>NC_134879.1:42843657-42858657 GCF_041734735.1 Babylonia areolata | reverse complement strand
AAAACGGAAACTGAGAGTTATGTTCACAAGGCGAGTTCTCTCCGTCAGTCGCACACAGGAGTGGTGGGGAAGAAATAAGGATTACTGCCCTTCAAAAAGAGCCTGTGGCTCGATAGGTCGCCTCTTTTATCCCATGTTAGTCGACTTTTACCACGATTCTTCTAGTCTACCTCTTACTGATTACTGCCCTCCTTTTATCAGTCTTGCTACCCCTTATGGGATGAGTTAAAATCGTGTTCAAGTGGCAATGGACAGTATGCAAACTGTTGCTGTGTTATTTTTTGTGGAATTGGGCCTGCAGACAACGTTGTCGTCTGCTGTGTCAGTGTGTGCCAATGGTTGTGTAACGGCTTGTGCATTGCCTGTGTCCAAGTTCGGGATTCCACGTGGTTTGGACTGCAAACTGTTTGGTTTAAACAGTGTTTTATAGGGAACATTTCACAACTTAGCGGACTACACAGATAAACAGGACAACAAGAAAATCTTGCGTGAAGTCATGTCTACATGTTAGTTTAGTGTCTGAATCCGTATTAAAAGTGAGTAAAAGAACGTTCAAAACAGTCGAAAACCACTGAAAATGAGTTGCAACATCTACCAGTTGTAATATCGTTTCATGAGAAAAAGAAGAAGAAAGAAAAAGACTGAAGAAATAGAAGAAGAAGGGGAGGGGGAGGGGGGGGGGGGGGGGGGGGGGGGGGGGGGGCAGAAAACTAGGGGGAGGGGGGGGGGGGGGGGGGCAGAAAACTACAGGCCAGTTTCGTTTACTCCACTGGCCTGTAAACTTCTGGAGCATATCGTTTGCCCCGACACCTCCGAACACACTTAGAGAAGCATGGAATCCTATCGGACAGCTTCAGGGCTGGCCACTCAGGTGAGACGCAACTCCTCACCACGACGAATGGTCTCCATAAGTCAAATAATGCCGGGAGGCAGACAGATGTGATAGTCCTTGACTTCAGCAAAGCCTTTGACACAGTCCCCCACAGCAAACTTTTGCATAAAATGGATCACTACGGTGTCAGAGGCCCAGTTTACACATGGTTCAGCAACTTCCTGGGAGGGAGGAAAATGAGGGTAATTCTGGACGGCGAGGCATCCGAAGAAGCAGCAGTTGAATCCGGTGTCCCACATGGCACAGTGCTCGGTCCATTACTCTTCCTCTGCCACCTCAATGACCTGCCGGAACCAGTGAGATCAACAGTACGGCTCTTCGCTGATGACTGCTTGCTGTACCGGGAAATCCGCAGCTTCCAGGACCATCTGACCCTGTCAGGCAGATCTCAGAATCCTAGAAGAATGGGTAAAGAAGTGGGGCATGCGTTTCCACGCCCAGAAGTGCTATCTGCTCTCCATCAAAAGCACTTCGTCTTACCTCTATAGCCTGGGAGAAGCAATATTGAAACAAGTACAAGAGACACCCTACCTTGGAGTACAAATCGCGAGCGACTTCAAATGGTCCCCACATATCTCCAATATCAGCCGCAAAGCAGGATCGACCCTGGGATTCCTGCGCCGGAACCTCCGGAACTGTCCCAAAGACTGCAGGCACCTGGCATATACGGCATTGGTCAGATCCAAGCTGGAATACAGCGCGACAGTGTGTGACCCGCACCAGAGACAGGACATCGAAAAGCTGGAGAGAGTGCAACGCCAAGCAGCACGCTTTATTACCGGAGACTACAAGTCCAGGAATCCTGGATGCGTAAGTGGCATGCTGAAGGAACTAAACCTGCCGCCCCTGAAAGAAAGACGCAGGCACCGACGCCTCAGCCTCTTCTATAAGATTGCTGAGGGTGTCCTCCCGGCTATCCCAGCAGATAAACTCCCAACTCCGGCCCCCACAAATCCGCAGAATTAAGCCCACCAATTTTGAGGGATTCAAAACAACAAATGTACTAGAAAGACAGGTCATCAGCCACTCCCGTGGATTCCGGGTCCCCGACGCGAGAACAGAGCAATATCGTTGCTCCTTCTTCATCAGGACTGTCATGGAGTGGAACCAACTGAGTGAGGCCACTGTCACCGCAGGCTCAGTCAGCACATTTTCATCAGCGCTGACCAGATCACCATCTGAGCCTGTGACCAGCAACCACTAATTTTTTGTTTTTGTTGTTGTTTTTTTTGTTTGTTTTTGTTTTTTGTTCAGGGTCTTGCTTCTGGAAGTGGGGCCTTGACCCTTTCGGCCGAACCGGGGGGATTGATGGTCTTAACCCAGGGTAGACAGTTTTCTTCAGGTCTTTGACTTTTGTTTTGTTTTGTTTTTTGATAGGTACATGCGTCCTCCTAGTTCCGTCCGTCGCGTCTGTGCCGCCAGAAGTGGAGTCTGCGACGTACACCACCAGATCCAGATCCAGAAAAGAAGAAGAAGGAGAAGAAGAAGAAGAATCTAGGACGCTGAAATAGGATACTACTCTTTCCTGATATGAGTACATGGTAAGCAAGAGATGAGTATTACAGACTGACTACATACACTTTTCAATTAAACGAAACAATAAGATGACTGGAGTGAAACGATCGTTGACTACAGACGATTCTCAACAAAACGAAACAATACAATGAATGGAGACTGAGTGAAACGATAGTGAGAAGAAAGAACATGATGAAGGAAGAAGAATCAGAACAGAGATCAGGACTGCCCCCTGTCAGTTTCAGAACTGAAACCCGGCCGACTGCAAGCACCAGCGCGAATACTAGTTGTTATTGTTGTTTTTATGAGACCGAGTACTTTTTGTATTAGTTAAGGATGAAATCGTTTTTGTCAGTCATACACTGCTGCTGATATTAATAATATTATTATTATTTTAATCAAGCTCTGCTCATCTGTGCTGCATCTTCGCCATTCGTAGTCGGAAAAAAGGCCGACATCTAAATTCAGCTGAATGGTTTTCTTGCGTGGTCAGGGCTATGTGGATGCAAAAGAGATGGCGCCGAATGGAACATTTAAGGAACAACTTGCTTCAGTTACTGCGTTTGTGCTGGTGACAAGTTAGATGATGAGAAACAATGAATATGATGAGAAGATTACTTTTATTCTGTCGGTGAAATGAAGTCCGTTTTCTCTCTTTTTAAGTACTGGTGTGCGTCAATGTAGATACGTATCGACTTGATCTTGGTTTGGTACAACTGCCACTTTTTGCTCCGCTCAGTCGTAATACATTGACAATGGCTTGAGTTGACATTTGAACAGATCTTGAACGGCATGTCTGAAGCTGCTAACCCGCGAAGAGTTTGTTTTCGCGAAGAGTGAGTTTGTATGATTTTGAAATAATGTAATACAAACACAACAGGCGAACTGAAATGAAAAACACAACAAAAAACTACGCTGTTTTTACGAGTTAATAAGACAATCGAGTACTTCCATTCCAAAATCTGCTTTAGATTTTTCTGCAGTTTCACTTTGTTTTGTATGAGTGCGATAGGCAGAAAAAAATCAAGGACACTTGCCTACTAGAAGCGAAAGGAGAGGACCAGGTGGAAAGAGAGGAGGGCCGATCGAAGGGGAAACAGAAGTGGAAATGAACGGGCGGTGTCTGCAACAATGAAGGCCAGTTTGAAACGTTCCTATTCCTGCATGAAGCATCTATTTTGGATACAGGAGGACGACTTTTCTCCCAAACTCTTGAGTGTTGGCAGCTTACCATGCTCATCTTTGGAAACACTCGATCATGTCAGGTTTCATGGGTTTTCCGTTAAGCACACTCTAATGCGAGCAAAACAAGTATGTTTTTTTCCCCCCTGCAAGCACCCATGGTAAGGATTTGTTTTTGTTTTGAATGACTGTTTATTGAAGACGATGTGTGCCAGTGTTTGTTTCTTATTTTCAGCATGTCAGCTTTGCTTTGCTACTCGTCAATAATAATGTTGGCAACGTTCAACTCGATAATATTTTGCAACGTTCTTCTTGATTATATGTTCGCAACAATAACGGGGAAAAAAGTGTCAATTGAAATGGAAAATACTGTTTTTACCATTTACATCTTTTAAGTCTATCCTTTATTATCAAGGCGTATGATTCAGGCAACTGTATAAGAGTTTTTGCACCTATTGGAGATGGTTGGATTCCGTTGAAGACTGTCAGTGGTTTACGTTGAGAATATTCCACGAGCTGAACGGGGCATGAATGACACAAATATCTTAGAGGATGCTTACGGAACAACCATGAAATCAAATCAGGTAGGGTTTATACACTGTTGTTGTTGTTGTTTTGGATACAATGAAGCATGCACGCAGCGTAACATTTTGGTTGATATAGTAGTTTGCATTTAGGCCTAGATCTCACTCTTGCTGACTACCAAGTTAATAGTATCAACTGACATTCACTGAAACTGTGGCAAAAGTAATGACCACAGTGCATAGACAAGGTGTCGACTGTTCTTTTTCTTCTGCATTTTCAAAAAATGCCTTCTTTCATGAAAGGAATTTGAGGGATGTTAACGTCCTGTGCTGGTCAGTGAAACTACGACGTTTCCGTCAGACGGAAATGCGCATACGCATGCATATGTGAATTATTTCCCAGAACGAAATGAGTGATTAACAAAGAGGTTATGGATATTGAGAAACCCACATTTTAGATATTCCTCTTGCGAGAAAACTGTCTCTCCGTCTCTTATATTCGTGTGTGCGTGCGCGTGTGTATGTTTCTCTCTCTCTCTCTCTCTCTCTCTCTGTGTTGTGTGTGTGTGTGTGTGTGTGTGTGTGTGTGTGTGTGTGTGTGATACCTTGAATGACTCATCTACGGGCAGGTGCAGCTTGTGTGTGGGCAAAATTTCCAAGATCCTTAACTCAGTGGATCCTTTGTCTTTTGTGCGGCTCGAAGTGAGTGTGCAATAGTCTACAATTACATCATTAACTCACTCAGTACGGCCAGTCCTCTCATCTCCTCTACACAGATCCCTCGGATGTCCAGTGGGTGTCTCAATGACCCAACCTTTAGCTTCCGTCGTCAGAATTGTGGTATTCTTTGTCAACATTCACCTCTTCAGTGTAAGAGCCTTCCGCTGGTAATATTTTGATGGTGGTTATTGGGTTGAAACGCTATTAACGTCGTCTCTTTCGCCGTTCGTATGGAGAGAGTTAAAACCGGACACTCTCGTGAAATGTTTCTCTGTTTTGTCAGTTAGAAATGTGTCGGAATGATTTGAACCTTCACCCCTTCCCTCCTCTCCCATCCCCCCCACACCCTGCCCGGGCCCAAAATTCACCACCTTGCTTCATCCTTCACACTGTATTGATGTATATCGTTTTACATCGGCACCATTGTTTTGCTTTTGTGTTGTCTGAAAACCACGAACAACTTGAAACACACACACACACACACACACGCGCGCGCGCGCGCATCAGTGCGCGGACGCACTCACCTGAATGTCAACGCTTGCAATGGCTGCCGTTCAGGTGCGTCAGACTTGAGCGTTGGCATCTATAAAGTATATACACCTAAGTGAAAGAGAGGTTTGTGGGTGGTGCTTAGTGAAAACACAGAACAGTCGGACTCTTTTTAGAGAGAGAGAGAGAGAGAGAGAGAGAGAGAGAGAGAGGGGGTGGACTACAAGTTGGGTTGGGTCGGGAGAGTCATCACTGGAGGGGCGTGGAAGAGGGGATGGTAGGAGGGTAAGAGAAAGGCCGGGTGGAAAACAGGCAGTGCACGTGACTTGTGACACTACCGACAGTGTACACAACATGCAAACTTCCAATCTCCATACGGAAGGAATGAAGAGAGAATACTATGATCAGCTTTTATTTTTCTGTGTTAATATATATATATATATATATATATATATATATATATATATATATATATATATATATATGTATATACAGAGAGAGAGAGAGAGAGAGAGAGAGAGAGAGAGCGCAAAAAACAACAACAACAACAACAACAAAAAACCCCAACAAAAAACAACCCAGCTGAACACCAACATCAATATCGTTGCAGCAAAGTATTCGAAAACAGCAGTAAAGAAATATGAAAGTAGTTATGCTGTAATGGAAATACGTCCTTACAACAACAACATAGACGGAGACAATTTTTTGTGAATGGCATTCGTGACAACAAAATGTATAGAACAATGATTTAGATTTTCTAAACGAAAAACATGCATCGATAATAAAGATTAACACACTCATCTGGCAAGAATTCTACGTGATAATATATGTTGCCAACAAGAAGAAAAATGATAGCAACAATAACAATTCTACGTGCTAACGAAAAGATAATAATAGCAACAGTAACAATAAAACACTGAAAACATCACTGTGTAAAGCTGCACAAGAAGCTCATAAGAAAAGAACAGCAGCAGCAACAAAACTATCAATGCGTTGTAATTGAATGCGCCAAACGGTCGACTCAAGATAACGTTGGTGTGTTGGGAGGGTGGGGTTGGGGGTGGTTGGGGGAGTGATTTGTTCCTAAAAATTCACCTTATTTCCTTATTTTCATAGGGAACTAGTTTCATTTCTTTCTTTCTTTTGTCTTCTTTTTGAATGAAAAAGGGTGAATATAATTTACGAATCTGGTTGAAGTACAGTGTTCAAATTCGTGTCAGAATTACGCGGCGTTAGCGGTCTGGTATTGTATGAACTTGATATATTATGTCGTGGCAGAACCGCCGGGTCACGGCAGACGTTGGACTCAGTTCTGGTCCAGTCGGTCCACCAGTGGTCAGGGTTCGAGGCCCTGCTTCAGCATGGCGTTGTGTCCTCGGGAAAGACATCTTACTCCCCGACGATTGTCCTCACCACTACACTGACTCCACCCAGGTATCAATTGGTACCCAACTTCGGCCGGTAAGGGCCGGAAGATTAAAAGCGGCGGAAGAAGCGCATTCAGTTGGGGCCCGCTTTCCTATGTCGAGACCACGAAAATAGATACCTACACACGTCCATGGTAGAGACCATAGAGTTTGACACAGTAAATATGAATTCACCGCCCCTGGCTGTAAAAGGTTATGGGACCTTTAACCTTTTTACCGAATTGACGCATAGCGGACTGCGGTACTTGTCGTTACACAGCGAGGTTTGTGAGTGAATGAGAGAGAGAGAGAGAGAGAGAGAGAGAGAGAGAGAGAGTGTGTGTATGTGTGTGTGTGCATGTCAGTGGGTGCCAGTTTGTGTGTATGTGTGTGTCTGGGAGGAGGGGGGGGGGGGCGAGCAGGAGAGGGAATGGGTGTATGTGTTATGTGTGTGTCAGTGTGTGCGTGCGTGCATGCAGTGTGCGCGCGCGCGTGTGTATCTTACACCCAGACCCAGCCCTCCACACGCACATATGAATTTCTCTCTCTCTTTCTGTCTCTCTCCCACTCACCGACCCTCTCTGTCTCTCGCTCACATACGCACACACATACACACCCTCCCGGCGGCTTCCTTCCTCGCGTTTTCTGTCTCATTTTATTGAATATGGAAAGACTGACGTTAAGTTGAAGGCTGCTTCTACTACAGCTACAACAGCGACTACTACAACTACACACACATACACCACACACACACACACACACACACACACGCTCACGTCTGAGCGACTGAGACACATAAAGCGTCAGTTGTTCAAGTTGGCGGAACAATAAATTGAAAGAATATACGCCACTCATTCACAGAAGCATTGGCGCAGCTTGACCTGAACATAGCGCCGTTCTTTCATGCCGTTTCCTTCCTGGTTTCATATTCTTCTCTTCTGCCCCACATTCAGCCGGATATCAGTTGCGTTGTTCTTTTGTCTTTTCTTGTGGCTTTTAGACGTTTCTCAGTCACTCCACAGAGAGTTCGTTCAGCAAAGCTCTTTTTCAGTTTTGAAGACGCTGACAACTGATCTCCACCGGAGCGTTAATTTTTGTCAGTGCTGACCCCATTTCAGTCTCGTCTCTGCAAACTTTGTCAGTTTGTGTTCAGTCCATTCCGTCAATTATTTATCAGTTACAGTGAGTTGTCACTGTCCCCGGCTGTACAGCGGCCTTTGGATAGAACAGAAATGTATCTTAAAAGGATTTTTTTGTAAAAGTACTGGGCCACAGTTCCACGTTACCGGGCACTTTTGAGTGCGGCGACCTTCAGGGTCGATATTTAGATAGTATTTTGTTATCAGTGATGTCACTAGACGAACAACAATAATTATAGTAGTGATGCCATCTTCAACAAAAGGTTAATCTTCGTATGGCTGGTGCTATTACAAAGTAGTTAATGTATCCCGATTACTGGGTATATTCTCTCTTTTCGTGTGTTCTCCTCCCTTCACCCCCAACCCCACCCAAGTCTGTCCGGTGTTGCCGTCTTGTGCTGCGAAGAGAGGTAACCGCTGCTAGAAGATGGATGCAGTCACTCGCAAGATCAAAGAACTACCTCCCTTTGTCGGAGACGTTTTTGGTCCTTTTAAGAAAGGAAATAATAACTGTGTTTATTCATTCTATCAGCTATTTGTTCAATCATTCAGTTACATTTCATTTGAGTGTTGACTTACTTATTTTCATTTAATCGTTTTTATAATCTTAATCAGTACACATATATATCTCTATTTGTATACATGTGTTCAATTTTGTGGATCAATCTGTACGCTTGATACTGAAACAAATTGTTCACTTGCTGAATTGTTTCGTTAACTTGTCGCTGTTTTCTTATATCAAATAAATTTCAATTGATGTTCGTAATTAAAAACACAAAACAAAAACATGACCTGAACTTTTAGAAGTTGCACTTTTCTTTCAGGCTCTGCGTGCAAGGGAAGTAACCGCTAAGGCAAACGAAGTAGATCGCGGAAGAAAGTTATTTCCCTTTGACCACTTTTCTTGGGCAGATAGCCGCACTTTTCCAACAACACTTTGAATGATTTCAATGAATGTTATGCAGAAAGCGCAGACAGTTTTGGAAAATAAGTTAGGAAAAGAAATGTTGATACAAACAGAAATAATCTTTTATGATCAGAATAAACAGCATTACCGAGACACGCGAAAACATTCGTCGAACAGTAACGAAAGCAAAACTAGTTCCTCAGAACGAAAGTACATAGAGAGGTGTTTGTGTATACGTGTGTGTGTGTGTCGTTTATTTTTTGTCAGTATTTTCCGACCAATGTAGAAAATCACGTGTTGAACAAACAAGCAAACAAATAAACAACAACAACAACAACACACACAAAAAAACCCCAACAAAAACCACGCCCACCCCCACACAAAGCGTTCCACGGATTTTCATGCAACAGAGGCCATCCCCCCAAAACAAAAACAATAACAAAAGAGAAAAAACCCCAACCAAACAGCAATTGTTTGCCGTCTCTGTCCCTGGGGTGCTTGTGTCTCTTAGTGCAGCAAATATTTGCTAACTGTACAATTTTCGCTTATAACATAAATAATATCAGTAAGTCTCATGACCTGGCTACCTAAAATGGGCATGATTTCCATCCCACTTTGAGATCATTACAGTTTTACATATTACATGGCTTACTGTACCAGTAAAACAATTATTCTGTTTAACGTTAAAGACGTTTATTAGACGTTTACATGTGGAGTGATGGCCTAGAGGTAACGCGTCCGCATAGGAAGCGAGAGAATCTGAGCGCGCTGGTTCGAAGCACGGTTCAGTCGCCTATATTTTCTTCCCCTCCACTAGACCCTGAGTGGTGGTCTGGACGCTAGTCATTCGGATGAGACGATAAACCGAGGTTCCGTATGCAGCATGCTTTTTAGCGCAGGTTAAAGAACCCACGGCAACAAAAGGGTTGTTCCTGGCAAAATTCTGTAGAAAAATCCGCTTCGATAGGAAAAAATACCCCAAAAAACTGCACGCAGGGAAAAAAAAGAAGAAGAAGAAGAAGAAAAAAAAGGGGGGGTGGCGCTGTAGTGTAGTGACGCGCTCTCCTTGGGGAGAGCAGCCCGAATTTCACACAGAGAAATCTGGTGTAATAAAAAGAAATACAAATATAAATTATTTTATTCCACGTGCAGTAACTGAGTAAGGGTGAAAAAAAGAAGTCAAGAAAGTTGCAGGTCATCATGAGGTCATGCTTGTGTCAGGACGAAAAAGAAAGTATTGATTTGAACGTCATTTTCAACAGTGAGACAAAGGGATTGGATTCACTTGTCATATAATATATACGTATGTCTGGCCGGTGGAACGAATTATAGGCGGTTAGCAACAACGCCTGTTACACAACATGATACCTTCAGTACCACTACAGCTACTACTCCTTAAAGTGCCTATGAAAACACTTCATGAAGACTCGTTTTTTCATGTCCAGCCAGGACATTTACAACTTAGGGAAATTATCAGTCTGAAGTTGTATTCACATTTAAATCTCTCGTCATAAATCGTCAAATCAGAAAAAAAAAGTTGTATTCTGCTTGTTCAGGAAGACTATTTATGTGCTTGCATCAAAAGTAGGCGACAATTTTTATTTATTAGTTGAAGGCCAGACACTACAGTCAAATAACGACTTTTTTTTCTCTCCGACTATATCTCTTTTTTTGTCTACTGTATCATGACTTGTGGATCACAAAAAAGTATTCTTAGATTTCTGTGAATACCCGTTGCTATGGAAACAAATCAAAATGGTCACCAAACAATGTATCAAAGAAATCGGGTTTGTGGTCCATGTGGTGCATGCAGGCACTTTTTGTTATGTGGACTTGATACACAATGACATTATCTTCATTTTCACGAGAGATTGTGTTGATCCTTCAATTATTGTACTTTTTATGAATTTTTGAAATTTTGGGTATTGCGAAATCCTGAAAATTTACAATGGGTAAAAAGATTGGAACTGCAATGAATTAAAACCCAGATAATATTTTCATACATACTCGTGATAATAACATGTCATAAAACAATCATGCAAAGTCTCATGGTTGTAGGTTTACTCATCATTGAGCAAGTCCAAGGTATGTTGTCAAGGCCAGAAACTTGACGACTTGCGTCGAAATTGAACAAAAATTTTTTAATAAACACTTTTTTGATTCAGAAATCTTTATTGGCAGTTTTTTCATTGTTAAAGACATCTTCACATTGGAAAATGATAGAAGAGATGTTCAAGAATCAAAATCCATCAAAACCCAAATCATGAAAAATCATTTTGGTCTCTTTTGCACTGCCGTGTCCCCCATTACGGTGAGAGGATAAAATAGTGGCTTCCGTAGGCGGAGCTGAAGACTTGAACAAACAATTGGCTCAAACACTTACACCGAGGAAATTTCTCCCCTTCCCCATCCCACCTTTCCGAAAAGCCCACTACAAATGGAAAACAACAACAACAACAACAAAACCAACACACACACCTTGGTGATATACACAAACGATCAGGACTCCCCTTGGGACGCCAGACGGACATCCCTTCCCGGACAGGCCTCCAATACCCCCCCACCCCCTCGAACAATTAGGCAGTCTTCTCCAAACCAAGACTCTAGTCCTGAACAATTTCACCAAAAGGGAATCAGCCTATAGGACGTTCAACTCTTATTTACTAAACAACGACCACTGCGCATGTTCAGTTTCTAGCGATGTCTGTCACTTTTGCAACGAAAAGATACTTCCTCTATCAGCGCCAGTGAACACTTTTTTATTGGACGTCCGTCCGCACTTAAGTAGCTGCACCGTTTCCAAAATGAGGTGTGCTGCAGTTCTTTGATCCTGACGGGGACTACTCCACTGCAGTTTAAGACCTCGTCAACGCTTCGAGTGTGTCAAATTGGAAATCGAACGGCAGCTAAAAATACTACAGACGTCTCGAATGTGACAAACGAGAACTTGATGGCCGTGCTAGTGAAGATTTTGTCGACCACAATAATTATTTTCTTTTGGTTTGATATCATTTAGACAGATGATGATACAGCATAAGAAAGATATTTCACTAAACAAATAAACTAAACAACGAGAGAGAGAGAGAGAGAGAGAGAGAGAGAGAGAGAGCCATGACAAACAAAAAGGTATATTCACAACAGTAGGGTCAGAGTCAGTGTATTCATGATTCTGATAATTTTTCGTGTTTCGTGGCTGATAGATAATTATTATGTTTGAACTCTTACCACTTATGTCGCAATCTTGATTTTCATTTCGTCAAAAACAATTACGGAGCGTGGAGGTGGGAACGGTATTGGGCAGAGGGTGATGAATGATGTGTGTGTATGTGTGTGTGCGCATATGTGTGAGGGGGAGGGGGGGGAAGATACAGAGCATTGGAAAAAAATAAGACATTAAAAGGGGAGACATAGGCACAATATAGAAGGAAACGCTAACATCAAACAACTGTAACAATTATAACAAATGTCCAATTGGACTATGCAGCAAACCTTCTGCAATAGCAGATAACATCTTGAAATTGTCAAAAATACATTCAAAAGAATTTTCCGAGAAGTTTGGTGAAAACGATTTCAGACTCTGACATTCAAAGAGTATGTGTTTGCTTGAAATAGTTTCTCCACATATGCATTTAACATCTCTGCTGAACTTTGTTATAAAAGCGTTCAGCTTTATCCTGTTTGATAATGCCTGAATTTGCCTTAATCTGAATAAATTACTGAATGTATTTGATTGATTGATAGATTTCGGTTGTTGAATATTATTTATACTTTTATTTAAAACTTTGCCATTTTGCTGGTATACTTCCCTAACTTTGCTCCATGATGCTTTTTCTAGTAAGCGGTACCCCTCTTGTACAGACAAAGGCACATAAAGGTCCGTGGTTCCCTGTTGGTGTTTTGCACCTTTTCTTGCAGCCCTGTCAGCCCATTGAGTCTACGGTGTGCAGGCTTGGCTAACGCATGACTGTAATCGACAGTGAAGATGACATTTCTCTTGGGAAAGTAGTTCTGTAGGCCTGTATTCCATTGGATCGTCAGATATAGCTCTTGCCGTCAGATTGAAGTGTTTTGTCCACAGCCAAAGTCAACACCATTTATTGTCTGACGTCATGCAGTTGCTATGACGTCATAAGCAACACTGTGACGCACTTTTAACACAACGACGCAATAAAACTGCTGCCCGTAGGACTGCGGGTCAGCACTTCCATTAGCACTGCGCTAGACGAGGGCAGGCCAGAATCGGCGACAATCCAATTTGGCCGGCAACGAGATTTGCAGGGAATGCAGGCTCGTAGATAGTCTCTTTTTTTTTTTTTTTTTTGTTGCTAACCAGAGAATGGTAGCGTGCACTTCAGAGGATGGTCGGGTCACCAGTGTCCAGTGTCTGTGTGAGGGGTAGTGAACAAAATGAATGGTTAAAACATTTCCCATCTAAGTTATCTTTTCACCGGGATCTGATTGTGAAAGTGTGTGAAAGGGTTTGGGTTGAAAGGGGAGAATGGGGAGAGGGGTGGGGAGGGGGTGGGGGGGGTGGGGTGGGGGTTAGGCATTTGTTTGATATTTGTTTTTAAAGAGCAGATTTATTTTCCTTCAGTGGAGACACCACTCCCCTCCCTCCTCACCTCCCCACTATCACTCTCTCTGTCTCTTTCCGTCTCTCCCTCTCTCAGAGAAAGGTCAGAATAATCAAATCACACAGGAATCTCAAGGAAACTGCCAACTGGTGTGAAGTATGTGAAATGAAGTATTTTACCAGCAAGTGCAAATGAAAAGTATGGACATTTACGTAAAATTTGTTCCCACAGGATCGCTCTGGTGGTCTTTGCATTAGGGCCACCTTTGAAATTATTTCATTTAGAGAGCATTGGTTGACGTGCCAGTTTTATTTTTTGTTCTGTCCGATCATCCAGAAAGTCCTACACACATTTGTTCTGACTTTTAGTCCCCTTCGATAAGATCTTGAGATGTGGTCTGTAGGGCTAGTCATTCGGATAAAACGACAAACCGAGGCCCCGTGTACAGCATGCACCCGAGTGGAGTGATGGCCCAGAGGTAAAGCGTCCGCCAAGGAAGCGAGAGAATCTGAGCGCGCTGGTTCGAATCACGGCTCAGCCGTCGATATTTTCTCTCCCCCCCCCCCCCATGCCCCTCACTAGACCTTGAGTGGTGGTCTGGACGCTAGTCATTCGGATGAGACGATAAACCGAGGTCCCGTGTGCAGCATGCACTTAGCACACGTAAAAGAACCCACGGCAACAAAACGGTTGTTCCTGGCAAAATTCTGTAGAAAAATCCACTTCGACAGGAAAAACAAATAAAACTGCACGCAGAAAAAAAAGAAAGAAAAAAAGGAAAGAAAAAAAAGAAAAGAAAAAAGAAAAAAAAAGAAAGAAAAAAAGGGTGGCGCTGTTGTGTAGCGACGCACTGTCCCTGGGGAGAGCAGCCCGTATTTCACACAGAGGAATCTGTTGTGATATATTAAAAGAGAAATACAAATACAAATACGTAACAGAACCCAAGGCAACCAAAGGGCTGTCCCTGGCAAAATTTTGTGGAAAAAAAACCCACTTTGATAGTAAAACAAATACAATCGCAGACAACAAAAAAAGAAAGAATTTATCTATCTATCTATCTATCTATATGGGTGGCGTGGCACTGTGGCGCCGACGCGCCTTCCCAGCGAAGAGCAGCCGTCGGCAGAATTTCACACAGAGAATTCTGTTCTGACAAAAAGTAAGACAATACAAAACCCGGCTCGCCGGGCATAGTTCTTGTTCCAGCAACACACCGGGAACTATCCATGGCACGTCGTCAGGCCACACAGCCAGAGAGGACCCTGCAGTGTTGATGAGTCACTTCGGTGGCGGCGGTAATCGATCCGTCCGCTTGTTTTTGAAGCATTCTTGAAACTGACAATGCAAGTGAAACTGGGGTATTCTGGTAGCGTTCCACCGTGACTGTTGTGACTGAAATTTCGTAAGGAACGGAAAACAGTGTGTGTGTGTGTGTGTGTGTGTGTGTGTGTGTGTGTGTGTGTGTGTTTATGTGTGTGTGTGTTTATGTATGTGTGTGTGTGTGTGTGTGTGTGTGTGTGTGTGAGAGAGAGAGAGAGAGAGAGAGAGAGAGAGAGAGTAAAAAAAAAACTTTATTTCTCGAGGATTAAGATTTTAGACATGGCCCCAGTGATTCTTCCGATCTGTATCTATCAAACCACACATACTGACGG
>NC_134879.1:42836157-42841157 GCF_041734735.1 Babylonia areolata | reverse complement strand
TCCTCCCGTCATGTTCCACTTGAAGTAGATTTTTTATTTTATTTTATAATTTCAGTGCTTTATATAAGAAACTAAACGTTTAAAAAACAACTACACACACATAAAAAGCATTTATCGTTTATTGAGATAAACGTGATTGGGGACTCGGTCTTTAAGTTTACAGAAAGTGATTGGATTGTGCAGCAGATTATTTTTCACCTTTGAGTTCCTTTTTTTTTTCTTCTTTTGTCCCGCTCCTACTGTGTGTGTGTGTGTGTGTGTGTGTGTGTGTGTGTGTGTGTGTGTGTGTGTGTGTGTGTGTGTGTGTGTGTGTGTGTATGTGTGTGTGTGTGTGTGTGTGTGTGTGTGTGTGTGTGTGTGTGCGTGCGTGCGTGTGTGTGTGTGTGCGTGTGTGTGTGAAATTTTTATTATTTGATAATAAACTTTGTTCTAGCTGTCCCGCTTCTACTTTGTGTGTGTGTGTGTGTGTGTGTGTGTGTGTGTGTGGGGTGGGGGGTGGGGGTGGGGGTCGGGGTGGGGTGTGGGTGGGAGGGTGTTTCCATAACAACAGGCCCACGGGGTTAATAACGGCGGAGGACTTCAAAACGCTTTGCTCATTGTCTCAAGACTCGTGTCATAAGGGTTCGAAGGGAGGAAGTGAGCGGGTGGGTGGTGGGGGGGGGCGGGGTGAGGGGTGGTGGTGAGAGGGTTTGAGGACGTGGACTAAGTGAAGTGAGGGGCATCTTTCGCCTCGTGAGCAGAGAAAAAAACAAAACAAAACAAAACAAAGAAGAGGAAATATCAGAGCTGAAGATAAAAAGAACGGCTCTCAGGCAACTGTTTGTCAACGCTTCAAGCGATGAGAGTGAGGGTCGGGGGGGTGGAGGGAGGGGTGGGGTGGGGGTATTGAGGTACTGGGGACAGTGGGTGTGATGTTGGTCCGTGGTGGGGGGGGGGAGTGTGGGGAAGGGAGTAGGGAGAGAGGAGGGGAGGGGAAAGGGGTGAGTTCCAACTTCCATCTTAAAAAAAAAAAAAAAAAAAAAAAGAAGAAAAAAACCGAAAGGAAAAGAACTTTGAGGTCCGATTTTTATTACGTCGATTGCTGGGCCCTGCTCGTGTCAGGCCCTGACGACAATGGCGGGGCCCGTGACGAGGGAGTCATCTGAACGATCAGCCCGTCACTTTCCTGCACGGTCGTTAGGGGCAGGGGGTGGGGGTGGGGGTAGGGGGATAAGAGGGAGGGGGGGGGGTTCTGGGGGGGGGAGGGGAGGATACTTCAAGATGACTGCCAGCCTGGCTGTGAGGCAAAAGGCCCCCAGGGAAAAGGGAAGGGGGGGGGGGGGGGGGGGGCACGGGACTGGAGGACAGGACAGGACCTGGGTAATGTTCAGGTCCGTGTGAATGTGTGGGTGGCTACACAGAGGTGCAGATACCTGAAATGTTCCATACACAACTAGGTTACAAGGTCCCTGTACCAGCATACTGGGTTTATGTGTTTCAGGCTTCTGCACTTTTCTTGTTCTTCTTTCTTGTTCTTGTTCTTCCTCCCCCCCTCCTCCTCCTTCTTCTCCTCCTCCTCCTTCTCTTCCTTCTTCTTCTTCTTCTTCTTGCTCTTCCTCCTCCTCCCCAAACTCATTTTTCTTCTACTTCTCCTCTTCCCCCCCCTCCTCTCTTCTTCTTCTTCTTCCTCCTCTTCCTGGAAGCAATGTTGTTCAGCATACCTGGATTAGCATTATTTGACGCCTCCTTGAAACAGAAACTACAGATACCTGACCTCTGAATGTGATGAACTACACCGTGACACTCCCCCATACACCCCCCCTTCCACCCCTTCATCACTTCGTGATTGCACAGGGCAGGCTTGTCGTGTTTCAGAGCGAGAAAACTGCCTGAAAAAAAAGAAGAAAAAATGACAATAATTTCACCTCTTATTGGAAACTATGATTCCCCGTCCCGCTACAGTCGTCAGAGCACCTCTCATGTTACATGTCTATCTGAGTGTGTAGGTGTGCGTGCCTGAAATCGGATTAAATGACACAGGAAACTCTTCTTCTTCTGCGTTCGTGGGCTTCAACTCCCACGTTCACTCGTATATACGCGAGTGGGCTTTTTACGTGTATGACCGTTTTTACCCCGCCATGTAGGCAGCCATACTCCGCTTTCGGGGGTGTGCATGCTGGGTATGTTCTTGTTTCCATAACACACCGAACGCTGACATGGATTACAGGATCTTTAACGTGCGTATTTGATCTTATGCTTGCGTATACACACGAAGGGGGTTTCAGGCACTAGCAGGTCTGCACAAATGTTGACCTGGGAGATCGTAAAAATCTCCACCCTTTACCCACCAGGCGCCGTCACCGTGATTCGAACCCGGGACCCTCAGATCGAAAGTCCAACGCTTTAACCATTCGGCTATGGCGCCCGTCGACACAGGAAACGAGTCATGAGCGCCCAGTGGCAGCCGTCAGTCGGCTTACTCAGGTACGGTAGGCAGCCCGTTGTACAAATGACCCCGAGTTTGTAAAGCGCTTAGAGCTTGGTCACCGACCGAGGATAGGCTCCATATAGAAGTATCCATATTCATTCA
Organism: Babylonia areolata; assembly: GCF_041734735.1. Classification (NCBI taxonomy): domain Eukaryota; kingdom Metazoa; phylum Mollusca; class Gastropoda; order Neogastropoda; family Buccinidae; genus Babylonia; species Babylonia areolata. Next base: position 42,838,588 of record NC_134879.1, on the reverse strand, counting down.
TTCATCTATTTACTGTCATGACCCACGCCGTTACACCCTCCACCCGGTATACCCGCTGAGTGACTTCAAGTGGGTAATCATATGGTTACATAATGCAGAATACTTAATGACCTCCATCATGTGAAATCATTTTGGAAAGGTTAGACCACCTTATCACAACGTCGCAACTAGCAGCAACAAAGGCTGCCAGAGAGACGCTTTAACTATTTGCTACAGGATGAGCTCGAATGCTGCTGTTGCTATTACCACTACTACTTCTACTACTACTACTACTACTACTACTACTACTTTTTCCACTACTACACCAGCTAATTACTGCTCCATCTTCGTATTAACACTGCTGTTGCTATTACCACTACTACTTCTACTACTACTCCTACTACTTTTTCCACTACTACACCAACTAATTACTGCTCCATCTTCGTATTAACACTGCTGTTACTATTACTACTACTACTTCTACTACTACTTCTACTACTACTCCTACTACTTTTTCCACTACTACACCAGCTACTTACTGCTCCATCTTCGTATTAACACTACACCAGTGCCAGTTTCCTCAACACTCCTGTTAACCATCGATTCCTCGCAATTCCAGATTAATCGTGGGCTAAAAGCCCCTCCTTCCCTCCGAGTTTTAGTTTCAAGGAGCCTGTGACTGCGCAAGTTGATTTCCATGTGGATTAATAAAGCGTTTTTGATTGATTTGATTGATTGATTGTGTCAAAGTATGCGGACTGGTACGCTGCACCACACCTGAATGAATAATTAAAAAAAAAAATGTTTGTGTCGAACACCGCCCACAGGACAGACGATGGGAGTTCAGCACAGAGGGGGGCGGGTGAGGAGGAGGCGGGGGGGGGGGGGGTGAGGGGGGGGATTGGATCCAGACATTCCCCCTCCATCTCCCTAACACACACCAAAGGAATGAGGTCACAAGACAGTCCTTCCTTGCCTGGCTGCACTCACAACACTGCCATGCTGTAATGGCCCCGTGCAGCCCAACAAAGGCCTCTGTCGTCCGTCCCCCTCTCTCTTCTCTCTCTCTCTCTCTCGCTCTCGCTCCCCCCTAAATCTCCCCCGTGATTGCATAGGGCGGCTTGTTTGAGCGGGAAAACTCTGCCTTAAAAGGAAATCTGTTTCCAACTGTTATTGGAAAATATGATTACCCAGGCCCCCACCCCCCTGCCACAATGGTCTGGCAGGAAAGGTCTGAAATTAAAGAGTGGTTTTGGTCTGTTTGACATCATCGATTTCTCTCGTCTTCTTCTTCTTCTTCTTCTTCTTCCAGGCACTCGCATTGTATTCAGTCCACTTTTTTTTCGGTCTGGCGTTGGATTCTTTCTCGCATCTCACTTTGAAAGGGTTCGGACACAAAGAGGAGGACGCAGGGGCGAGCAAAGGGAAAAGACAAGAAAGATGACAGTCTTTTTTTTTTTTCTCTCTCTCAAAAGAATTTTATTCAAGCTGTGCTGTTTGACGACAGATAAATAGAAAAGAAAGATTAATAATCATATTTTTCATAGGCCATGTTTGTCTTTGATTGGGAGTTAGAAAGGAAAGGGGGGGAAAAGAGTGGACAATGATGATCAGTACGTCAACACACAATGGCAGAGATTCGGGAAAGCAGAGTCAAATCTAGCTGGGTCAAGTCAAGACGTGTTTCTTTCCGAACCCCCCATGGGGGTACATGTAAATGTTACACATTTCATGTCACTGATACAAATAGGAGATACATTTGGCATTGTTGCTCACAATTATAGAAGAAAACAAAACACAACACAACAACAAACAAAAGATACGGCATCATGCACTGCATACATGCCAGAAAAAAAACACCCTCCAGACATTTATCCCAAGGCAAGTTGGACGAATTTACCAGAGGAATTGGTAGACAAGTCATCTTAACAGACGTACTTTGTTTATCGACTTGAATCAAAATGCATTCAATATCGTGTGTGTGTGTGTGTGTGTGTGTGTGTGTGTGTGTGTGTGTGTGTAGTCATATTTTGGTGTGTGCATGTAACATAGATGTAATGTTTTATGTTAACAAAGCGTTTTTTGTAAAGCACCTAGAGCAGATTTCTGGATAGTGTGCTATATAAGTATCCATTATTATTATTATTATTATTATTATTATTATTATTATTATTATTATCGTTTTCAGGAAAATCATTAAACAGGTCAGTAAACGTTTGGTTTTACTCGTGAACAGCGCATAGAATTTCAAAACATTTGTTTTTTGTTTTTTTTCAGTAACGTTTTCGTAGATATCTTTTTCTTGCTTCTTCAATGGTTGGACAGTCAAAGAGATAGCGAAACTCGTCCCAATATATCAACATTCACACTTAGTATAAATCCGGTCTTTTTTGGGGGGAGTTTGATATTCTCCGCTTTTGAATCGTGAGTTAGTGATTTGACATCCCGAACT
>NC_134879.1:42811157-42826157 GCF_041734735.1 Babylonia areolata | reverse complement strand
GGCGTGTGATGGGCGAAACGCGTCCAGAGAAATTTGGGGGGTGTTTAGGGGGAAAGGGATGGATTAAACTTGGCAGAGGAAGGTAAAAAACAACAAAACAACAAAAAAAAACAACAACCCCAAAACAAAACAAAAAAAGTAACAACAACAGAAAAACCGAAAGGATCTAGATGATCTGGCATTACAGGAGACGTGAAGCGGGTAGGTGCTGGAATGGGGAATACGATGCCAGGCGAAGAGGAAAGGGAAAAGTATATGTGGAAGAAACCAGGGGAGTGGAAACGAGCGCGTGCACGCACACACGCCACGCACGCACGCACATGAGCGCGCGTATATATATATACACACACCCACGCACACGCACACACACAACACAGGGAAACCATGGAGTGGAAACGCGCGCACGCACGCCACGCACACACACACACACACACACACACACACACACACACCACACATACCCACCTACACACACACACACACACACAACACACACACACACACCACACACACACATACCCCCCTGCACACCCCCCCCCCACACACACACACACCACACACAACCCCCCCACCCACACACACATACCACACACACACATACCCCTCCCCCCACACACACACACACGACACACACACACAGACACACACACGCACGCACGCACACACACACACACACACACACACACCCACACACACTGACACATACCCCCCTACACACACACACACACACACACCTCACACACACCACACTGACACATACCCCCCTACACACACACACACACACACACACACACACACACACACATACCCCCCTACACACACACACACACACACACACACACACACACACACACACAACCTCATCAACGCTTCTTCCTCCCCCCCCCCCCCCACACACACACACGAGCCAGTGGGGAAAGCGGAAAGGGAAGGGAAGATGCCATCTCTGTCAAAACAGTTTCCCGTCACGCCCAGTAAGCAGCGCGGCTTCCGTTTGCACAGCGGCGGCCATGTTGGTTGCTCGCTGCCGTGCTTCTTTCTCTTTCACTGTGTAGTGGGGGTGATCAGCCTTCTGGTGGTGGCTCCCTTCAGCAAGCAGCTGCCGACAAGGGCGTTGATGATGAGGGGGAGGTGCCTTACTGATCACTTCCATCTGGAGGAGGTGGCAGAATGGTTAAGTACACTCATCCGCCAATACAGAGAGTCCGTGAGAGTCTGGGTTCGAATCCCGCGCTCTCCCTCTTTCTCCCAAGTTTGACTGGAAAAATCAAACTGAGCGTCTAGTCGTTCGGATGAGACGATGAAACTGGTCCCATGTGCAGCACAACACTTGGCGCGCAATGAAAAAGAACCCATGGCAACGAGAGTGTTGTCCTCTGGCAAAAATATGTGAAAAGAAATCCGCTCTGATAGGTACACAAATATATAAGCATGCACCCAAGGCCTGACAAAGCGCGTTGAGTTATGCTGCTGGTCAGGCATCTGCGTAGCAGATGTGGTGTAGCGTATAAGGATTTGTCCGAACGCAGTGACGCCGCCTTGAGAAACTGAAATTGAAACTGAAACTGTGGGGTGATCAGCCCTCTGGTGGCTCCTTACCTTCAGACAGCCGCTCCCGACAAGGGCGGTGATGAGGGGGCGGGGTGGGGTGGGGTGGGGGGCCGGAGGGGGGGTGGAGCGTCACTGATCACGTCCATTTGGAGGACCCAACGCACTACAAAGAAAGAGGGAAGGAAGGAAAGAAAGAAAGAAATATATTCTACCAGTTTCCATGGCGAAGTGGTTCATCATTCCGTTAAAATTCACTGTATAAGGTTATTCTATTGCTTTTTATTCATTTTTTGTTTCCTGTGTGTTAAGCATTTACTTGTAGTTATGGTTTTCCGTATACCGTGACATAGAAATATTGTTTGACTGGGTGAATGATAGACTTCAAGACACGTTGTGACTTGACGGAGAATTAGTTTCTCAAACACACACACACACACACACACACACACACACACACACACACACACACACACACACACACACACACACACACACACACATTAACAAGACAAAACTAAGAAAAAAAGAAGAAGAAACAAAACAGCAAAGTTAACCATTGTAAGTGTGTACCACTGAAAAGCATCACCACCAAAATTAGCCACGATATAACGATGTTTTGAATTGTAGTTTGGCGCGGATTTATTTTCTTTCATTTTAAGATCGTCGTTGACGTTTTCAAAGGGAACGATGATGGTTGAATGAGAATGTATAGTTTCCTTTGTCCAAGCAGTTTATTCATTCATTCATTCATTCACTCATTAGGACATTGATTTTGGGTGCAACGTTTAAATCAACGTGAAAATGAGAAAACTAAAACTTCACTGTTATTTTTTTTTATAGGGAAGGGAAGCAAAAAAAGGTATAATTTGTTTACATACATATACAAAACAGAACGATCACATCATGTATGGCAGAGAGAGAGAGAGAGGGACAGAGAGAGAGAGAGAGAGAGAGAGAGAGACAGAGACAGAGAGAGACAGACAGAGAGACAGAGAGAGAGACACACAGAGACAGAGATTGAGACACACGGAGAAATTGAGAGACAGACAGACAGAGACATAGAGAGATAGAAACAAAAAGAGACAGAGACAGAGATTATAAAGGGTGGAGGAATGGGCGGGGTTGGGGTGGGGGGTAGGGGGGCGTGGGGGTTGGGGGGGGGGGTAAGGAAGTGAGGGAGAAGGAGAAGAAGGAGTGAGCTGGGCTTTAAAAAGAAACAAGAATCAAAACAAAACAAAAACAACAACAAAACAGATCTAACAGAGATCTAAGAGATGCGGACGTGAGAAGAGAGGATGGGGGAGGGATGTGTGGGTGGGTGGGTGGGGGGGTGAGGGGGAGGGGAGGGGGTGCGGGGGTTGAAGTTCCATTCTCTTCAAGCCCCGGATCATTATGGAAGAGGGCGGCCTCTTCACTTGGCGGGCTGAGGACCCCAGTTCTTCCAGCAAACGGAGTGCAATTTGTGGAAACCTGTCCCCCGTCAGACTTGTCACACAGCGAAAAGAGGAACTGGGGAAGGAGGGGTGGTGGTGGTGGTGGTGGTGGCAGGGTTTTGGGAGGGGGTGGGGGGGGGGGGAGGGATGGGCAGACTTAGCCCCTCGCCACCCCAAACTTGCCCCCAAAGCCCCCTACCCCCCCACCCCCCCACACACACCTCCCGTTTTCGTCAGTGTCGTGGTGTTTGTCTGTGAGTGTGTGTGTGTTTGTCTGAATCGGCGTCGGCGGCAGCCTTGTCCCAGATTGCAGAGAAATTGCCCCCCTCTCGCCCCGCGCCGTGTTTGTGAAGCACTTGCAATGAAATCTGATTTCTGCCACTTCTCTCTCTCTCCCTCTCTTTCTTTCTTTCTTTCTTTCTTTCTTTCTTCTCTTCTCTTCTACTTTTGTGTGACTGTGTGTGTGGAGATGGGGGCGGTAGGGGGGCAGGGGGGGGGGGGGGGGGGGGGGGGGGGGGGGGGAGGAGGGGGAGGGGGTGCTGTGATTGCAGTGCTGCCACCACGATCACCACCACCACCAACTACCACCATCACCATGGTAGCGGTGGTGGAGGAGAAGATGAGAAAGAAGAAGAAGAAGAAGAGGAGAGGTTGGTTTGGTCTTTGAGGTCATTGTTCCCAAAGGGTGAAGGGGATGCAGAAATCGGGAGTTTTGTGTTTTGTCTCCCCCCTCCCACCTCCACCCCCCCTCATCCCCCGCCCCCCCCCACCCCCGACCCCCTTTGTCGGATAGCTTTGCAAAGTTGTGGTGGTTTGATTGACGAAAGTTAATGAGAATTTTCTTGATTGGCCTCGTGTTACTGCTACTCCTCTCGTTTTCTTTACAGTGTAAGGTTGCATATTTGTGAGGGAACTTAATCTGAATGACGTTGTCGGCTTTCGTGTTTCTCTGACGTTTTTGTTTCCAAAGATGCGTCAAAGCGAGCGGACTGATCCATACACGCTACACCACCACATCTGCTTCAAAAACTTAAACAAAATGTAAGCATATGCCTTTTCTGCGCATTGACTCAACGTGTTGGTGGCCTTCAGAGACTATCATCTTCTGAATTTGAAATATAGATATAGGAATCAAGGAATGATTATATGTATGTATGCGTGTATGTATTTATGTATGTGTCTGTCTATCCATCTATCTACACAAAGTGATCACACTCTCTTGGGCTCCTGTGCTCCGATCTTTGTAGGATACCATAAGTAAGCACCGCAAACACAGCGGTCTATTCATGTCCTGAAAACTTGTGGTCATAATTTAGCAAAGTTTCTCTGGGGTACAGCTTTCATCAGTTCATTTCAGTTGAGTTATTCAAGGAAGCGTCACTGCCTTCGGACAAATCCATATACAATTCACCATATCGTGCTAAGCAGCTTCTTCAGGTTGGAGTAAATATGTGGACTCTTCAATGAATACGACACGACCTCTGACACTCATGACTTCTAACTCTAAATCAACACAACCATGGAGGGCAAAAATAAAACTGGACTTTCCATGAGAGCAGGGTAATAAATGATTAGACTTTGAAACTTTTTCCCCCTGTATTTCGTGATGACGGGTGACTATCAATAGTTTGGCGGTGAAAACGATGCCACTATTGAGATCCATTAACTCACTCAGTACGGCCAGTCCTCTCTTCTCCTCTACACAGACCCCTCGGATGTCTCTATGGCCCAGCCTTTAGCTTCCATCGTCAGAATTGTGATATTCTTTGTCAACATTCACCTCTTCAGTGTAAGAGCCTTCCGCTTGTTATATTTTGATGGTTGCAATTGGGGTGAAACGCTGTTAACGTCATCTCTTTCGCCGTTCGTATGGAGAGAGTTAAGGAGACTGTATCAAAGGGCTGTGCTTCACGGCCCATTTCATATCTAGATACTGGCGACAACCAGGCCCGAGAGATACAGGCACATGCAAAGGTTGTTGGGGGGAAGTCGAGCAACACCCTCAAGAACTCGTCCTTCCTTTGGGTGACGTTTGACTGCATGATCTGCTTTCCACGCTGCTTCTTCTTCGTTCGTGGGCTGCAACTCCTTCGTTCGCTAGTGTGTACACGAGTGGGGTTTTACGTGTATGACCGTTTTTACTCTGCCATGTAGGCAGCCATACTCCGTTTTTCGGGGTGTGCATGCTGGGTTTGTTCTTGTTTCCATAACCCACCGAACGCTGACATGGATTACGTGCGTATTTGATCTTCAGCTTGCGTAAACACACGGAGGAGTTTCAGGTACAAGCAGGTCTGCACATATGTTGACCTGGGAGATCGGAAAAATCTCCACCCTTTACCCACCAGACGCCATTACCGAGATTCGAACCCGGGACCCTCAGATTGAAAGTCCAACGCTTTTACCACGCGGCTATTGCGCCCGTCAGGTTTCCACCCGAGTTCTTTAGCACACTGGGCTCTGGGAAGAGCCACGCGAGCAGCTGAAAACTTCCACAACGATGGCATATGCCGGGGTCTGAGCTCGTGTCCTCCCAGACTTCAGTCCATTACATTAACCACTCGGCCACCTCGGCTGACGGACGAGATTCTTTAGCTGTCTTAGTAAACAGAGAGAGGGGTGTGGACAAGAGAGAGACAGACACACACACACACAGAGAGAGAGAGAGAGAGAGAGAGAGAGAGAGAGAGAGAGATCGAAACATTATTTTTCAAGGACAGACAGACAGACACAGACAGCATAGTTCCAAATGTTAATTAAGAAGTACAATAAACGAAAACTTTGAAGCCAGCAAGACGACTTTCCGCAGGACTTGCAGCAGCAACCTGCACCTTTCACACTACAGTGCGTGCCCCTCCCCCACCCCCCCGCCCCGCCCAGCTTACCCCGTCCCCTAGGATGCTAGAACAGATCAAGTGGAACAAGAGTGCCTCTCACCCCCATCCCCATCCCCGCCACCCCACCCTCTTTTCTACCCCAGCGCCTCCTGCTGCTACTGCCTCCCTCCTCCCCCCCAACAACCCCTCCCCCAGCCCCATTGCCCCCCCCCCCCCCCCCCGCCCCCTTCTCCCCCCCCCCCTTAAACCGATCCCCATCCCTCTTTTCCCAGCTCCTCACACAAAAAAGTCGTCTGTCGTCGCTTTACCAGTTGGAGGCCTCTTTGCCTGCTTCTCTGCCACACATCTTAAGACATAAGGACACCTCCAATCCCCCCCCCCCCCCCACATACACACCACACCACCACCACCACCCTCTCTCCATGCTGCTGTCCTCCTGTGCTGCTGTTGACCGTTTAACTTTTGTCTCCCACCCTTCCATCCCCATCTCCAACACACACACACACGCAGACACAAAGACAAAGATACAGGCACACGCACACAGACACAGACACAGACACAGCCACACAGCCACACACACACACACACGCACGCACACACACTCACACACTTGTGTCTCTGATATGCATGTCTATCTGATTAGTATCAGTGGTTGATTTTCATGTTATGCTTTCCCTGCACCACTCCCCTTTTAATCTAGTTTCTTTTCTTCTTTTCTCTTGTATTTTCTGAGGGCAGGATAAAAACAAACAAACAAAACAAACACCGTATAAGCTAATTCTTTTACCCCTCAATGAAGATCATTTCGACTTAACACCCCCCGCCCGCTCCACACACACGCACCCCCTCCTCCACAAACACTCTCTCACACTGCTTACTCACTTCTAGCCATTCAAGAACAGACTTGGGTAGCCATGAAATACGTTGAATATACTGGTTCTGCCATTCTGACAACATGAAAGAGACGAATTTGGAAAAAAAAAAATACAAGTAGTTGCTTCATGTTATTTATCCAGATCAGGCGGAACACAATGTTTCTGCTCTGCGGAGGATGTGGATGGCGCGAGTTTTAAGTGACTTGTAAACAGCAAAAGATTGCTCACAAGTTATTATAATACCTAAATGAATCATCCATTGGAAGCTGTCATAAGATTAATTTCTTTCATTCGGTTCGATTCCTATTCTGACAACTATTATGCAGTTAGGAGAGTGTGAAGCTTGCATTAACCCGCATTCCACGTCATTGCCCGCTCTTGACATACACTCGCACGTCAGTCGTGGCAGCTTGGATTAATATCCCATAAGAAACAAAAAACAAAATAACACCCACCCACCCCCAATCCCCAAGAAAAACAAAACAAAAACAAAAAACAAAAAAACAAAACAAACAAACAAACAAACAAAAACAAAAACAAAACTAACAAAAACGTACAGCACACTAGCGCGAGTAGCTCCATGAGTGATGGGAACTATTAACAACACCAACCCCTGGGGGTATGGCTGAGGTCAGGACAGACCACTGCATTGGAAATGCAGCTGAATGTGATCCACTGCAGGCCGCAGCGGAAAGGACCCTCTTGCCCGCCATCATTCCCAGACTGTGACAAAGTAGGACAGGGTGTGCTGTAGCTGGTCCTAGGAAAACTGACACGGCTTACTACTACCCTACCCCACGCAAGTCCTCAACTAGAACAGGCAGGGGAGATAAACGGTGCCCGCACGCGGCGGTCACGTGCCGGACCTGACGTCACTGTTGGTGGATGTCAGATGGGGGAGATAACGCTGACGTTTAACGCTGACGCGTATTTGTGTGTGTGTGTGTGTGTGGGTGGTGGTGGTGGTCTGGCAGTGGCTGTGCGTGATGAATGACAGAGGCTGGGGGCGGGTGGGGGGTGAGGGGCTTTGGGTGGGGTGGGGGGTCTGGAACCATTGGTGTCACTCACAGCTGAGCAGGGAACGTGGTGGTATGACAGACTGGGGACGGCCCTTGCTGTTTCCCTGTTGTGTGGTACCTTCAGTTCGGAGCGTGACAGGGAATAAGGAAGCCAGCCTGTGCTTTAAATTCACACACACACACACACACACACACACACACACAAATCATCACTTTTATGTTAAGTGCATGGAGAGCTAGTAACGGATGTGGCAATTATCATGACCCGGGTCAGTCACTGAGCAATAAAGAAGAAGAAAAAAAAAGAGGTTTAAATGACATTAATTTTGTAAAGCGCAAAGGGCTTGGTCGCAAACTGAGTATAAGCGCTGTGTAAGCATCCATATCAAATCAAATCGAATCAAATTCAATTGATTCTCTCTACTCCAGCGTTCGCTCTCTCCTCTCCGTTTGTCTCCATCTCTCTCTCTCTCCCCCCTTTCTCAAATTTCTCATCAACCCCAACACTGTTTACAGAGGCGCAAATTTGAAAGTGAGTAAGTTAACCTGATAAAGCATGTCAATCTGACTTGTTATGAGAAAAAAAGATCTAAACAAGAAAACCACAGAGAGAGAGAGGGGGGAGGGAGACAGAGAGAGAGAGAGAGAGAGAGAGAGAGAGAGAGGGCGGGCGGGGGGAATCTTATTCAAGATTAGTCTGCACAATAAAAACAAAACATCTTAGCGGAGGGAATAATATCTGTTCATGCAGTTTTACTATAAGATTTGATTCCGTTTTTGCGTTTGTGCACTGTTGAAATGGTTGCTCCACTTGGGGCATTTTCTTTCTTTCTGAAGAGAACTAGACGACAGGTGTGACTTGTGTTGTGATCTCACATCGGGGTGAGGGCATTGACCTGTTTATACATCTCAGTGGGTTAGTCGAGGGTATCCCTTTCCTGTACAACTTGAAATGCAAGACGGTAGCACAAGATAAAATGTATAGCGGGTGTATCGCCAACTTGACTTTCTCCACCCGTTTCCCCCGTATTTTTTTTTTTTTTTTTTTAGCTTCCTTTCTTTTGCTTGTATGTGTTGGTATTTTTTACTCGCTGTATTTCCAAATATTGCTTGTCTTTTCTACTTTAACATTGTACTGTACAACTGACAACAACTGCTCTGAACACTGCTGTTTCTTCTCTCTCACACAGAGAGAGAGAGAGAGAGAGAGAGAGAGAGAGAGGGAGAGAGAGAGAGGGGGGAGAGAGAGAGGGAGAGAGAGAGAGGGAGAGAGAGAGAGAGGGGGAGAGAGAGAGGGAGAGAGAGAGGGAGAGAGAGAGCGAGAGAGAGAGGGAGACAAGACAAGACAAAGACAAGACAAAATCTTTATTAACGAGGGTAATAGATAAGCAAGTAACATGCTTTTTTACATCCAGCCCTCGCCCTAAAGAGGGAATAAAGCTAAAAAAGCGAAAATGAGCACAAAATCAAAACACAATCAGAGAGAGAGAGAGAGAGGGATAGAGAGAGGGAGAGAGAGAGAGGGAGAGAGAGAGAGAGAGAGAGGGAGAGAGAGAGGGAGAGAGAGAGAGAGAGAGAGAGAGAGAGAGAGAGAGAGAGAGAGAGAGAGGGAGGTACATAACACAATCGTTCCCGAGGGAGTTGTCTCTAGAGCATGATCCCCAAAGATCACCGAGGGTGCCATCGCATCGATATAGACGGACAGACAGACAGACAGACAGACAGACAGAGACAGAGAAAGTGAGAGAGAGGGAGGGAGAGAGAGCAAGCGAGAGAGAGACAGAGAGACAGAGACAGCGACAGAAAGAGAGAGAGACCGAGACCTAGACCGAGAGACAGGGAGAGAATAATAACAACAAAATGACCCCGGATGACACGTTACCCTACATTACCACCCAGCCGCATCATTTTTCACCACCACCACCACCCCACCACCACCACCACCACCAACAACCCACCACCACCACCACCACCACCACCACCAACCCACCCTTCTCACCACAATCGGAGCTCGAGGAAAGAGGAGCACGTGTGTTTCTCTTCCTGTCTGCCGCTTATCTCTTTTAATCCGACTGCAGAGGGCCTCGCTGTCTACCTGCTGTTTGGATTTGAAAGGTCTGGCACCGCACAGGTAAGTCTGCAACGCGGGAGCCAGACTTGGTGTGTGTTGTACACTACTGTGGTCTCTCTCCATCAACACTATGCAACGGCAGCGACGGATCGAAAAGACTTCTTCCCCTCAGTCCTACTGCTGCTGCGTTTTCATTACCAGTATTACGAGTTAATGGCCAGCCGCAACACGGCTACCCATCACTGCTGATATAACAGGTCCATTGGACTGAAGAAGCTAGGGGCTGGCTGTTCAACTGTTCACTTACCTGGAATCCGTCACAAGTAATGAAGAATCCAAACCTCCACGCACGCGGAGACATTTTGTATTTGTATTTCTTTTTATCACAACAGATTTCTCTGTGTGAAATTCGGGCTGCTCTCCCCAGGGAGAGCGCGTCGCCATACTACAGCGCCACCCATTTTTTTGTATTTTTTTTCCTGTGTGCAGTTTTATTTGTTTTTCCTATTGAAGTGGATTTTTCTACAGAATTTTGCCAGGAACAACCCTTTTGTTGCCATGGGTTCTTTTACGTGCGCTTCGGTTTATCGTCTCATCCGAATGACTAGCTTCCAGACCACCACTCAAGGTCTAGTGGAGGGGGAGAAAATTTCAGGGGCCGTGCCGTGATTCGAACCAGCGCGCTCAGATTCTCTCGCTTCCTAGGCGGACGCGTTACCTCTAGGCCATCACTCCACATGCCCCCCCCCCCCCCAACTCCCCCCACAGCGGATTTGGACAGCAGAATCCAGGCCATGGCAAGGAAAACGACAGGATTGCAAGATAGGAAACATCAGACACATTGATCATAATCATCACCAAAAAGGCTCTTGCGCCAAAACACTGGGCAGCACAATGGATCATGATTATGAAGATCTGGTGACATCAGTGAAGAAAAGGAAACGGCTCTGGTGTGGACACGAAACAAGATCCAACGGGCGTGCTGAAACAGTCCTCCAAGAAACAGTTGAAAGGAGATGGGGGAGGGGGTGGGTGGAGAAAGAAAAACAACAACAACAACAACAACAACAAAAAAGAAAAAAAAAGAAAAAAAAAAAGAAAAGAAAAAAGAACAACAGCTACGATGGACTAACGACATTGAAATAAAGCGTAACCCCCCCCCCCCCCCCGCCCCCGCCCCCCCCCCCCCCCCCCGAAAAAAAACAACAAACAAAACAAAACAAACAACAAAACAAAACAAAAAAAACAACAACTAAACAAACAAAAAAACAAACAAACAAAACAAAAACAAAACAAAACAACAACAGCAACAACAACAAACAAACAAAATAAGACCAAAAACCATGGACTAAAAACACTAACTAAAAAACAACAACAACAACAACAAAACGATGAAATAACAACATGGATGAAAAAAAAAACAAAACCCAAACAAACACTAACAACAACGTTGGACCAAAACATCGCAAGATGGACGTAACAGAAACCAGAGACCCAGACTTTAGGGGAGTGATAGCCTAGAGGTAACGCGTCCGCCTAGGAAGCGAGAGAATCTGAGCACTCTGGTTCGAATCACGGCTCAGCCGCCGATACTTTCTCCCCCTCCACTAGACCTTGAGTGGTGTTCTAGACGCTAGTCATTCGGATGAGACGATAAACCGAGGTCCCATATGCAGCATGTACTTAGCGCATGTAAAAGAACTCATGGCAACAAAAGGGTTGGTCCTGGCAAAATTCTGTAGAAATATCCACTTCGATTGGAAAAAAACAAATAAAACTGCACGGAGGGGGGAAAAAAAAAGGGTGGCGCTGTAATGTAGCGACGCGCTCTCCCTGTGGGGAGCAGCCCGAATATCACACTGAGAAATCTGTTGTGATAAAAAGAAATACACACACACACACACACACACACACACACACACGCACACACAACCGACAGACCTGGAGGAACTGATCTGGTGTACAGCTCTTCAGTGCGGCGCCCCAGTGACTCTTCACAGAGTTTTGGGAGGAGCGGATGAAGACACGAGTTGTGTTGTCGCTGTGATAAAGAGATGGAGAAATGAACGGATACAGAAAGAGATGTATGACATGTAGTAGAAAAGTGTGTGCACGGGCATGTCTATCCATACGCGCACTCACAGATACACGCACACACACACACACACACGCGCGCGCGTACGCACGCACATACACACACACACACACGCACGCATGCACACACACGCACACACACACACGCACGCACACGCACGCGCGCGCACACACACACACACACACACACACACACACGTGTGAATATATATACACACACGCACGCGTGCATGCAAGCGAGCCATATTATGGTAAAATATACATACAAACAAACTGATCCATAATCGAAATAAGCACGAACAACTCCTGTATTCATATACCAATTTCCTTTCTGCTTTTAAATTTGCGTTAATTAATGCTCCTTTAATTTTATGATATAATAACATTCCTCGTTCGTGATTTCAAGGAAACGAAATTGGCATGCAGTCCACACAAATTCACCCCGTCTGTGGTGGTGGAGATGGATAATGAAAACGCGCCACTCTGAACATTCTTCCCTGAGGGGGGGCGTTCTTTGTCTTCAGCATGAAAAGGAACAGGAACAGGGCGGACGAGGGGGAGAGGGAAGGAGGGAGGGGGCGAGGAGGGGGTGTGGTGTGGAAGGTTGCTTGGGGTCGGGACAGAGGGGGGCGGGGGGGGGGGGGAGTGCTGGGGATGAATGATAGCTGGGGAAGAGGAGGGTAGTGATATGGGGCGAGGGGATGGGTGGGGGTGGGGGTGCGGGTGGGGGCTCGGAGGTGACATGCCCATTAGGTAGACTACTACAAGGTTCTGACCACACCCAACTACTAATGTAGGTGCTTTAAAAAAAAAATAATTAAAAAAAACAAACCTCCTCCCCCACTCTCCTCTTCGCCTGTCTGTTTGCCTCTCCCTGTCTCTCAGTCTCTCTCTGTCTCATTCTCTAGTTCCAGACAACACCCCGGTACTATTGCCCTATTCATATGTTGTTGTTTTTTCCCTCCCGTTTATCATCAGTACTCAGTTGTTTGTATTCTCTCGGTTTGAGTTCCGGCTTTTCTTTTCTTGTTCAAAACCTGTTTGTCTGTAAGTGTCTCTCTTTTTTTTCCTTCTCCCTCTTATCTATCTCGACTACTTTCGTACCTGTAAATTGATGTCAGATACGATGTATGCCAAACCCTCCCCCCCCCCCGACTCCCCCTCAAAACAAAACAAACACCCCCCAAAAACAAAATTAAACACCCAACCCCCCAAACAACAATAACAACAACAACAACATCACATACACAAAAAACCCGCACCAAATTAAACTGTCAAATAAAGCCCTCGTGTCAAACAAATGTTACACAAAAATACAAAGGAAATCTCGGAGGCTGGGCGCGTGTGAAGACGCCTCTGCTCACGTAAATGCATCTGTGTGCGTTGTGCTTGTGTTGACGTCTGTGTGTGTTTGTGTCGGCATCTGTGTGTGTTTGCGTTGGCATATGTGTGTGTGTTTGTGTTGACATCTGTGTGAGTTTGTGTTGACACTCTGTGTGTGTTTGTGTTGGCAATCTGTGTGTGTTTGTGTTGGCAATCTGTGTGTGTGTTTGTGCAGGCATCTGTGTGTGTTTGTGTTGGCAATCTGTGTGTGTTTGTGTTGGCATCTGTATGTGTTTGTGTTGGCATCTGTGTGTGTTTGTGTTGGCAATCTGTGTGTGTTTGTGTTGGCATCTGTATGTGTTTGTATTGGCATCTGTGTGTGTTTGTGTTGGTATATGTGTGCGCTCTGCTTGTATTGGCATCTGTGTGTTTGTTTTGACATCTGTGTGTGTTTGTGATGGCATCTGTGTGTGTGTTTTATGTTGACATCTGTGTGTATTTGTTTTGGCATCTGTGTGTGTTTGTGTTAGCATCTGTGTGTGTGTTGGCATCTGTGTGTGTGTGTGTGTGTGTGTGTGTGTGTGTGTGTGTGTGTGTGTGTGTGTGTGTGTGTGTGTGTGTGTGTGTGTGTGCATCTCTGTGTGTTTCTGTCTAATTGTTTCTTTCGTTGGCTGGTAAATATTGATTTCAAAAGTAACTATAAAAGTGTTTTTTTTCCAATTGCAAGCTTAAATATCATTGAAAACTGGCGTGTGGGGAAACATTATTTTCTAACACACGCTCCAAGTGATGGAATACAACACAAAAACAAAACAAAACGAAACAAACAAAGAAACAAAACAACAACAAAAAACAAAACAAAACAAAAACAAAAACAAACAAAAAACCTGAAGCAGGGTGAAAAACGAAATTTGTTTCGTCAGTGGTAGAAGAATCAATGCTAACTTATTCCATAGCTCACAGATGCCATTCGCTTGCATTGTTCAGCGCTCTTCTGAAGACTGGCTTGAACTTGAGTTCCGTTCACGCAATGCAAAGCAAAACCCAGGACGCGCGAGTAAAGTGGGCCGTTTAGTTTAGCTGTTGTTATTTTGTATGGCACACATGTTACGCATACCCAAATTCAAACACTCAACTGTCCCGGCCGCCGTTCTTTCTCTGTCTCTGGACCTTGCAGTTGGCATGAGCTTCCTCTTTCGCGTCGTCAGGTCTCCGCACTCGGCCTTTTCAAGTCCGTCTGGCTATCCCAAGATAGTCTCCCCACCCCCCACCCCGCCTCTTCCTTGTCTTCAGTTTTTTCCAGTTTAGAGTTATGCGTGCGTGTGAATGACTGGCGTTAAAGCGCTTTGATTTGTCTCTGCACAACATTCAGCGCTTTATGAATACTAATTATTTATATCATTATTGCATGCCAGAAGTACGTTGCTCAGGAACGCTCCAAGAAAGATCAGTGGGCAACAGATTTTATGCCATAGTTTCAAAGCCTAGAGTATATCATTTCTGCAGGCGTTATCTCGATCGGTGCCGTACTTCCGAATATGGACCGACAGAGCTCTCTTCGACTTGGCAGGAAGCCACCTATCCCAGTCTCTTCAGTTATCGCCCCTGTTTTATATTATCGGCTTATCTCCCTCTCGATTCCTGCTCTTCTCGTTTACGGGACCACTAAAAGGAGAGAACGGCGGCGCATCCGTGGGTCATGAAGGAAGGAAAGGTAGAGAGGCGTTCGCTCTTCAAAACGGCATAGATCACTGGGCATGCTGTCTGCTGTGGGAAAATAAAAGAGGGGAGATGACT
>NC_134879.1:42793657-42806157 GCF_041734735.1 Babylonia areolata | reverse complement strand
CAGAAGAAGAAGAAAAAAAAAGCGTCGTTGTAGAACAGATACAGGCAAAGACTGAAATAGATCGTGCTTTTGTTCAAATTGCAACGTGATTTTGAAATACACGAGTGACACAGCGCAAGTTGTTCTTTTCAGGACTACCCCTTTCTGTGTGCGCATGCACATGCTCGGCGTGTGTTTTTGTGCTTGCGTGCGTGCGTGCGTGTTGCACAAACCAGGCTGAAAATCCAAACACAGAGGCAGCACCAAGAGCTCAGTATAACTTTGATCCTCTCATTTGGTGGTGTGCGCTTATCTACACCCTCTGTTTACATTTCAGTTCAGTTTCTCAAGGAGGCGTCACTGCGTTCAGAGAAATCCATATACGCGACGCCACATTTGCTATGCATAACCCAACGCTCTCTGCCAGGTCCCACGCCCCACCCCGAAAGTACCAAGTGATGTTCGTCATTCAAAAATGACCATGGCTTCAAGAGTCAGATGGAAGATCGGTGGCTGTGGGTCCGGTGGTGACTGATGGGACCTGTCCGGGCCCTGATGGCTCGCCCACATGTGGGAGACAAGTGACTGGGTGCTGTCGTGGCAGTGGATGCTGCTCGGGCCTTGCGCACAGCACGCTTTTGTCGTGCCTCTTCGCACAGTATAATCACACTGGTCCTATACAATTACGTTGTGTGTGCGCACCCTCCCGCCCTGTTTTTGCATCCTGGGATTAATCCCTACCCCCTCCCAGCCTCCCAGCAGTCCTCTATCAGTTGTTGTTGTTGTTTTTGCTGAGGGACGTGAAACCCATTCCCCTGCCCTGCCACCTGTCATCAGCTTCCACACACCCATGGCGGACACCTGCCGATGCCTTTCACCTTTCGTGGTGTCTTTGTCCCGTGTGATCAAACCGAACGGTGAAAGCTGTTGGAAATGAGTCCCCGTGGCAGCACGGTATGGTGTCCACCTGCTGAAATCGTGGGTCTGGTTTCTGGCTATTCACTGTACTGGGAGGAACAGAAGAAGCTCGGCGGTGGTGAAATGGCATTGTGTGCAATGTGATGGTGCCCTCGGTGATCTTTGGGGAGCATACGCTGAAGACGCCTCCCTCAGGAACGATTCTGTTATGTGCCCCCCCCCTCTCCCTCTCTTCCCCTCTCTCTCTCCCTCTCCCCCCACCTCTCTCTCTCTCTCTGTGCCTCTCTCCTCTCTGTCTCTTTCTCTCTCTCTCTTTCTTTCTCTTAGTTTCTCTTTCTCTTTCTCTCCCTCCGTCTTTTTCTCACCCCTCTTTCTGTGTCTCTCCCCTCTCTCTCTCCATCTCCCTACATATTTCTCTTTGGAAGAGGGATAGGACGGAAGAGACTAAAAAGGCAGAAACTGTTTTCCACGATACGTGTCATGAAGTGAGCATAATAGCTTGTACTTTGTTTCGTTTTGTGAAATATACTAGCTTTGATGGTGTCAAGGTGAAAATATGACTGTGTACAGAATGAATGTGCAATATATAACATGTACAGTGCTAACGTTAGTGTCTTTCAACACGGAACAGATCTTTCAGAGAGGAACGTCCGGATGGAGGGTATCCTAGGCCATTCTCCCTCACATCACCAAAGTCTTTTCAAGTGCATCAAGGTTCAAGCCTGGGGGTTTGTGGAGGAAAACCCCGTCAGTGATGGTGCCAGCACCGTGCTGCTGAGTCCTTCTATATGTTCGCACCTTTCCCTACCCCACCCCCCCCCCCCACCCCCACAAAACCTGCAGTTTTACCTGTACGTCTGTCACTGTAGGGGAGGTAAACTGCACTACGTGCCTGACAATACAGAGGTGTTGCATGAGGTGAAAACTCGCCACAGTCTATTACATGGGGCCCCGGAGCTCCTGATGCTATCTGTCAAGTTGCCGAGGAGGTTTTCTCTCCCCTGCCCTGCTGCCGCAATGACTGCTGCATTCCGTACCGCTCTGACTCGGGGAATGCCGCCTGTGTTGTGGTAGGTACGTGTGTCGTAAACCACGACCAGAAGCACGTAAATTACGGCAAGATGTGTGAAGCTGCATCAGGATCTCTCTTTCTCCTCCTTGTCTCTGTCTTTTTTTTTTTCTTGTCTTTCACCCCCTTTCTCTCTCTGTTCTTCCTCCACCCCACCCCCCTTTCTCTGCTCTCGCCATCCTCCTCTCTCTCTCCTCTCTCTCTCTCTCCTCTCTCTTTGACTCTCTCTCTCTCTCTTTTACTCCCCCTTCTCTCTCTGTGTCTTTTTATTTCTCCGTGTTTCTCTTGTCTTTCACTCCCTTTCTCTCTCTATTCTTCATCCTCCCCTCTTTCTCTGTATCTGTTCACTCCCTCTTTTTGAGTACTTTCTCCTCCTCTTCTCTCCCGCTTCTTCTCTCCCCCTCCTCCTCCTCTCTCTCTCTCTTTGACTCTCCCTCTCTCTTTTACTCCCCTCTACCTCTCTCTCAGTGAAAATACTGTGTGTGGAGCATTCCCTTTTCCTCACAAAAACTGTGTGAGAAGGAAATCCCATTAAGTGAGGCTGACAGACCATACGCCGGTCAACTTCATTGATTTTATTTGCTTGTTTATTTTACTGTAGATCATTTTAGGTTCATGCTGCAGTTCTTTTGGGGATTTATCTTCTCAGGAGAAGCGGTTTGATTTTATTTGCTTGTTTATTTTGCTGTAGATTATTTTAGGCTCATGCTGCAGTTCTTTTGGGGATTTATCTTCTAAGGAGAAGCGGTTTGCTTGTGGTTGCTCAAAAGGCACCCCCAAATCCAACGGACAAACGTATGCAAATTACCGTTGTTACAGTGTCGTTGTACGTTTTCGAAACTGGATGGTCTATCTGTAGATCTGTAGTCTGTTCTCATGAAGCGATTTGAGGCTCCAAATCCATCATTATTTTTCTTAACGAATATGTCTTAATCCTTTTAGCATACAATAAAAATGAGGGGGAGACCCCCCCCCCCCGCCCCCCCGCTCCCTCCCCCTCCCACAGACACTTACACACGAAAAAGTATGCGTGCTTAATACATGAGGGTTCGCACTCAATAGATAAACGGCCATTCTGGTGCTCCAGCGATTCACGTGTTACCAATCAGTTCTTTATAATTATATAGATTAACGGAGTTGGCATTTTTCAGCTGTAGTTCTACGTGATGGAGGTGGGTGGGGGAGGGGGTAAGTTCATCAGAGATACGTTACTCTTGCTCTAAACGAAAGCGCACACGCAACGTTCATCAAAATGTCTGACATATTACGACACAATGTCTGCTGGAAATAACTGGGAAGGGCGAGGCGGGGGGTGGGAGTATGTAGGGTCGCACCTCTGACGGAGCCGGCACACGTTTGCGGGTAAGTTCACACATAGTCAGTCCCCGATACCCCATCAAAGGCCAGACACGGGTACATACATAGTCAGTCCTAGATACCCCATCAAAAGCCAGACACAGGCTAATCCTCATGACGTACACGGCGGGCGGAGGCAAGGACGCCCGCAAGATGGCTGTAATTAAGACGCCGTGATGCTCCGTCACTGTCCGGACGGCCTTGATTGGCTGTTGGTTCCCGGGGGTGGGGGTGGGGTGGGGTTAGGGGTGGGGGTGGGGGAAACAGGGCCAAGGCTTTTCATCCTGTCCCAGGTTACCCCCCTCACCCCCCCTCCCCCCCCCCAGGACCCACCCGCCCCCGTCCTTCCGGTTTCTGGTGGCAGGGGATGTGTCCCGCCAGTCTGTCATGTTGCACGCTACTCATCAACACGCCTTCCGCTCTTTCACAGCCACCTACCTTCCTTGCCCCTCAGCTTCAACACTGATGATGCCCCAGTCTGGTGTATTTGTATGCCTTGTCTAGAGCGGCATTGATGATGCCCCAGTCTAGTCGTATGCCTTGTCAAGAGCTACACTGATTATTCCCAGTCTATTTGTATGCCTTGTCGAGTGCTGCACTGATGATTCTCAGTCTGTTTGTATGCCTTGTATAGAGCTACACTGATTATTCCCAGTCTATTTGTATGCCTTGTCGAGTGCTGCACTGATGATTCTCAGTCTGTTTGTATGCCTTGTATAGAGCTACACTGATTATTCCCAGTCTATTTGTATGCCTTGTCGAGTGCTGCACTGATGATTCTCAGTCTGTTTGTATGCCTTGTACAGAGCTACACTGATTATTCCCAGTCTATTTGTATGCCTTGTCGAGTGCTGCACTGATGATTCTCAGTCTGTTTGTATGCCTTGTATAGAGCTACACTGATTATTCCCAATCTATTTAAATGCCTTGTCGAGTGCTGCACTGATGATTCTCAAGTCTGTTTGTATGCCTTGTATAGAGCTACACTGATTATTCCCAGTCTATTTGTGTGCCTTGTCGAGTGCTGCACTGATGATTCTCAAGTCTGTTTGTATGCCTTGTATAGAGCTACACTGATTATTCCTAGTCTATTTGTGTGCCTTGTCGAGTGCTGCACTGATGATTCTCAAGTCTGTTTGTATGCCTTGTATAGAGCTACACTGATTATTCCCAGTCTATTTGTATGCCTTGTCGAGTGCAACACTGATGATTATCAGTCTGTTTGTATGCCTTGTATAGAGCTACGCTGATTATTCCCAATCTATTTGTATGCCTTGTCGAGTGCAGCACTGATGATTCTCAGTCTGTTTGTATGCCTTGTATAGAGCTACACTGATTATTCCCAGTCTATTTGTATGCCTTGTCGAGTGCTGCACTGATGATTCTCAGTCTGTTTGTATGCCTTGTATAGAGCTACACTGATTATTCCCAGTCTATTTGTATGTCTTGTCGAGTGCTGCACTGATGATTCTCAGTCTGTTTGTATGCCTTGTATAGAGCTACACTGATTATTCCCAATCTATTTGTATGCCTTGTCGAGTGCTGCACTGATGATTCTCAAGTCTGTTTGTATGCCTTGTATAGAGCTACACTGATTATTCCCAGTCTATTTGTATGTCTTGTCGAGTGCTGCACTGATGATTCTCAGTCTGTTTGTATGCCTTGTATAGAGCTACGCTGATGAATCCCAGTCTGTTGTATTTGTATGTCTTGTCGAGTAGCTACATTGATGAATCTCAGATCGTTCTATTTGTATTCCTTGTTCAGTGCTACACTGATGATGACCCAGTCTGTTCAATTTGTATGCCTTGTCTGGAGGGTACACTGATGATTCTCAATCTGTTCTATTTTTGTCGAGCACTACACTAATGATTCATAGTCTGTTTGCATGCCTTGTTCAGTGCTACTCTGATGATTGTTCTATTTGTATGGCTTGTCGAGTGCTACATTGATGGATCCCAATCTGTTCGATTTGTATTCATTGTCGAGTGTGACACTGACGATTCTCAGTCTGTTCTATCTGTATGCCTTGTCGGGTGCTACACTGACGATTCTCAGTTTGTTCTATCTGTATGCCTTGTCGGGTGCTACACTGACGATTCTCAGTCTGTTCTATCTGTATGCCTTGTCGGGTGTGACACTGACGATTCTTAGCCTGTTCTATTTGTATGCCTTGTCGGGTGCTACACTGACGATTCTCAGTCTGTTCTACCTGTATGCCTTCTCGGGTGTGACACTGACGATTCTCAGTCTGTTCTATTTGTATGCCTTGTCGGGTGCGACAATGACGATTCTCAGTCTGTTCTATTTGTATGCCTTGTCGGGTGTGACACTGACGATTCTCAGTCTGTTCTATTTGTATGCCTTGTCGGGTGCTACACTGACGATTCTCAGTTTGTTCTATCTGTATGCCTTCTCGGGTGCTACACTGACGATTCTCAGTCTGTTCTATCTGTATGCCTTCTCGGGTGCTACACTGACGATTCTCAGCCTGTTCTATCTGTATGCCTTGTCGGGTGCTACACTGACGATTCTCAGTCTGTTCTATCTGTATGCCTTGTCGGGTGTGACACTGACGATTCTCAGTCTGTTCTATCTGTATGCCTTGTCGGGTGCTACACTGACGATTCTCAGTCTGTTCTATCTGTATGCCTTGTCGGGTGCTACACTGACGATTCTCAGTCTGTTCTATCTGTATGCCTTGTCGGGTGCTACACTGACGATTCTGTCTGTTCTATCTGTATGCCTTCTCGGGTGCTACACTGACGATTCTCAGTCTGTTCTACCTGTATGCCTTGTCGGGTGCTACACTGACGATTCTCAGTCTGTTCTATCTGTATGCCTTGTCGGGTGCTACACTGACGATTCTCAGTCTGTTCTATCTGTATGCCTTCTCGGGTGTGACACTGACGATTCTCAGTCTGTTCTATCTGTATGCCTTGTCGGGTGTGACACTGACGATTCTCAGTCTGTTCTACCTGTATGCCTTCTCGGGTGTGACACTGACGATTCTCAGTCTGTTCTATCTGTATGCCTTGTTGAGTGTGACACTGACGATTCTCAGTCTGTTCTACCTGTATGCCTTGTTGAGTGTGACACTGACGATTCTCAATCTGTTCTATCTGTATGCCTTGTCGGGTGCGACACTGACGATTCTGTCTGTTCTATCTGTATGCCTTGTCGGGTGTGACACTGACGATTCTCAGTCTGTTCTATCTGTATGCCTTGTCGAGTGCTGTATTGATGGATCCCTCACTGTTCTATTTTCATACCTTGTCGGGTGCTACACTGACGATTCTCAGTTTGTTCTATCTGTATGCCTTGTCGAGTGCTGTATTGATGGATCCCTCACTGTTCTATTTTCATACCTTGTCGGGTGCTAAACTGATGATTCTCAGTCTGTTCAATTTGTGTACCTTGTCGGGTGCGTGCTCGCACGCAAGCCTGATCGGGTCCTCAATCAATCAACTGTTGGGTGCGATTTCTATGTATGGTAAATTTGCCCGCACTCAAATCACACAGGAAATAGCAAAGGAGATAAAATTTCCCCTCAGTGAATTCCATGTAATTACGAACCTTTTTTCCTCTGAGAAAACGCCCCCACCTCTGACCTCCGACCCGTCCCACCAATCAGGATTTGATATTATCATACAGCTTAATAAGTTTCATTGTGCTCAGCAGTTGAAGGACTTTTGCCATTACTATGGTCTATACGGGGGTCAAGCAGATAATTCAGCACACACAGTGAATTACAATAGTGTACGCGTAGGTTAAAAAAAAGACAAAAAAAAGACACGTATACACACAGTCCATGCGACAAGACATATCATTCCAGGAGATTTCTCAGGTGATACAGACTACTGTTCTACAGGGTATATTGCATTGGTTTGTTTCATAGTTTTTTGTTTTGTAAACATCATCTTCTTGTTCTCCTTCTTCTCCTCCGCCTTGTTCTTCTTGTCCTTGTTGTTGTTGTTGTTGTCTTCTTCTTCTTCTTCTTTTTTTTCTTCTTCTTCTCCTTTGACAACAATTCTGTTCTTTTCACATGAATCCAGTAAAGGCTTATGGTAGTCATCACTATTTAGCACAACCTCGTCTGCATATCGTTCAACCAGTCACCGTAGTGGTCAAATAGTCTGCAAAATACGTTCATACTGTGATCTTATGGGGAAAGAGAGGGGGAAAGACACACACACACACACACACACACACACACACACACACACACACACACACAGGAAGAAGAAGAAGAGAGAGAGAGATGGGACGAACAAGCACAGCATTTTATTGTTCCGGCAAAAAAGAAAAGGGATAAAAGGAACAAGTTCAGCAGACGCAAGTAAATATGCAGCTTAAAGATGGGGAGATCAGGTCTCGGCAGATTGTTCTCGCACAAGAAGGTAAAATGCTTCCCTCAAAGACCACAGCACATCTTTTGCGACAATGGATTCACCTGCCACGTATTCTGACAAGACACAAGGTTTCCCTAGTTGCAGTCTCCATCCTTCCCATCCAACCAGAACTCTGCTGAGCAAGAGAGAGAGATAAAGGTGTGTCTGCCTGACTCCTTTGTGTTTTCCCCCCACCCGGCCCTCCTTCACGCAGTCACGTTGCATTCCTGGAGCCAACAAACTGTGGCGCGTTACCCATCGTTTACCACGTATCTGTCTATCAGAGCTGGTGCAGGGGCAGAAAGACACCCGCCATGATCGGCCCCTGCCGCTGCCGTGGGGTTGTCTCCCTTTTCATCTCGGCCTGTCAATCGCCAGCAGGCCTGTTGCGTTGGCTTGCTCTTTTACCTGTGGTAGCAAAGAGCTTACAGCTATAGACTACTGCAGGGGTGGAGAGGGGTGCAGGCAGCTTGCAGTGCTAAGTGCGCTGTTACTCTGTTGCTTGCAGAACAAGCACAGGACAGATCAAAGAAAGGCAGCGTATTGAACAACGATGAAGAGTGGTAACTCTCTCTGGCACTCTGTTCTTTGCAGGACAAACACAGGACAGTTCAAATGTAAAGTATCGTATTAAACAAAAACAAAGAGTGGTGACTCTCTGGCACTCTGTTCCTTGTATGGAAAACACAGGACAGTTCAAAAGTAAGGTACCGAAGTAAACAGCAAATAAAGAGTGGTAACTCTCTCTCTGATACCCTGTTCCTTGTAGGGTAAACACAGGACAGTTCAAAAGTAAGGTACCGAAGTAAACAACAAATAAAGATTGGCAACTCTCTCTCTGATACCCTGTTCCTTGTAGGGAAAACACAGGACAGTTCAAAAGTAAGGTACCGAAGTAAACAGCAAATAAAGAGTGGTAACTCTCTCTCTGATACCCTGTTCCTTGTAGGGTAAACACAGGACAGTTCTCTGGTACTCCTTTCCTTGAAGGACCCACACAGGACAGTGCAAAGTAAGGTATCGTATAAAACAGCAATAAAAAGTGGTTACTGTCTCCATTTACAAGGCATACAGCTCAAATCGATGCTACGTAATCCTTGCAGGGCAAATACAGAACAAGTCAAAGTGAAGTAGCGTATTCAACAGCAATAAGAAGTTGTAACTCTCTCCGTTTACAAGACACACACCTTCAAGTCAGTGCTGCTTATGCTACCGATTCAGCCAGCATATTATGCTTTTCTTGCAGAAGAAGCACGGATGCGTCAGTGACATCTCTATAGCAGCGTATACATTGCAGGACTGTGTGTCTTTTCTTAGTATCTTACATTTCGTTGCGTTTATTTTGTTATTTCTTCATAGCTATATGCGGGTCCACACCAAACGAGACTTAGAAGGGCGGCATAGCCACCATCGCCGGACACGACGGACTTCGAAGAGGTTATTTTGTTTAATCATTTTTTTTACGTTCATGTTTTATACGAACCCAGGGAAGGCTTCCGAGGCCTGACCAGCTCGTTGGACTTATGCGTGGGTCACGCGTCCACTCTTTTGTTTAAGCAGGTGTTTCGTAGTAGCGTATATGGTTCAGTCCGCATTCTTTGACACTTTCTTGAAACTGAAACGGGTTGCAGGACGCATACATCAGGTGCCAGTTGCATTGCTTGGTTCTAACTTTTTGACAGTTACACATGACTAAATGCCTTCTTTGACCGAACTACGCCATTGGTCAGTTCCATACTACACACAGTTAGTAGCGGGTTACGACCATACTAGGCTCTTCCGTCCAAGCAATGCAACTGGCTCCAGGACAGTTCAAATTAGAATGACTAAAGTTCGCAGGGACACAAACACCATAACAGGGGACAGCTCAACATGGGACGTAGTTTGCAGAACACGCACAACCTCGAGGGGGCAATTCGAAGAGAGAAGGGATGTTTACAGTACAGAGTACGTGCAGGACAAGGCAGGCAAAGTGGCTTGCTTAGAGGTAAACTAGTCCCGTAGTCACCCCCCCCCCTTTCTGCCAATCCACCCCCTTTCTGTCAATCCACCCCCCTTTCTGCCAATCCACCCCCCTTTCTGCCAATCCACCCCCCCTCTTCTGTCAATCCACCTCCTTTCTTCCAGCCCACCCCCCTTTCTGTCAATCCACCCCCTTTATTAATTTTGCGAATCCACCCCCCTTTTTCTGTCAATCCGCCCCCCTTTCTGCCAATCCACCCCCCGCCAATTCACCCCCCTTTCTGTCAATTCTCCTCCACTTTCTGCCAATCCACCCCTTTCTGCCGATCCACCCCTTTCTGCTGATCCACTCCACTTTCTGCCAGTCTACCCCCTTTCTGCCAATCCACCCCTTTCTGCCGATCCACCCCTTTCTGCTATTCCACTCCACTTTCTGCCAGTCCACCCCTTTCTGCCGATCCACCCCTTTCTGCTATTCCACTTCACTTTCTGCCAGTCTACCCCCTTTCTGCCGATCCACCCCTTTCTGCTATTCCACTCCACTTTCTGCCAGTCTACTCCCTTTCTGCCGATCCACCCCTTTCTGCTATTCCACTCCACTTTCTGCCAGTCTACTCCCTTTCTGCCAATCCACCCCTTTCTGCCGATCCACCCCTTTCTGCCAATCCACCCCTTTCTGCCGATCCACCCCTTTCTGCTATTCCACTCCACTTTCTGCCAGTCTACCCCCTTTCTGCCAATCCACCCCTTTCTGCCAGTCCACACCCTTTCTGCCGATCCACTCCACTTTCTGCCAGTCTACCCCCTTTCTACCAATCCACCCCTTTCTACCAATCCACCCATTTCTACCAATCCATCCTCTTTCTGCCAGTCTACCCCCTTTCTACCAATCCACCCCTTTCTACCAATCCACCGCTTTCTGCCAATCCACCCCTTTCTACCAATCCACTGCTTTCTGCCAATCCACCCCTTTCTACCAATCCACCCCTTTCTACCAATCCACCCCTTTCTACCAGTCCACCCCTTTCTACCAATCCACCCCCTTTTACCAATCCACCCCTTTTATACCAATCCACCCCCTTTTACCAATCCACCCCTTTCTACCAATCCACCCCCTTTTACCAATCCACTCCTTTCTACCAATCCGTCCCCTTTCTGCCAATCCACTCCCCTTTCACCCCAATACGCACACATGCCCGCACCTCCTTTCTGTACCTCACCGTTAGGAAGGGGGAGGGGAGAAAACTGTCAAAACAAGCACATGTTTATTGCCCCTCTGCACAGTGGCGTCACGGGCACGTGACAAAATGGCCGCTGAAGGGAGACAAGTGCTCTTTGATGGACCTCAAACATATATCAGCCCGGGTCTTGTGTTGATGTTCTGTTTGAGCAAAAAACCCACAACATCTGGCGAGGGGCTGTCTGTCTGGTTGTGGTGCTTGCCTCCCTGTCGTTTGATGATCTGTTCACATCTGCTGAGCAACTCGCTTTTGAAGTCTATTTTAAAGTCAGTTTTTAGCGTGTCTGGTTCCGTTGGATGCACGTTAAATTTACAGCACCCCTACTTCCCTAAAGACAATTAAAAAAACAACAAAAAAAGAAAAAAAGAAAAAAAGAAGCAAACAAACAAACAAAAAAACAACAACAACAACAACAAAAACAACAACAAAAAACAAACAAAAAACCCCAACCCCAAACAACAACAACAACAACAACAAAACAACAACAATAGACAGCAAAACAAACAAACAAACAAACAAATAAACAAAAAAGAGCAAGGCAACAGTCTCCAAAAGCATTCAACTAAAATGCTAAAAATTTTGTGAGCCACAACTGACGCGTTGTCACAATGATTTCTGTCATAACAATTATAGTTTGACGTTGGACAGTCACAAGACTTGTCGGTTTGAACTTCATTCAAACCAGTGATTTGTTAACTCACTCAGTACGGCCAGTCCTCTCTTCTCCTCTACACAGACCCCTCGGATGTCCAGTGGGTGTCTGAATAACCCAACCTTTAGCTTCCGTCGTCAGAACTGTGGTATTCTTTGTCAACATTCACCTCTTCAGTATTAGAGCGTTCCGCTTGCAATATTTTGATGATGGTAATTGGGATGAAACGCTGTTGACGTCGTCTCTTTCGCCGTTCGTATGGAGAGAGTTAAAGTGAGTAAACATTGTATTTACTCAGTTGATGAGATAATAACCTTCAATGGATAAATCTGCCGTGAAAAAAATTTTTTTTGCCCTCGCTCTGAACGTCCTTTTTTTCCCCCCATAAAGATTCATCGCAGCTTAATTTCCACTACTTATGTAAATAAAACAGTATTCCATTATTCATTATTCCCAATTTAAACCAAAAATATGTTTGAAGACACAACAACAGAAGCTTGTAAGCGAGGATTGAAAAAAAAAAAAAATGAATGCTGCGTCTCACATTCCAGTTTTTTGTCTTTTATTATTTCGCACACAAAAATACGCAAGAAATATCTCGCTACTCCTGAAACATGCTAAATAGCCACGGTCTCGTCCACATGTAACGTTTAACTCCAGCTACCAAATGAAAAAAAAACAAGAAAAAAAGAAGAAAAAAAAAAGAAAAAAAACCACCCCCAAAACAACAACAAAACGTACACACACACACACACACACACACACACACACGTGTGTATCACAAGCACACACAAACTCCACAACACGCTTCACCCTATTCAACAATCACCAGCGCGTGGGACGGGGCATGAAACAAAAAAAAATCCTTTCCACGCTTTCCCTTCTCACATCCATATACACACTACGTTCAGTAGGGACGTGTTCCGTGAGGC
>NC_134879.1:42788657-42791157 GCF_041734735.1 Babylonia areolata | reverse complement strand
CAACAACAACAACAGCAACAATATTTCCAAAATCAACATCACCATTAGCACCCTCTAGTACTCTCTCACACCGACACTCCAAAGCTAGCGATGTTTCATAACACAAAGCCACGATGAAGCGTATGACATCAAAAGGCAGTCATTAAAAAAAACAACAACAAAAAAACAACAACAACAACAACAAAAAAACCACCCTTCACACCGGTCTTACAGAAAATGAGAGAAAGAGAAGTACATCAATCGCCAGT
Source organism: Babylonia areolata (assembly GCF_041734735.1). NCBI lineage: Eukaryota > Metazoa > Mollusca > Gastropoda > Neogastropoda > Buccinidae > Babylonia > Babylonia areolata. The sequence goes on along the minus strand of NC_134879.1, from coordinate 42,790,909 downwards.
CTCATAAAACCCAGCGAAAAGTTCATCAGAAGCGACAACGGCCTTGAGATGAAAGCGCTGTGTGATTACGATAAAAGATTGCTTTTTGTTTTTTGTTTTTGTTGAAACTTTGACAGAAAACAACTGTGCGTCTTTTGTCTGGCAAACTAACTAACTGGCTCAGCCGGGAAAGAATGTTGAGTCAGTTTGGCCTTGCCTTTCAGAAAGTGCCCAGTATTAGTATCAGTATCAGTAGCTCAAGGAGGCGTCACCTGCGTTCGGTCAAATCCACATACGCTACACCACATCTGCCAAGCAGATGTCTGACCAGCAGCGTAACCCAACGCGCTTAGTCAGGCCTTGAGAAAAAAAAAGTAAAAAAAAACAAAAACAACTGACACCAACAAAGTAAAAAATAACAAAAATATAAAATAAAATAAAATAAAATTAATACAGTAAAAAAAAATAAATAAATAAAAACAATAAAACATAAATAAAATAAAATAAAATACATAAAGTAAAAAAATAACAACCCCCCAAAAAAAACAACACCACCAAAACCAAAACAAAACAAACAAAACAAAACAAAAAACAAACAAAAAACAAAAAACAACAAACAAACAAACAAACAAAAAAGCACAGACTGTTGTTAGCACAAATCACCTGTCTGTCAGACAGCCTGGGTCTGCAGGGAAGAATTTTAACTCCATTTGGCTCCCCTCTCAGTTAATATAAGAAATGAGCGTATATTCTGTCTTCCCTCCTCGCTCTCTCTTTTCAGATTATGAGGTTCTTTTTAGATCGCGGGCTAATGTCGCTATCATTGCATCATGAAAAAAAGAAAGAAAAAAGAATGCCCTCGCAATATCATGAAAGGCACGGTAGCAGAATCTGTGAGGCGTTGGACTTGATCACCAGCGGTTTAGGGTTCGAGGCCCCGTTTCGGCATGGTGTTGTGTCCTTGGCAAAGGCACTTTACTTCGATGTTCTTCACTGCACTCAGGTGTGAATGGATAACTGACCTGGTTGGGGAAGGTTAAAACGGCGGAAGGAGAGGATTGGGCCCCGCCTTACACACAGTGGATTGGAATTCACTTCCCCGATGGCTGTAAAATTCAATGGGACCTTAAAACTTTTTAAACTTAACCAAAACATTATGAAATAAGGAAGCCGTGAAACATTAAAAGAAAAAAACCGCTATTTTTACATCGTGAGATTAAAACGCTATTTACTTTGCCATGTGATAAAGAAAACTCGAGTGAAAAAAAAGATGAATGTTATATCTCACAAACAGATATTTTATTGAACAGCAGATGAAAACAAGTGCAGAGAAACATCACTTTTGTAACTTTGCAAAGACGTTTCAAGAAATAAGCAGTGACATTTTGTTTTTTCCAATCACTTCATGGCTGTTGACATCTAGACGACAGTCCTTTAGAGTAGAGTAGAAGTCAACTTGAGACGACAGTCAATTGGTTGAGACTATTGAAGTAAAAACAAAAGGACAGTCATCAATTGCAGACTATTGGAGAAAAAGCGCGAGTCTTTTAGTGTTGACTATTGAAGTCAGGACGGTAGTCGTTTGATGTAGACGATTGGAATTTAAAATGTAGTGGGAACTATTGGTTTAAATAATCTTTATTTATTCAACAATACACATGATTACAATGCAATGAATGACAAAAGAGCATCAACAAGCTTAACGCTTATACTGTGCTCACAACGTTGCACTTCAATTTTATCATGACGGCTGATGAACCATATTATGACTTGTATCAAATAACATTCATAAACAGTCAGTAATGAAATAAAACAAAAAAACAACAAAAACAAACAGTGCATAATATAGTAAAATAATGCTAATATCAATATTAACATGCGATTAAATTTATTATCACCAGAGTAATTGGCCTAATAGAAGAAAAACACGAAGAAGAAGGAGAAAATTTAGAAGAATGGTGGGTAAGGTGGTGGGGGAGGGGAGACAGAGGGGAGAGGAGAAATTCTAACAGATCATTGGCCAATCCATTCACTTTGAATATTTCCAACATATATTTTACGAATAGAATCATGTTGTACCCTTTCTTCACAATACTTTCTTCTATTCAAACGAAGAAGGTGATCGTTAGTGTGGAAAAAAAAAGTCAAGACGGTTGTCTAGTCATCAGCTGTGGACTTGTAGGCGTCCAGGAAGTTGTGGGGGGTTGATTTTGTCCTGATGGGACTACATTCCGGCCTGATCAGATCCACCTGCACACCCACTGGCTGACTAG
>NC_134879.1:42773657-42781157 GCF_041734735.1 Babylonia areolata | reverse complement strand
TATGCCTTCGTACGATATATATGATAGTCGTGTCCGACTATGACCATCAGAACAGCAGAGGAGGCAACTGCTGTTCCGACTATTTGGGCTAGAATTTGATTATAGTGTCTTGCCCAAGTACATCCCCACTCTCTCGGCCAAGAGGGTTTTAGGACAGTCGGCGTTGGGATGGTGCCCAAAGGCCAACAGTTAGCCCACAAGGCTGCAGCACTAAGAGCCAGTGCAATTTTGCCTCCTAGTCTGAGAGTCATAGTCCTTCACAAAAGACTAAGCTGTGAATGGTTTCCCATTGACTGGAGAAACCATTGATAATACAGCTCTCACTTTGCTGTTGGCCCAAATGTAAACTCATATAGTCACACTCTCACTGTCACTGGTTTTGGTAATGGGGGCGCTGCGCTGCACTGCTGAGCGCGTCACCAACATTGTCCATTTCTGGAGGTGGCTGGACAGAGAGAGACCAGGGTTTCCGGCAAACCTCCTCTCTGTCCACTCAGTGATGTTGTCTGCCAACTTCTTCTTTCGCTGTCACGTGGTTATACGATGTCAGTCCCCCCTCCTCCCCCACAACCCCACGCCCTCCCCCACCCCCCTTGTTTTTTTTTCTTCACTGTGGACAGGAGGTCTGCATACCGACCAACGTGCTGTCTGATGGTTTTCCTAACTTCTTCATTTCGTTTTGCCACGTGGTCTTTGTAGGATATACCACAAAGAAGTTAGGAGAGATTTGCTATGTGTTCTTTGTAGAAGATGCCCTGAGGTAGTAAGGAGAGATTTGCTAGTAAGGATGGATTTGCTATGCGGTCATTGTAGGAGATGCCAAAAGACAGAAAGGAGGGATTTGCTATATGGTCCTTGAAGTGGAGTGATGGCCTAGAGGTAACGCGTCCGCCTAGGAAGCGAGAGAATTTGAGCGTGCTGGTTCGAATCACGGCTCAGCCGCCCAAATTTTTCCCCCCTCCACTAGACCTTGAGTGGTGGTCTGGACGCTAGTCATTCGGATGAGACGAAGAACCCACGGCAACAAAGGGTTGTTCCTGGCAAAATTTTGTAGAAAAATCCACCTGGATAGGAAAAACAAGTGAAACTGCACGCAGGTGGTGCTGTAGTGTAGCGACGCGCTCTCCCTAGGGAGAGCAGCCCGAATTTCACACCGAGAAATCTGTTGTGACAAAAAGAGAAATACAATACAATACAATTCCTTGAGAGAGTAAGGAGGGATTTGCTATGTAGTCCTTGTAGGAGACGCCAAAAGATGGTAAGGTAGTAAGAAGGGATCTGCTGTATGGTCCTTGCAGGAGATGTCATAAGATAGTAAGAAGGGATTTACTGTATGGTCCTTGCAGGAGATGCCATAAAGTAGTAAGAAGGGATCTGCTGTATGGTCCTTGTAGGAGATGCCATAAGGTAGTAAGAAGGGATTTACTGTATGGTCCTTGCAGGAGATGCCATAAGGTAGTAAGAAGGGATTTACTGTATGGTCCTTGCAGGAGATGACATAAGGTAGTAAAGAGGGCTAATGGGCGACACTCCAGCGGATACTGGTGGCTCTTTCGGTTTTGAATAGTATTGACCTCTTGGACATTCAGACCAAGCAAGGTCCTCTCTTATATCGTTCTCTTTGCTTCTGCCTTACCGCTCAGTTCGTTAAAAAAAAACCCAAAATACATGTGTAACGACCTATTGACTTGCACACTGAAAATCAGGTTGTTCAGCGCTGGGGTTCTGGTGTTGTTCGATGGGTTAGAGGCCTGGTAAAACATTAATTATATACCAGACTGCGTTTACATTGCAGGCTGGATGTGTTAGAAAGATGAAGGAGCAGTGTGGTGTTTGGTGCGTGATTAACTGTTTTATTTGTCTGAAACAGAGATCGGTGATTTACAGCATTGACGAAACATTTTGCCAGTTATTTTAGTGAAGAGTGAATATTGGATGTTGGAGCGGTGTGGTGTTTGGTGCGTGATTAACTGTTTTATATATCTGAAACAGAGATCGGCGATTTATAGGATTGACGAAACATTTTGCCAGTTATTTTAGTGAAGAGTGAATATTGGATATTCCCCCCCCCCCCCCCCCCCCACTCAGCAATCTTTAGCTTCTCGAGGGAAATATGTGTTGTTCGACCGATCTTTTTATCCATTTGAACCCCACTGTAGTAATTTTGTTTTTAGCGTAACGGAAAGTTTTGAACACTTGATGTCTTTTTTAATCTTTAAAAATAAAATATTGTATTATATTTTTTTAGCCTAGATATCAATGATAGGTTGAGCGACATAGCCATGATCGAAAGAGTATTTTCATTTTGAATTTCGACATGGCCGTACCAGTTCTGAGATGTGCTTTGACTCTGCTGAAGCAGTTTTGAACAGCAGCCTAGAGTTGCTGCACCTGTGTTAACTCACTCAGTACGGCCAGTCCTCTCTTCTCCTCTACACAGACCCCTCGGATGTCCAGTGGGTGTCTGAATGACCCAACCTTTACCTTCCGTCGTCAGAATTGTGGTATTCTTTGTCAACATTCACCTCTTCAGTATAAGAGCCTTCCGCTTGCAATATTTTGATGATGGTAATTGGGGTGAAACGCTGTTAACGTCGTCTCTTTCGCCGTTCGTATGGAGAGAGTTAAAGTACCGGTGACTATAACTCCGGTTAATAACGGTAACGAGAGCGTTAAGCGCGATACTTACCAGATACAAACAGAAAAGGAAAACAAATGAAAAGCACGCACAAAAACATTTTCTGAGCAACCTTCAATATGTTAAAAAAAAAGTGTTCACCTGATTCATCAGGATTGCTCTCTCTGTCTCTGTCTCTGTCTCTCTCTCTCTCTCTCGTGTGTGTGTGTGTGTGTGTGTGTGTGTGTGTGTGTGTGTGAGAGAGAGAGTGTATGTGTAGGAGCGCGCGTGTACGTGCGCACGTACGCACATGCGTATATATATATATATATATATATATATATACATATATATATATATATATATATATGTGTGTGTGTGTGTGTGTGTGTGTGTGTGTGTGAAAGAGAGAGAGAGAGAGAGAGAGAGAGAGAGAGAGAGAGAGTATGTGTAGGCGCGCGCGTGTGCATGCGCACGTACGCACATGCATATGTGTGTGTGTGCGTGTGTGTGTATGTGTGTGTGTGTGTTGGCGTATGCATGTAGGCGTGTGTTACAATGACCCAGTAGCAGCCTTCTAGAGGAAGGCTTCTTTGCGAGAAGCTGACTGATTATGACAGGGAGTTACCCAGGTGTGCTGTCAAAAGACAGATGCTCTGAAGACTGACCCCCCTCCCCTCTCCTCCCCCCCTCCTCCTCCTCCTCACCGGAAGCCATCTGTCTTTGGAAGGGAATAGGAACCACGTGACAGACGTAGCTGTTGGAAACGAAGTCTGGCGGTGAAAACGAGCTGACGATATCAATGCTTCCCCCGCTGATGAGGTTTGCTGAGAACAGTGGGTGTCAAAAACAACAAACAACAAAAAAACGGTCAAGCCTCTACTACCATACGCCGCAGTTCTTTTTACGTGGAAGAAAGAAAGTACCCTGTGTCGTTGTGTTGTGTTGTATTGTGTTTTATTGTATATTGTGTTGTGTTGTGTTGTTTGTGTGAAGTTGTGTTGTGTTGTATTCTTTTTATTGCTCGTGAGAGGTAAGGGTGGTGGATGCAATATCAGTAACTCGATAAACAGAAGTTGTGGTGTCTTGTTGGTGAAGTAATCAATTGCACTGTATTACGGCACATTGAGTTGCATCGTGCGCAAGATTATGTGCCATATAAAAACAAACAAACAAGCATTAGCTCTCAGACTATTATCAAATTCATTACGGACCAAGTATTGTTCTTATGTCAAATGCATATGCTTTAGTAACCTGACAATTAAGCATATGATTTTTGACTGTAGCTTGATGAAGCCTTATGTTCACGAAAGTGTGTCTTCACAAGTGACTGGGAACGTTGATGTTTTTGACTTTTTGCATTCATTATCAGTTGTTTCGCTTGTCAGTTTAACGACTTCTCTTTTACGAAGTCCTTTAAGTAATTTCCTGTAATTGTATTTAGATTTTTTTTTCAAATTTCACCCTTATTTCACCCTCATTTGCCCAGTTTTCCCCAACCCTCCATTCATTCACATCTCCCACCCCTTCTAACTGATAATACTCAAATGTATTCATAAATACTTAAACAAAATGTCTTCAATCACCGATATGTGACGGGACATTAACTCACTCAGTACGGCCAGTCCTCTCTTCTCCTCTACACAGACCCCTCGGATGTCCAGTAGGTGTCTGAATGACCCAACCTTTAGCTTCCGTCGTCAGAACTGTGGTATTCTTTGTCAACATTCACCTCTTCAGTATAAGAGCGTTCCGCTTGCAATATCTTGATGATGGTAATTGGGGTGAAACGCTGTTAACGTCGTCTCTTTCGCCGTTCGTATGGAGAGAGTTAAACAAATTTCCTCCTCCTCCAAACATTATCATCATCATTTCATGCTAAGTCTCTACAGGAATAGAAAGAAACAACGGCTGCAAACTTTAACTCTTGCTGTAACCGCTGCAACAACCACTACTATTGCTGTCACTACGTCCACTGTTACTCGGTCCATTTCTCCTTCCCCCCTGGTTTATTGTCACTTCACACAACAAGGTTGAAACCTTACGAAGTTTGCATTGGGGAACCTAATCGGCCGGTGACATGGAATGGACCAAGCCGAGACCGTCCTCTCTGCACCAACAAGCAGGCCGGGTTATGAGTTTTGGGGGAAACTGCGTAAAGTGTGTTGGCTGTGGCGGACTTTATCGATTGCTCGTGCAGTGTACAGACTGAAGACGAGGCAGTGTTAGCAGCAGCGTACAGAGAGCTTGCACTTACGCCCCTTGCACGCAAAGTTGTTGCAAATGAGTTTGGCGAAGAAAAAAGTTCAAGAAGCCACCAGAGTGCAGACATTGACTGAGTGTGCGACCGGTTTCCAGGTTGTGGGGGGTTGTGGCGGGTTGTGTGGGGTTGTGTGTGTGTGTGTGTGTGTTAGTCTGTGTTGTGTGAGCGTTGGTAGGTGGGTGGGTGGCGGGTATCAGTGTGTGCCTGTCAGTGTGTGTGTGTGTGTGTGTGTGTGTGTGTGTGTGTGTGTGCATGCGCGAGGGCGTGTGTATGTGCGGTTCTGTGTGTGGGTGGACGGAGCTAGATCGACCTGAGGTGGGCGGATGGATGGGAGGATTTATTTAAGGGTTGTGACTATTCAAATGAGAATCACAAACAGACAGAAACGTGCCGAATTCATGCATTCATAAGACGGTATACTTTTTAGTTTGCATTTAAAATGAAAACCCCCCCACCAGACCCAGTGCTCCTGTTCATCACGTTTTTACACCCACGCCGCCCACCCCCCACCGCCCCCTCCTCACAAAACCGAAGTGCAGGGTTATAGTCTGACGACATGCCAGCTTGCTTACGTAGAAAACTTTCCATGGTCCTGGAGAACTGTATGTGTGCCGCGGGGGTAAGGCAGGCGGGATGGGGGTGTTGGGGGGTGGGGGTGGGGGGGGGCTGTTGTTGTTGTTGAAGGGACGTGGTGGTGGTCTCCGCACTCAGTCTGGCTCCTCCATGACTAAGCCATTATTGTCGTCAGCTGGGAGCTTAGTAGGTGGTGTTAGATCAGAACAGACACTATCGAACACTGACCACCGAAGTGACTCAGCAGCAGCGCTTGGTCTTCTCTGGTGTGTGGCTTCTTGGCGACCTGACATCGATGGTTCCCTGTCGACTGCCGGCGCTATGACTGCGACAGACGAACCCGGTTGTGGCTGTGCAGAGGGGTGGTGGTGGGTGGGATGGGAGTGGGGGGGGGGGGGGGGGGGGGGGGGGGGGGGGGGGGGGGGGGGGGGGGGACTCGGAATGAGCGGAGTGGGAAATAATGCCACTGAAACGGTGCAGACGATGGGGCAGCAGCAGCAGCAACAACAACATCAACAACCAAAAAAAAAAAAAAAAAAAAAAAAAAAAAAAAAGTGTACGTAGTGCTGTGCAGTCAGCCACTCAGTAACCAACATCTGCTGGTCGACTGCTAGGATGCTTTTTGATATCAGGCACAAACATTAGACTGCTAACTGCTAACTCCACGAAGACCTTGTTCCGAGATGCTAGCAGCCAAGGATACTGGGTTGTTGATTTTTCAACTCACGATTTAGAATGTATGTGAATTCGTGTAAATTTCTATTTTAGCATCCTAAATTCAGGGACCTATTTTACGGGCATTTTTTGTGCGTGTATGAAACGATATTACCATTAGTATATTTTATGTTGTAACCCATTTTCAGTGGATTTCGACTCTCATTTTATACGTTATTTTACTCAGTTTTTGTTGCGGATTCACTCACAGAACTAACGCCGCCACCATCTTGGTTTTTCTGGTTTTGGTCCCACCAACCACGAAAATGTAACCAATAGTTGCAAGGATTTAGGATGCTAAAACAGGGCATGTAACGTAATTTTAAGCGAACTTTTAACATCATTTTGGATTCTGTCTGACTGTATTTAAGAACTGGCTGACAGGTATTCTTCCCTGAAATGGCCCCTTTGTGGTCAGTCGGCTGGGCAATGAGCCACGTGATTTGACTTCATTTTGACGAGCGCAATATCCGAGTGATCAAAGCATTGAACTTTGCAATCTGAGGGTCCCGGGTTCGAATCTCGGTAACGGCGCCTGGTGGGTAAAGGGTGGAAATCTCCCAGGTCAACAGATGTGCAGACCTGCTTATGCCTGAACACCCGTCGTGTACATACACGCAAGCAGAAGATCAAATACGCACGTTAAAGATCCTGTAGTCCATGTCAGGGTTCGGTGGGTTATGGAAACAAGAACATACCCAGCAAACCCACCCCCGAAAACGGAGTATGGTTACCTATATGTCGGGGTAAAGACGGTCATACACGTAAAAGCCCATTCGTGTAGATACGAGTGAACGTGGGAGTTGCAGCCCACGAACGAAGAAGAAGAAGGGAAGATAATGGAGAAGTACTTCGGCAGTGCTGAACAAAACACACACACCAAGCAGTCAGTGGTAGTTTTGGGGCTCATCGTATGCTTCTGATATCAGTCGTTACCCTATGATTCGGAATGAATGCGTTATCCACTGGTTTATATTGAAAAAGGGGTTTAATAGGCTTCGAAATTTCATGGCCCTGTTCATAAAGTAGGTAGTGCGTGCGTGCGTTTGTGTGTGTGTGTGTGTGTGTGTGTGTGTGTGTGTGTGTGTGTGTGTGTGTGAGTACTTAAAAAAAAATAAACAAAAAGCGAACACTATTTTTCACAATACTGACATGATACACCGTCTATGTTCAGTTTTTTTAGTGCGCGCACAGGCATACAGACAGGGGAAAAAAAGAGTCAGGCATACATATACACAGACACGAATAGACAGATAGACACACACACACACACACGCACGTTAGTTCTCTATAGACCTTCCCTCCCACCCCAACCCCCCCCCTCTCTCTCAGA
>NC_134879.1:42763657-42766157 GCF_041734735.1 Babylonia areolata | reverse complement strand
GAAGGAAATAGTGACGGGCGGAGTAGAGGTGTGACGTTATGATTTGCCGCAATCTGTTATTTTTTTTTATCACAAAAATCGTTCATTTTATAATGAATGATCGGCATAAGGACAAGCCCGGAGCTTCCTTCTTTGAGACAGCATCTGGGTTTGTTCCACTGTACCTTTTATCTACATGTGTGCTAGCTGAATTGGGAGCATAAGCGGCATTGGCCTGAAAATAGAGTCTAACCTTGTTACCATTCTTTATTGTTCGTGATATATTGTTATGTAAATAGAAAAGAATGAAAATGATTGCAAAGAAGAAAAAAAAGCAAACTTTCTCAGTTGAATGGCTGGCCTACTTTTTCGTTGATTCTTGAGGAAGAACAGCGGTGGATCCTCCTAATGTGGAGTGATGGCCTAGAGGTAACGCGTCCGCCTAGGAAGCGAGAGAATCTGAGCGCGCTGGTTCGAATCACGGCTCAGCCGCCGATATTTTCTCTCCCTCTACTTGACCTTGAGTGGTGGTCTGGACGCTAGTCATTCGGATAAGACAATAAACTGAGGTCCCGTGTGCAGCATGCGCTTAGCGCACGTAAAAGAACCCACGGCAACAAAAGGGCTGTTCCTGGCAAAATTCTGTAGAAAAATCCACTTCGAAAGGAAAACAAACAGAAATTGCATGCAGGAAAAAATACAAAAAAAAAAAAAGAAAAAAAAAGGGTGGCACTGTAGTGTAGCGACGCGCTCTCCCTGGGGAGAGCAACTTGAATTTCACACAGAGAAATCTGTTGTGATAAGAAGAAATACAAATACAGATACAAAATAATGGTGTGGACCGCATAGTAAAAGTCCAAAGGTGAAGTTGTGAGTGGAGCCGTTGAGAGCGCAGGCAGGCAGCTTCCTGCCCTGGTCCGTGTAAGAGGAATACAGGTGTGATGAGGTGTGATAGATCTGGCAAAGACTTCCAGAATGTGTCAGGGGGAGAGAACTACATCTCGGCACCTGGCCTGGCAATGTGTGTGTGTGAAGGGGGAAGGAGGTGGGTAGGTGGGAGAGGGTTGGGGTAGTGAGTTGAGGGGCGGGGGAGTTGAGGAGAACGAAGAGAACAGGAGAAGGAGAATGGTGTACTTTCTCTGAGGAGATGGGGGGTTGTGGGTGGTGGTGCGGAGGAGCAGTAGGGGGGTGGGGGGGGGAAGGCGTGGGGGGGGGGAGGAGTGCTGGGGTGGTGGTGCCATTCCTCTGCAGCAGTCCGGCAATTCATCACGTGGATTGTCTGCCCCTCCTCCTCCTCCTCCCCCCCCCCCTCCTCTTTCCCCTGCTCCTCCTACTCCTACTCCTCTTCGGTACGTTCCGCCCATCTCCTGACTTTCTCAATACATCGTGCCGGAGGAAACCGTATATTAGTCCGCAGACCACTGTTGAAGTAAAACTCTCTCTCTCTCTCTCTCTGTGTGTGTGTGTGCGTGTGTGTGTAGATTGTACTTTACTTTTTTTCTTTAAAAAAAAATTCATTTGAACAAGTAATCTATGTTTAATTGCGTTGTGGTGAAAAAATAGTGACAATGTGTCGTACTGATGAATGTACAGTGTGGTATGCGTAATGTTGAACATTCGAGTCGCTCAATGTTGACTATAATGATGAAAGTGATTTTTTGCGGTGCGTTTATACTCATTTCGTATGTACTTATCTCATGTTCAGTGTATTAGCATTTAGTAACTGTCTGTTTTTCACACACCTAGTGTCATTTCTCTTTACGAATTAATAGTTATTTTTATGTTATCTTATGTTATCTTAAGGCAAAAGCGGTGTATATCTTATTTTACACTGAATACAGGACTGAGCATCCATCAATGGACGGACAATTACTACTACTACTACTACTACTACTACTACTACTACTACTACTACTACTACTACTACTAATAATGGATACTTATATAGCACACTATCCAGAAATCTGCTCTAGGTGCTTTACGAAAACGCTTTGTTAACATAAAACATTGCATCTATGTTACATACACACACCAAAATATGACTACACACACACACACACACACACACACACACACACACACACACACACACATACACACACACACGCACACACACACACACACACACACACTGCGTATATACATTTTAACAATACATGTGTATCTAACAGCTACCCTAACACATACGCACACATAGGCAGGCACAAACTTACATAAACGCACGCGCACTCAATACACATTCATATACATGCATGTAGTTATGGGGGAAAATCCGTTTACAGTCCAGACCATTGATGTGCATTTGACGTTAAACTGCAGCTGATATGACGCATAGTATTCAACTTTTCGCACAAAAGCAGGCTTCCTCTGTTTTTGTTTTTCCCCTAGTTCTGTGCTGAGCCTCTTTACCGTCGGACTGAACAATGCGCCAAGTCAGTGGCGTAGGAATACAAGAGAGTGGTCGAGGGTCACGCTAATTTTCACTTTCCTCATATGTATCTCATCACAGCGAGGTCATGCG
>NC_134879.1:42716157-42758657 GCF_041734735.1 Babylonia areolata | reverse complement strand
GGAAGACTGTGAACAAGTGTCATGCCTGACAGTCTGCAACCAGCCTCGCCACACCCACTCCTCTAACACCTCCCTATAACGATGATGATAATGATAATGATGATTCTAAAATAACGATGATGATGATGATGATAATGATAATAATCATAATGAAGGTTTATATCGCGCAGAACCACCATCTCAGATGGGGCCCCACTGCGCTTTACAATAAAGTACACACAAAAGTATTTACAGAAAAAATCAACACAGGCAATATGATTGTCTCACATCACATAGATTTAAATCACAGCAAAGTAAATGCACCACATTTATAGAACTGCGCTCTGCAGTACTGAAATTATTCTATTTTTATCAGGTTGCGTTGTAGTGTTCTGTATTGTACTGCTTTGCAACAGTGTGATGTTGTTGTTGTTTTTCTTCTTGTTCTTTTGAATTAGAATTACGCCGCTCCATGATAAACACAAGCCTCGTTGTGTGTTGCTGCAGTTTAGTTGTGTCCGTGGATACTTATATCTCTCTGACTGTTGGATCCACTTTAACGCCGCTTGAACACATAGCTGCGTAATTTTGTTATCTGCTGGAAATGATGTCTCATCCTCGCCTTACTAACTCCCTACTCACCACCCTACTCCAACCCTCTCTCTGACCCCCAATTCCTTTTTTATTTTGAGCCCAGTAACACTGATGGTGAAAAGACTTATAAACTTATTGATCAAATTCAAATATCTTGTGCAGTATCAAGTGCAACTGACATATATGAAAACACACACACACACACGCGCGCGCGCGCGCGCGCGCACACACACACACACACACACACACACACACACATATATATATATATATATATTTACCCCACATAATCAGACTTGTATATTATTGATCTGGTTTAATGATGATTTAATGGGGTCAATATATATATATATATATATATATATATATATTGACCCTACATAATCAGACTTGTTTATTATTGATATGGTTTTATAATTGCATTCGTTTATCAAGAGATTATGGTATATTTTGACAAGGTCTTCAATTAAAGAAAAAAAAATCTCTGGATGATAATATTTCTTTAATGGCGTTCTGTCATGCCTGGCATGTGATATTTTCTAAGAAGAAGAAATTTAAGCGTATTTCGCTGTACGCCTTTACGAGAAAAAAAACAACAACAACAGAAAATGCGCCTCATCTTCAGAGAGAGAGAAAAAGAGAGAAAGAAAGCTAAAGCGAGGGAGGGAGGGAGGGAGTTAATTCGCGTTAGCGTTTCCGTGTGAACAGTTCCTGCTTCGGTATGAGTGCTGCACGTGAAATTCTTTTTTTTTTTTTTTTCTCCAAAAAATATTTTTGTGCTGCATGAAATCAGTCTAACCAATCTAATGTTTTGTAGTTTCTTTTTTCTATTTTTCAAAGCGAGTTTGTAAGTTTTCCTTCGATAATTAGTAGTCGCATCAGTTCTCATTTAATGAGAAAAAAAGAAGAAAAAAAAAAGAAAAAAAAGAAAAAAAGGACACAGGCATAGCATCGGTTTGGATTATAGGCTTCTGTCAAACTGATAGCGAAAATGAACTCGGTTTTTTTTTTTTATACTTTAAGGTAATGAGTTTATTTGTATTCAGAGGTGGAAACCGGAATGTTAAACATTGCTGGTATTTCCTCATTAACCCTCTACATTGCATTTAACGGAACGAATCATCATCCTTAGTTCCCGATAGGCAACGATCCTGACTTCTCTTCACCTCTGTTCTGTGTTCTGTGGAGGAATCCGAAGAATTCATACGAGAACCTATATATCACCTGTCCACTCCATGCTCTCTCTCTCTCTCTCTCTCTCTCTCTCTCTCCCTCTCTCTCGCTCTGTTTTCATTGGCGTTCAAATCCATCGCGCTCACACACACGCTCACACACAAACACATACATATACACCTCCACTCCCTCCCCTCCTCTACACATCACACACACACACACACACACACACACACACACACACACAGAGCACAGCACACACGTATAAAGTGATTACTTTTTGCTCAAGGTCTAGAAGTAAGTGCTTTCAGCTTCCCATATTCGTTTCGTTCAAAGACGAAGACCAGTTACTCAGGGAACAGACAGCCCTGGCCGTCATAAACCATCTCCCCGGGTATTGCAGTCTTCCGACAAATCGTATCTTGACATGCGCACGTGCCAGAGATGGCAGAGGAATGCTGGGATGCTATCAGCGCGCTCTAACTGTACACCACCGTTTCGGAGTAAGTCCCTCGGACGCTCTGTTTCTCTCTATCCCTAGCTCTATTTCTTTCTCCTCTCTCTCTCTCTCTCTCTCTCTCTCTCTCTCTCTGTGTGTGTGTGTGTGTGTGTGTGTGTGTGTGTCGTTGTCTCTGTGTCTGTCTGTCTGTCTGTCTCTACCTCTCTCTATCTGTCTCTGTCTGTCTGTCTATATCTCTCTCTGTCTCTGTCTCTATGTCTCTGTCTGTCTGTCTGTCTCTCTAACGTATCAGTGTGTTTGCGCGTACGTACGTATGTGTGTATCGGAGAGAGTTGAAGAACATTATTTTTTCAGGTGTTGGTTCTTTTGATTCCTGCCCCCCATCCCCCGCACCCCCACCCCCTCCCCTGATATGAGCAAATGCTTAAGTCAATAAACCATTTGTCTTGTCTTCTCTGTCTGTCTGTCTCCCCATCTCTCTTTCTCTCTGTCTGTCTGTGTCTGTCTGTCTGTCTGACTCTGTCTCTGTCTGTCTCTCTTTTTTCTCTCTCTCTCTTCTCTCCCTCTTTCTCTCTCTCTTCTCTCTCTTTTTTCTCTCTTTTCTCTCTCTTTCTCTCTCTGTCTCTCTTTTCTCCCTCTTTCTTTTTCTCTCTCTTTTCTCTCCCTCTCTCTTTTCTTCCACTCTCTCTCTTTCTCTCTCTTTTTTTCTCTCTTCTCCCTCTTGCTCTAATTTCTCTCTCTCTTTCTCTCTCTTTTCTCTCTCTCTTTCTCTCTCTCTCTCTCTCTCTCTCCCCCTCTCTCTCCCCCCCTCTCTCTCTGTCTCCAATCCCCATCTACCTCCGCCTTCCCCACTCATACAAAATTCATTTTGGAAGAGAGAAATATGCGAGGTTTTATGGATAACTTTGCATACCGGAATGTGCTCGCTCAGTTTAGGGTGGAAAAATTGGAACTGTCTATAACTCTCTATGTGGAGTGATGGCCCAGAGGAAACACGTCCGCCTTGGAAGCGAGAGAATCTGAGCGCGCTGGTTCGAATCACGGCTGAGCCGCCGATATTTTCTCCCCCTCCAGTAGACCTTGAGTGGTGGTCTGGACGCTAGTCATTCGGATGAGACGATAAAAGAACCCACGGCAACAAAAGGGTTGTTCCTGGCAAAATTCTGTTGGAAAATCCACTTCGATAGGAAAAACAAATAAAACTGCACGCAGGAAAAAAAAAATACCAAAAAAAGTGGCGCTGTTGTGTAGCGACGCGCTCTCCCTGGGGGCGCAGCCCGAATTTCACACAGAGAAATCTGTTGTGATAAAAATAAATACAAATACAAATTTGCAGGAATACACTTGAAAAACAGGCAGTGTCAGAAGTTGGACTTCTGATCCAGTGTTTATCACTGATCAGAGTTCGAGGCCCCGTTTCGGCATGGTGTTGTGTCTTTGAGAAAGGCACATTGATACTCAGTCCATCCAGGTGTGAAAGAGAAGGCCACACCTGACTTCGGTCGGGGAAGGTTGAAACGGCGGAAGAAGAGGATTGGGCCCCGCCTCCCTGTGCTGTGAGCCCTATGGGACCTTTGACATTTAACCTTGAATACCTGAAACTTTGACATGTAACCTTGAATACCTGAAACTTTGACATTTAACCTTGAATACCTGAAACTTGGGTTCACTCTATTTTTGCTTGTGCCCACTTTAATGGTTTAATGTGTGAGTATTCACAAGGTATCTACCGTCTCGTTCTCCTTCTTCTTCTTCTTCTTCCTCCTCCTTCTCCCTACCCTTCTTCCTATTATTCTCCTGCTCCTCACCCTTCTTCTTCTTCTTCTATCATTCTTATTTCTTCGTTTTTCTTCTCTCTCTTTATTCTTTCCTTGCTTCCTCCCATCATATCTTCCTTTCATCCTTTCATCGTTCTCTTCCATCTTCCTTTCTTTCTTCCCATCATTCCTACCGTTATTATGCACAGCGGATATAAGATCAGCGGGTATTGTAAATGCACATAGCCAGAGCAGCGAACGAGCCTTTCTGTTTCTGTCAAGGAGTTGCCAGCAGAGAAGACTGATTGCGGTGGTGTCTTTTCCGTGTTGCCCCCACCCCCAACCCCCCCCACCCCACACCCCACCACCACCCCCCACCCTCTCGGGGCTCTAACGATGGGCGACTGGGTGCCAAGCATGGAACAGTAAGTTCCATGGTCTCTAGTGCCAGACAGACAGCATTGTATATACACGGGCCTTGGTTCTATCGGCAGCACGTGGGGAGAGGGGTGGGTGGGGGGGGGGGAGGTCGGAGGTCGTGGGGCGGAGTGTAGGGGGGTCGTCGTCGGGGGGAGAGGGGGGGGGCAGTAAGGGGGTGAGAGAAGAAGCATGTTTATGGGGGTGTGATGAATGGCGCTGCCTTCTGCTGAAGGCGTCTAGAGCTTTCCCTTCCCCCCCCCCCCCCCCCACCTGGACATGCGCGTGCGAGTGCTGGGGGCTGTTGACAGATTGTCGTCCTGACGACCGTTGTTTCTCTGTGTTTCTGTCTGTCTCTGTCCGTCTCTCTTTCTCTTTCATTTCTCTCGGCTCTCTCTGTCTGTCTGTCTTTCTCTATGTCCCTGACCTCGTCCTCCTGCTCTCTCTCTCTCTCTCTCTCTCTCCTTCTTTCTATGTCTCTCTCTCTCTGTCAGCCGAGAGTGAGCGAGAGAGGGAGAGAGCGAGAGAGCGAGAGAGCGAGAGCGAGAGCGAGAGAGAGAGAGAGAGAGAGAGAGAATTGGATCTCTCTCTGGTTGTTTGTCTTCTTGTATCTCTAACCCCCATGTCAGTCTATCTATCTCACTTATTTTCCTCCCCCCCCCCCCCCAAATGTTCTCGAGAACTGTTTCCCCGCGTCTCTGAGCTCGCTGTGTTCTCTCTCTCTCTCTCTCAGTCTCTCTCTCTCTCGCTCTCTATCCCCCTCCTCTCTGTCTCTCTCTGTCTCTGTCTCTCTGCTCCCTCTTTTCTTCTCACCCCTCTTCCACCCACCCCCCACCCCCCCTGTCTCGTCTCAGCGCAGGTTTGATATGTGACTTACATTCAGAAACTGCGGGTCTTCCTAGGAACGACAGAAAGCATTTTGATGTTCCTTTTGTTCTGTCTTCTCACCTTTCCTTGTCTGCTTTTGCCTGTATGTCTATCTGCTTTCTTTCTTTCTTCTTCTCCCTCTTTTCCTCGTCCTCCTTCTTCTCCTCCTCTTCTTCCACCTCCTCCTTCTCCTCCTCCTTCTCCTTCTTCTCTTCCTTCTTCTGTGTCTGTTGGTGTATATATTGACTATGTGTGTATACATATGTATGTGTACATAACTACATGCATGTATATGAATGTGTATTGTGTGTGCGTGTGTTTATGTAAGTTTGTGCCTGCCTATGTGTGCGTATGTGTTAGGGTAGCTGTTAGATACACATGTATGTTAAAATGTATGTATGCAGTGTGTGTGTGTGTGTGTGTGTGTGTGTGTGTGTGTGTAGTCACATTTTGGTGTGTGTATGTAACATAGATATAATGTTTTATGTTAACAAAAGCGTTTCTATAAAGCACCTAGAGTAGATTTCTGGATAGTGTGCTATATAAGTATCCATTATCATTATCATTATTATTATTATATGTTGTCCTGTGTTTTCTCTTTGTTTCTCCTTCGCCTTTTTGTATGGTCATATGCTTTTTATCCTTGGTCCGTTTGTGTTGGTGTGTATGCCGTCCTTTCTCTTAGCCTGTTCTATGTTCGTCACGTCATTTGGTTGGGGTTTTCTTGATTGTTTTCATGGTTATATGATTTATATTTTGCCAGTTTTTTTTGTTGACTGAATTTTGATGTTTTCATTGCTTACTTTTTTTTTCATGTACCCCGCTGTGTGTGTGTGTGTGTGTGTGTGTGTGTGTGTGTGCGTGTGTGTGTGTGTGTGTGTGTGTGTGTATGTGTATGTGTGTATGTGTGTGTGTGTGCGTGTGTGTGTGTGTGTGTGTGTGTGTGTGTGTGTGTGGTGTGTGTGTGTGCGTGTATGTGCGTGTGTGTGTGCGCGCGTGTGTGTGTGTGTCTGTGTGTGCGTGCGTGCGTGTGTGTGTGTGTGTGGTGTGTGTGCGTGCGTGCATGCGTGCGTGCGTGCGTGTGTGTGTGTGTGTGTGTGTGTGTGTGTGTGTGTGAGTTTTCAAGGAATCTTCCTTTTCTTGCCTTGTTCCCTCCCTTCCATTCTTGTACTTGCTCAGCTAACTTCATTGGATTAAAAAAAAAAATCATATGTGAAATTAATGTGTTTTTCTCTTTGTTTCTCCTTCGCCTTTTTGTATGTTCATATGCTTTTTATCCTTGGTCCGTTTGTGTTGGTGTGTATGTCGTCCTTTCTTTTTAGCCTGTTCTGTGTTCGTCACGTCATTTGGTTGGGGTTTTCTTGCTTGTTTTCATGGTTATATGATTTATATTTTGCCAGTTTTTTTGTTGACTGAATTTTGATGTTTTCATTGCTTACTTTTTCATGTACCCCGCTGTGTGTGTGTGTGTGTGTGTGTGTGTGTGTGTGTGTGTGTGTGTGTGTGTGTGTGTGTGTGTGTGTGTGTGTGTGTGTGTGTGTGTGTGTGTGTGTGTGTGTGTGTGTGGTGTGTGTGTGCGTGTATGTGCGTGTGTGTGTGTGTGTGTGTGTGTGTGTGTGTGTGTGTGTGTGTGTGTGTGTGAGTTTTCAAGGAATCCTCCTTGTCTTGCCTTGTCCCCTCCCTTCCATTCTTGTTCTTGCTCAGCTAACTTCATTGGATTAAAAAAAAAAATGACATGTGAAATTAATGTGTTTTTTCCAGACAGAAAATAATATGAACAAAATCAATGTGACACGTGTCAGTTTAATGATGGCCTGTAACATGACTTTAGAGTACGTAGATGGACTGACAGACACAGATCTTACGACCAATCCGTTTAATATATACGCACACGCGCTCGCGCTCGCACACACACACACACACACACACACACACACACACACACACTCAACAATCACTCACTCACACACACACACACGCACTCACTCACACACACACACACACACACACACACACACACACACACACACACACACACACACACACACAGATAGGTATAGGCCTAAAGAGAGAGTGAGAGAAAGAGGTGGGAAATAGAGGGAGAGAGAGAGAGAGACAGACAGACAGACAGACAGACAGACAGACAATGGACAGACAGTGTGCGAAGGACGAATGGATGTGGCACGTGCTGCGCATGCCGGCTGTCTCCAGATGGACGTGCCGATAAAAGGTGGTGAAAAGTGTCGCCACCTCCTCCTCCTCCTCCTCCTCCTCCTCCCGTTCCCCACCCACCCTCCTCGCCCTCTCCCTCCCGCTCTCTCTCTCTCTCTGTCTGTCGTGTGTCTCTGAGTGCAGCGCCTGCGCTGGTCTAAAGGGACAGAGAGAACGTCAGACATGTAAAGTGTTGGCCAAGTATGTTTTCAGTGTTGGCCCGTTAGTGGTAACGCGTCCGCATGGGAAAGCGAGAGAATCTGAGCGAACTGGTTCGAAATCACACAGTCGCCAACATTTTCTCCTCATCCACACTAGACCTTGAGTGATGGTCTGGACGCTAGTCATTCTGATGAGACGATAAACTTGAGGTCCCGTGCATGTAAAAGAACCCACGGTTACAAAAGGGTTGTCCCTGACAAAAATTCTGCAGAAAATTCCAAAATAGCAGGCAGGCGAAAATACAAAGAAATGGGTTTCCGCTCTCAGTGTTGCGACGCGCTCTCCTTGGAGGGAGCAGCCCGAATTTCACACATTGAAATCTGTTGTGACAAAAAGAAAAATAATACAGTGCAATGCAATGCAATGCAGTGCAATACAATACAACACAATACAATACAATGCAATACAATACAATGTTGCTGACGGGTCATAGAAGGGGAACTATGGGGGCAAAATCCCTACTTCAGACTGGTGGAGGAAAATAATGGAATATGGAAAAGCTTAGCATAGCATTGCGCAGCATAGAACAACACAGAACAGAATAGAATAGGATAGAATAGAATATATTTTTTTTATTACCAAGTGAACCGGGGTCACAAGGAATATTGAAGGGTGAGGGTGGGGGGTGGGGATAGTAGTACATAAGAAGTACAAACACGATAAAGAATACAAACATGATAGAAAAAAAAAACGAACATGAAAAACAGCAAAAACATGATAGACAGTACAAACATGATAAACAGCACGAACTTGATAAACAGTACAAACACGATAAAAAAAGATGCAAACATGATAGAAAGTACAAACATGATAAACAGCACAAATATGATAGAAAGTACAAACACGATAAAAAAAATACAAACATGTTAGAAAGTGCAAACATGATAACAGCACAAACTTGATAAACAGTACAAACACGATAAAAATACAAACATGATAGAAAGTACAAACATGATAAACAGCACAAATATGATAGAAAGTACAAACATGATAAACAGTACAAACACGATAAAAAATACAGACATGATAGAAAGTACAAACATGATAAACAGCACAAACTTGATAAACAGTATAAACACGATACAAATACAAACATGATAAACAGCACAAACATGATAGAAAGTACAAACATGATGAACAGCACAAACATGACAGAAAGTACAATCATGATAAACAGCACAGACTTGATAAACAGTGCAAACATGATAAACAGCACAGATAATTTTTTTTTCTTCTTCTTAAAGTACAGACTTGAGAGGGAACTTCAAGTCTTACTTCAAATAGTGTGAAGAGTCAGGGCTACTGAGAGTTCTTACTTCATCTGTCAAGACGCAGCGGGCAGGGTCGGGAAGTTTTGCACCCTCAAAAACCGTAGTCAGTTTCCGACGAACCGTGTACCGCAGGCCTTAGAGTTAGAGCCTCGATCCTCCCGCGAGTGTGGCGTGACGTCCCCATTGATGCCCTGCCGTCGCTGCTTCTGCCTCTGCTTCTGCGGGCAGTGGGGGTGACACTTTGATAGGGTGACACTTGACTTTGACATGGTCGACCCCCAGCCGTTAAAAGCACGTTTGTCCCCCATAAAAACATCACCCGGTCATGGCGGCCCGGCGTCCAAACGATGGTCGGATGGCTTGACAATATCGTTTAGGCCGCCGTAAAGCGCCGATCGCCGGTGAGGAAAGGTAACAGTAGGATCGGAAGAAAAAAAAAAAGAAAGAAGAGAAGGAGAGGAGTGAAAGGAGAAGGCAGAATACAGAGAGAGAGAGAGAGAGAGAGAGAGAGAGAGAGAGACAGAGAGAGAGAGAGTGTGTGTGCGCACGTGTGTGTATGTGTGTTTGTGTGCGTGCGTGCGTGCATGTGTGTGTGTGTCTGAGAGAGAGAGAGAGAGTTTGAGAGAGAGAGAGAGAGAGAGAGAGAGAGAGAGAGAGAGAGAGAGAGAGTGTGTGTGTGTGTGTGTGTGTATTTTGCACGCTTACGTATGCGAGCGCTCGCGCACGCGCGCGCGCGTGTGTATGTGTGTGGTTGTGCTGTTGTTTTATTTTGTCTAGGGCCACAATGATACACCATTCTTCATCGCTGGGGGGTGATGGCTTTAACATGGATAGAATCAACAACGATGATGAAGTTTCAAGATCTGCACAGTCTATACCCGCCACGTGCTGCTATTGGGCTGTACCCCTTTCATCCACCCCGTTATGTGGCGTCACGCCTCTCCGCTATTCAACATCATCTGCTTTCTTTCCCACTACGTCTGGAAAATCAATGGTTGTGTGTCAAGGAGGGGATGGAGGTGTGAGGAAGGGGAGGGGAGGGTGGGGGCGGGGGGCGGGGGGGTAGAGGAGGAACAAATCAGCATTTTCATTGTTATTCCTACATACGTTTAACCATCCGTGAAAATTTTTGAGGAGAGAGAGAGAGAGAGAGAGAGAGAGAGAGAGAGAGGGAGAGAGAGAGAGAGAGAGAGAGAGAGAGAGAGAGAGAGAGAGAGAGTTCTATTCCAATTGTTTCAGGTCAAACAAACAAATCTCTGAGAGAATAGAACAACCAACACACACATACACACATGCGTGCACACACATTATACACACGTACATGCACACGTGTATGCATGCACGGAAACACACACAAAACCAGAGTATAAACAAATTACATCAACAACAAAATTGAGCATTAGCAAGGAAACAAACAAAACAAATGTATGAATAAATGAGTGGATAGCTAAACAAGCTCGCATTTTCCTTCTCCTCCATCTCAAGCAAAGAGTTTGTGGAGCCAAAGTGTGAGAAACGAAAGCAAACTTCAAGGCCAGAGATACATACAGACAGATGGCACAAGACAGACACAAGACAGGTAAAAACGAATTCCGAAGGCTGAAAGTGGTAAAAGCCCATCGCTTTCTGTGTCAGGTAAGAAGGCCGCCGTAATGGCTCTGTGCACACGTTCAAGCACACCGCTGCCGATCGCTATCAGGAGCGCCACCCGGGGCTGTCAATCATAGCGCCACTGAACGCTTTTCCACAGGGACAGCAACTGGCGAGGTGACGTATGTGCACGTCATTAAGGGCGTCGGGGCCTTTGTTGTGCGGATGTTTTCCTTTCTGGTTTTGCTGTCGGCTCCCCCCCTCGTTGTGTATCGCTTCATGCCTCTCTAATGGACGTTCTTTCAGCACCTCTCTCTTCCTCACCTTCAGCGCAGTACAAGACTAGTTTTTGAGAGAGAGAGAAAAAGAACGTGTGTGTGTGTGTGTGTGTGTGTGCACGTGCATGCGTGTAATGTACATGCATCCACTTGTATGTGTGTCTGTTTTAAGCCAGAAAATGGAAAACTCTTAGCATTGCATCTGTATTTCTTGATTTCGTTAAAGCTTAGTCAAACAGTTTTCTAGAACTGAGTGTTTGCAAATAGATTGTTACCTTGACCTTTAGGATGTAAGGCTAAGTGAAGGTCAAGTGGCAATCTGTGGGATGTTTCCTCTCACCCAACACACACACACATGCATGTACGCACGAAGACATGAACTTACGGAACACAGATAGTTTCAAGATAAATATACACAATCTTGTGAATTCTATATTATGTGCTCATGTGTGTGTGTGAGTGTTTGTATATGTGCATACACACATCCAGGTATACGCATGTGTGGTGTTGTTTTATCTTGTCTTGGTCCACAATGATAAACCATTCCTCATCACCGGGGGTAATGGCTTCAGCATGAATGGAATTAACACAGATGATTAAGTTTCAATGCCTTCACAGTTTATACGTGCCACGTGCTGCTATTTGGCTGTACCCCTTTCATCCATCACGTTATGTGGCGTCACGCCTCTCCGCTATTCAACATCATCTGCTTTCTTTCCCACTACGTCTGGAAAATCAATGGTTGTGTGTCAAGGAGGGGATGGAGGTGTGAGGAAGGGGCGGGGGGTCAAACAAACAAATCTCTGAGAGAATAGGACAACCAACTTAACTTCACACACGCACACCCACCCACCCACACACACGTAACACACATACACGCACATGTACACGCATGCACGAAAACACACATATACACACAAAACCAGAGTACAAATTAAATACACCAAGAACAAAATTGAACAAAATCAAGTAAACAAAATATGAGAAAAAAAATGTATAAATGAATGAATGAATAGATAACCACATACACATTTTCCTTTCCCTCCATCTCAAGCAAAGAGTTTGTGGAGCCAAAGTGTGAGAAACGAAAGCAAACTTCAAGGCCAGAGATACATACAGACAGATGGCACAAGACAGACACAAGACAGGTAAAAACGAATTCCGAAGGCTGAAAGTGGTAAAAGCCCATCGCTTTCTGTGTCAGGTAAGAAGGCCGCCGTAATGGCTCTGTGCACACGTTCAAGCACACCGCTGCTGATCGCTATCAGGAGCGCCACCCGGGGCTGTCAATCATAGCGCCACTGAACGCTTTTCCACAGGGACAGCAACTGGCGAGGTGACGTATGTGCACGTCATTAAGGGCGTCGGGGCCTTTGTTGTGCGGATGTTTTCCTTTCTGGTTTTGCTGTCAGCTTCCTCCCTCGTTGTGTATCGCTTCATGCCTCTCTAATGGACGTTCTTTCAGCGCCTCTCTCTTCCTCACCTTCAGCGCAGTACAAGACTAGTTTCTGAGAGAGAGAAAAAGAATGTGTGTGCGATTGTGTGTGTGTGTGTGTGTGTGTGTGTGTGTGTTCGGTTACATGCATCCACTTGCATGTGTGTCTGTTCTAAGCCTGAAATTTTGGGAATACTTAGCAGTGCATCTGTATTTCTTGACTTCTTTAATGGTGAATCAAACAGCTTGCAGTAACTGAGTGTTTATGAATGAATTGTTATTTTGAGCCTTTGAACCCAAAGCTAGGTCAAGGCAATTTGCAATCATTATAAAGAGAGTGATATTGTAGTCCAATCAGTGTAAATATCACTCAGAACTACTCCAAAGAGGTGGCAGAAAATGTTATGTGAAGGTCACTTGTCAAAAGAATATGTTCAGAATATATTGACAATCTAAATGTATCAGTGTGAAGTGTATAATGTCTCCTGTTTCACTGGGGAAGTTTTCAGTTCAACGAACTCAACGTAAGACATAGGTATGTCCACTTTCATGAAAGTGAATCAAACATTTAGAAAACGAAAAGTACAAGCATCACAAGTTTCTATGACTCTAAGGATCTGAAACCGGCTCTTCTTGATGTTTGTTGTCAGATCATCGGCGTTGTGAGTGTGGCCATCTTCATTCTGTTATAGCCATAGCCAGCCATGCAGCTTGGCTGTAAGTGGGTTAGCTGGCCACAGTCCTGTCTATCTGCATGGTGAAGGGGCATCTGGAGCACATGATCAATAGTTTTGGTCTTCCACTCCACGTGAACGGATTAGGGAGAGCAATTCAATTCAGTTTGGCCCAGAGCTCTGCCGAATTCACAGGACCACGTGAAGGCTGAAAACAAGTCAGGCAAGAAACCACCAGCACAAGACAAAAGTTGAACAACAAAATTTCGTCTTACTTCAAAAGAAACTCTGGAAGGGGAAATGAAGCAATGTCACATTACACCATCTGATCTGAGTCTTTCCACCACATTTCTCACTGAAGGAAAAAAATCCTTTAGAAGTATTGCATACTATTGCATGTACAGCAATAAATCAATACAAGTGTACACATAGCAAAAGCTAACAATTCGCAGTGCACATTTTCTGGGCATCAAGAAAAAGGTCAACATAAGGGTTCATAATGAAGTCAAGAGAGAAGGAAATAGTAGGTGTTCTAGAATATAACTGCTGAAGGGAGAGGGGAGGCAAAATGTGAGATTCAAAGAGGTGGCCCAAAACAGATAGCGTAAGAAAAGAGGAAATTTCTAACAACACAGAATTTCAAGAAGATGAGGATACTGTTCAGAATGTAAGAGCAAGAGTATCCCCTCTGCAGAAACTGGTGATAGCACCATTTTTTCCCCTACAACTACCATTGCCCAGTCTATTATGACTGATGCGCAGCATCAGGAAATTGTTATGCTGCGTGCTGGTACGGTGACTATCCCAATGAAGCATTTCATCTGTTTGTTGGGGAATTTTGGGGTCGTTCCTGCATTGCACCATTTCTAGTTTTCCGTAAATTCGTTTTTCAGAACCTCCACAATGGACTGAATGTCCATGGGTCAATCTTCTGGTTCTCACACCTTGTTCTGGAGCTTGGGACAGAGATGGGAACCTTCAGTTGCCGTGTGTGTGCTCCTGTCCCCACGTGGTGTTGGTGCAGACAGTTCCTCACAGAAACACCAATTACTGACATATGTCCTTCACAACGGAAGTGGGCTAGTATGCCTGCAGCTTCACTGGTAAAATTGTTGGTTGTGAGTTTGTCATGACCCTTTGGCTAGAACTTATACTGTGGGTTGTTCCCTCTCCACCTTCCAACACACATACACACACCTGCGTGCATACAAGAACACATGAACTTAAGGAACATAGATTGTTTGAATAAATGTCAGTATGGATATCTTGTGAGTCCTTGAATGTGTGCTAATGTGTGTGTATGAATGTGTGTTTCTGCATACACGCATACAGGTATACACATGTGTGGTGTTGTTTCATTTTGTCTTGGTCCACAATGATACACCATTCTTCATCGCTGGGGGGTGATGGCTTTAACATGGATAGAATCAACAACGATGATGAAGTTTCAAGATCTGCACAGTCTATACCCGCCACGTGCTGCTATTTGGCTGTACCCCTTTCATCCACCCCGTTATGTGGCGTCACGCCTCTCCGCTATTCAACATCATCTGCTTTCTTTCCCATCTACATCTGGGAATGTATGTCTTGGAATGGGGAGGGGGTGAGATATGCGAAAGGAGAAGAATAGAGGAGGGATAAATCAGCCGTTTTTGTTGCTGTTTTCACATGATGTTCAGCCATCCATGAACATTTTTGGAGAGAGCTAGAGAGAGACAGAGAGAGAAAGAAAAACAGAGATAGAGAAAGAGATATATATATATATATATATATATATATGTGTGTGTGTGTGTGTGTGTGTGTGTGTGTGTGTGAGAAAGAGATAGATAGATAGATAGATAAATAGATAGATAGATAGATAGATAGAGAGTTGTGAAAGATATAAAAAGATGTCCAAATAAATGAAGAAGCCCCCTTCCATCACGCATGACAAGGGAACAAGCGAAATGACAAAAGCAAAAATGCAACACAAAAGAAATCGCAAACAAACAATATGTAGCAAAGAAATAAACAAGAGAGCGAACATGCAACACAAATGTAAATAAATAAAGATATGTGGAATTTCGCTCATTTTTCCTCTGACTTCAGCAAAGAGTTCTAGTGCTGACAGTGCACGCAATACAATACAATACAATACAATACAATACAATACAATACAATACAATACAATACAATACAATACAAGAAGAGCAAGGGCTGGACAGGTGGCTCAAGGCAGACCCACGAAAGGAGACAGACAGGTAAACGGATTCCAGCAGAAAGTGGTAAAAGCCTATCGCTCTGTGTATCACGTGAGGAAGCTGCGGTAAAGGGTCTGTGCACACGTTAAGCACACCGTTGCCGGTTCTATCGGGCCTGCTGACACTGAAGGCTTTTCCACAGGGACAGCAACTGGCGAGGTGACGTATCAGCACGTCATTAAGGGCGTCAGGGTCTTTGTTGTGCTGTCGGCTCCCCCGTTGTGTATCGCTTAGTTTAACTCTCTCCATACGAACGGCGAAAGGGACGACGTTAACAGCGTTTCATCCCAATCACCATCATCAAAATATTGCAAGCAGAAGGCTCTTATACTGAAGAGGTGAATGTTGACAAAGAATACCACAATTCTGACGACGGAAGCTAAAGGTTGGGTCATTGCAGACACCCACTGGACATCCGAGGTGTCTGTGTAGAGGAGAAGAGAGGACTGGCCGTACTGAGTGAGTTAAGGGCGTCAGAGTCTTTGTTGTGCTGTCGGCTCCCCCGTTGTGTATCGCTTAGTTTAAATGATCTCTAATTGTTACAGAACATCTGCTGCAGTCCTGCCCGCTCCACCAAGCGCTCCGAGAGAAAACCTGGCCCGACCCAATCCCAGCGGCCCGGAAGCTCTACGGAGGACTGGAGGACCTGCGACGTACTGCCGCCTTCGTCGAGGAGACAGGGGAAATCCATCTGATAAATGACGAACGAGACAACAACAACATCTCTAATTGTTCAACAGTGCACATGATTACAACGGCAAACAAAGACAAAAGAGCATCAACAAGCTTAAAGCTTATACTGTGTTCAGATTGCACTTCAATTTTAACATGACAGCTGTGTATCGCTTCATGCCTCTCTAATTGACATTCACCTTTTGCACAGTACAAGTTCTTAGGGGAAAACAGAATGCCCATACGCTTGCGCAAACTTCTGAGCATAGTATATCATAAACACTTCAATAGAATTCATCCTTTCACTCACACAAACACCTGACTAAGCGCGTTGGGTTACGCTGCTGGTCAGGCATCTGCTTGGCAGATGTGGTGTAGCGTATATGGATTTGTCCGAACGCAGTGACGCCTCCTTGAGCTACTGAAACTGAAACAAACTCCCACTAAAACACTCCCAACGAGCCCAGATTTCCGTAGACTGGGCAGAGTTCCCAGTCCTTCACGCCACCAGCTGTATGTGCTGACAAGACTGAAACAAGGCAGTGTATTCCAGGTGCCTTTCGTGATCACCTGGAGAAATATACATTTAAAATTTGTTTTTATATATAATTTCTTGTCGTTTCTCTTATTTCTTGATGTTGCCTGTAGTTTGGGTGGTCCTCGACTTGGTGAGATAATAAACTGGAGGACCAGGCTGCAGCTTGCCCTCACCTCATGTGACGTGTTCTGTGGAAACAGGCCGTGTTATTTCCAGGTAAACGTTTTTGCATAAATACGCACACACACACACATTCGCGTGCGTGCGAACACACACGCACACACTCACACGCGCGCGCACGCACGCACGGACGCGCGCACGCACGCACGCACGCACGCACGCACACACAGACACACACACACACGCACGCACGCACACACGCACACATACACAGGTAGGCGCGAACGCACACACATTAGACATACACGCACACACGCACATAATATATATTCTCATGCTTATGTTTTACTGTGTCTAAGATTTTATGACAATAAACTATCATAATTTTTTAAAAATCATTCTATTCTGTTCATATAATTATACGCGCGCACACGCATGCCTGCACACGAATATACACACAGGCACGTGCACGCACAGATTAATAATCAAACAAACTCATCAGGCAGCTTGATTAAGAAAAAAAAAAAGATGAACGTTGGATGCTCTTGGGGCTTGCCAACATAATTATAACCTTCCCGAACCAATCCACTTTTGACCCGTGATGTCTGGAAACCTGTTCAGACTGGATGGCCACTGGAGACAGAGGGGTGATGGAGAGCATGCCTTGATCTCACAGTGACTCAAGGGGGTGTGAGTTTAGGGCACTCTGCAACTACCCCGAGATTGATCTGTTTGAAGAAAAAATACCCATAGTCTTCAGGGAAGCACGGGGATGAAAAGAAACACTATTTTTGACAACGTTTTGGGAACGGAGTAGCAAAGTCCCAAATGACGTGAACAAACGTTTCCGCATCGATCTTAAAAAAGGGAGAAGAATTACTGGCTCTCTGATGTTGTTTAACGAACGTAAACTTTGGTAAGGTATTTCCGTGTCTGGAAATGAAAACACCCCTAGAGAGATATCTTAATCAAGGCTCATCTTTAATGGACTGTGTCCTGTTTGTTGTTTTGAATTGGTTTTTTACAAATCTAGGGCAGCCTCTCATGGCTGATCAGCGTACTGGGTTTATGCAGAGGTCAGGAATATAGCGCGTGTGCTCCCTTTGTTTATAAGCAGATGTGATGTAACGTATAATGAGTCAGTCCACAAACGTTTAACCTCATTGAAACTGAAACTGAATGGTATTTATTCATTTATTTGATTATTCATTTATTCATTCATTCACTTATTCATCTATCTATCTATTCATTCATTCATTCATCTATCTATCTATCTAAGTTTTTGTGTTAATTATTATGCGATGATTGGGTGTTGAAGAGCCTGACTATGAAGATTTTCCATTTGGCATTTCCCACTGACTTCATACCAAGAAACGTTTTATTAAGATGAAGGAGACCAGCATGAAGAAGTTCACACTGGGAGAACCAGCGCTGCTGCGTCTGCCCGTCTCTTTGCGAAGCTGTTGTTTTAACCCGTTGGCGGCCCAGGGTGTGTTCGGAAAGGGACGGTAGACACACCCCTTGTACGGTCACTGGGTTCACCTCTCACCACTCCCTCCACCATTATCAGCCCCCGGATTTATCCCAGGGACAGAATTGAACAGGGGTGTCATTCTGCTCCATAACAAAAAAAGGATAAAGAGAGAGTGGGTTCGCACTGTGACGCAGCATTATCCCGGGGTTCGCCTTTCAGCGGGCCTGAAGAGCCCCTCCTCCACTGCCCCACTGGCCCCGACAGTTGCAGGCCATTTTATGGGTCCCCCGAGGACGGAGGCAGCGATAGCGGCTCGCGCGACCTCCACGGGCTTTCTCGCCATCGGGTACTGGAGATGACGTGAGACGTCTAATTGACGTAATATTAATTTATTATGCAGAAAGGGGGTGGGGGTGGGGGTGGGGGGTAAGGGCGGAGAGTCGCCCTTTCTTTTGGCCCTGGGCGGGTGGTGGTGGGGTTGGGGTGGGCGGTTGGTCGTGCTGGTCTCCACTCTCTGTCTCTTCCTCTCTGTTCTGTCTCTGTGTCAATCTCTCTCTCTCTCTCTCTCTCTCTCTCTCTCTCTCTCTCTCTCTCCCCTTCTTGTCTGTCTGTCTGTCCGTCTCTCTGTTTCTCTTCAGCCTCAGGCCATAATCGTTTCTCTGCATACGCAATGTTTTATTCGTTTTCAGGTTGTGCATGTCTCGCCTCGTGTCGTCACAGATTGTCATTCAAATCACAGAGAAACCCCCAAAAGAGATTGCAAGAAGAGTTTGCTGAAGGGGGTGGTGTAGGGTGTGTGGTGGCGCGGGGGTTGCGGGATTGGGCAAGACTCTGATATGGCATCATCGTTGACGATCCAGACACAAAGACGTTTTGAGTAATGTGTCCATGTTAAGGGCTGATTCGATAGTGCCACCGCCACCCCCCCCCCCCTCCCGCCGCTCCCCCTCTCCCCTCCCCCCCTCCCCACTCCCCCCCTCCCCCCTCACCCCCCCGCACTTCCCTCGACTGTTCTGTCTTTCAGTTTTAATGTCACTGAATTCTGAAAGCCATTCGCACACACAAAGTAAATTCACACACACACACACACACACACACACACACTCTCTCTCTCTCTCCCTATTTTGTTAGGAAAAGTGATGGCAGTTGGTTTGGGTTTGAAGCTTTTCAAACATAGCACCAAAAATCGCAGCCAGCAAAGTTATGATTGTTGGTGAATAAAACTCAGTAATATCTGGACTGGAAACTGACATTATCTCTCTCCAGTTCCAGGCTGGCCTGTTTATCTTAATCACCCTGTTTGTCTCTCTCTGCTCCCCCCCTCTCTCTCACTCTCTCTCTGTGTCCCCATCTGACTGATGGCATCATTGCTGGCTTAAGACGCGTTGATGTCATTGCTAGTGACGTCATTATGTGTCAACACGCGTGGTTCTCATTCCACGGCGCGTATCATCATGGCGATCGGTGCATGGAGGCTTACCTTTGTCGTTTGCACCCCCACGTCCACCCCCCAACGTTTAGCACCCCCCTCCCCATCCACACAACTCGTACCCGCCATAAACCTCCCTCTGTCACATTCTCCCATCGTCAGCCTTCTCCCTAATTATTCGCTGCCCACCACCCACCACCACCTCACCCACTCCCCACCCCCTACCCCCACCCACCTCCCAGCTACCCCCCCCCCAGCCCAAGGTCCATCACCTCCCTTCCTCTCAGGGGCTCATGTCTGCTGGTTAATTGCTGTTGTCTCTTAACGGTCTAATTCTCATCCATCCATCTCTCACGCTCAGACACGTCACCTAGTTACCCCCCCCCCCCCTTCCCAAACCACCCCGATCACCACCCCCCTCCACTACGTCCAATCACTGTCACCCCCTCCTCAACCCTTCCTCCTCTCCCTCCTCCGGTTGACATTCTGCTTCATACGCTTCTCGTTTGGGTTTTTCGAGTCAAGTCACCGGATCAACTGCCTTCACCCGCCATGACCCCCCACTCCCCGACCCCCCAATTCCTTCACCCTCACATCCCAACTGCCTCTCTCATCATGCAGTCTCTGTCTCTCTTTCTCTCTCTATCCGTGTGTGTGTGTGTGTGTGTGTGTGTGTGTGTGTGTGTGTGTGTACGCGCGCGCGCAAGCGCAAGTGTGCATGCATTTTCTGAATGGTAGCGTGCGTGTGCGTGTCTCTGCTTTGCATACCACTCTCTTTCCATAACAACAGAGCCCTCGTTACGTCAGTCCCCTCCCCACCCCCCAACCCCCCAGCTCCTACCCTCCTTTTTTTTACGTTTCCCCCTCTCCCCCTCTCCCATCGTCTCCCCTTCATGATACCTCTCTCTGTCACACCCCCCCACCCCCTCCAATCACCAATCCACCCCCCCCCCATCCTATCCAAGCCAGCCCCCTCCCTCTCCCCCCCCTGGCCCCCTCCCCATCCCCCCACCTCTCCCCCCCAACCCCCCACTGCCCCCCATCTCCTCTCTTTCCCATCTTGATCCCCGGGACACTGTGTGTTGCAAATCTTCCGTAATCGCTTCCCAGATGGTTTCACGGTTGGGCTGCACGTAAATTAGAGCTTGTCCAGGGTTCTCTTTTAATCTCCCCTGTCCCAGCTGCACGCTGATTGGTGGAGATTTTCATGGGCCCATCAAACGGATGAGTGATGCGCCCCAGTCTGAGAGGGAAGGGGGAAAAGAGGAATGAAGAAATTGAACTGAAATAGGGGACTGGGGGGGCGTGGGGGGGGGGTGGGGGGGGACGGGATGATGGGGTGTGCAAGGGGGCTGGGGGAAGGGGTAGAGAGAGGGGGGGAGTGAGGGAAGGAGGGAGAGAGAGAGGGGCCAGGATGGAGAGAGAATGGTGAGAGTGAGAGATAGAGAGAGAGGGGGGGAGAGGAGGGAGAGGGAAGAAGGGAGAGAGAGAGAATTGGTGAGGGGGAGAGGATGAGAGAGAGGGTGTGTGTGGGAGAGAGAGAGAGAGAGAATGGGGGAAGGAAGAGAAGGAGAGGGGGGGGGGGGGAGGAAGAGATAGAGAGGGGAAGAGACTGAGAGAATGGGGAAAGGGAGAGAGAGAAGGAGAGAGAGAGAGGGGATGGGGGATAGAGACAGAGAGAGCTGGAGTGAGAGAGTGAGGAAGGGGAGAGAGAGACAGAGAGAGACAGAGACAGAGAGACAGACAGACATACATACATACAGACAGACAGATGTAGGAGGAGGGAGACAGACGGTAGGGGTTTGGGGGGGTGTGGGTGGGGGGGGGGGGGCGAGAGAATGAGAGAGAGGTTGTTGGAGGGGCAAAGGAAAGACGGAGGGTGTTTGGTGAGAGAGGGAGAAAGGATGAACGACTGAATGTTATTTATAGACGGTAACAGAGTAAGCACACAATGCTTTTTTCATCCAGCCCTCAAAATAAGGTGGGAGGGAAAGAAAGGAACATGAAGAAAAGAACAAGAAATAAGTGAGAGAGGGGAAAAGAGAGAGAGAGAGAGAGAGAGAGAGAGAGAGAGAGAGAGAGAGAGGTGGGTGGGTGGGAGAATAAACTTTCTTGTTTATTTTGGAAATAGGCAATCCACAAATATATTCCCAACTGTGGCCGGGCAGATTATGCTGACGTGCGCTGTGGGAAATACAAAGACAACACTGAAAGACTGTGTCCGTGCATGCAGGCCGTGTGTGTGTGTGTGTGTGTGTGTGTGTGTGTGTGTGTGTGTGTGTGTGTGTGTGTGTGTGTGTGTGTGTGTGTGTGTGTGTGTGGGATCTACTTCACAGAGAGAGAAAGAGAGAGAAAGAGAGAGGGGGAGACAGAGACACAGAGAGAGACGGAGAGAATGAACAAGGAGAATGAGAGAGAGAAACTCTCTCTCTCTCTCTCTCTCTCACACACACACACACACACACACACACACACACACACACACACACACACACAGAGAACGATATAGGGAGAAGAATGAGGGAGAGACTAACGGAGAGAGACAGAGTGAGAGAGAGAGAGAGAATGAGAGAGAGACTAACAGAGAGAGACAGAGTGAAAGACCGACTGTAAGAAAGACCCAGAGAATCGTTGACGGACCATTTTGCTCAAATCTGTCTTCATTACCAACTCCTTGAAACTTCTATACATCACCAAACCCAAGTTCATGCAGACACGTTCGAACATTTGAAACCCAGTTTCTTTTGCCATTCAGGTCCAAATAATATAGCACAATGTAAGGTTTACATGGCAGTCGATGATTATTCATTTTCAGCAACTTTAAAACCAAAACGCGAACTACATCCATCCAATCATTAGGAAATCATAATGACTACCAAGTTAAAGCGATCTCTCAGTCAAAGAAAGCTACTCATTTGGGTCGCTTTCGTCGGCGATCCGACGGAAATCAGTTTCTCTACGTTTTAATTCATTCGGTGTTCCTATTTCAGTTCCCAATAAACACATATGCAAACAGTCATACACACACACACACACACACACACACACAGAGTTAATCAGACAGACAGGGTGCGGGAGAAAGGGAGAGAGCGAGAGCGAGCCCCAATAACGGAAGGGAGAAAAACAATGGAAAACAATCGTTCGGACACTAATGCGTGCCCCCGATGCCATTTTGAAATCCGATTTCCTGCCAGCCACACACACACAGACACACACACTCACATCGTCAGCTGGGGTCTTGTGGAGGGTGCCAGTTCACTCAGCTCTTGTCTGTCTGTCTGTCAGTCAGTCTGCCTGTCTCTGTGTCTCTCTCCCCTGCTAACTATAGGCCTATATCAATATTATCCACATTATCCAAACCCCTCGAAAAACATATTAAACTTTATCTTCAAGCACATTTCAGCAAATATGATTTATTTCATCCCAATCAAAGTGGCTTTAGAAAAAATCATTCCTGTCACACCGCACTAACAAATCTCGTAGAAGAATGGCATTTAAACATAAACAACGACTTATTTACTGGGTCTGTTTTTATTGATTTTGCTAAAGCTTTTGATACTATTGATCACAATCTTCTCTCAAAAAAATTACTCATGTATGGATTATCCCCTGAATCTGTCGAACTTGTATCTTCCTTTCTTAATAGTAGGAAACAAATTGTCTTCCAAGATTCTAAAGTATCCCCTCTTATGCCAATCAATTATGGAATTCCTCAGGGATCAGTGTTGGGGCCTGTTTTATTTTCAATATATATAAATGACCTTCCACTTTTCGTTTCATCTTCTTGTGAACTTTTCGCTGATGACACAACCCTCCATAAAAAAGACACAAATGTCGATGCCGTATGTACTCAGTTGCAGAGTGATATTGATAAACTCGTAAAATGGACCGAAATTAATCACATGGCTATTCATCCACACAAATCAAAATTTATGCTAGTGACAACCAGACAGAAACGCCAAAACATCAAATCTAGATTACTCGGACCAAAGGTACTTGGCAGTGAGCTGGGGGTAGTTAATTCTTACAAATTACTTGGTCTTACTATTGATAATAACCTGTCATGGTCTAATCATGTTTCTGCTTTATGTAAAAAGCTATCGAAAAAATTATATCAGCTCAACAGAATTAAACATTTCCTTGATCAACATACCCGCAAGTTATTTTTTCACGCATACATTCAACCTGACATCGACTATGCCTCAACATGCTGGGACTTAGCAAGTAAAAATTGCTTGAAACCACTCATAAGCATATACAGACGTTCTCTCAAGATTATTCTCCTCAAATCTTCTGTCTATACTAACGACTACAAAGAACTAAACATTCTTCCTTTCCATCTCAAATGTATCTTTAATAAAGGTGTTTTTATGTATAAAATTAAAAAGAAATTAGCACCATCCTACCTTCAGAGGAAATTTCCTGAAAAAAGTGTTCGTGGCAAAAATACCATTTCTATCCCTCGTCCGAGAACAAACCTTTTCATGACATCTCTCATGTATTCTGGTGGTAAACTATGGAATGGAATTCCCGACTATTTGAAAAATAAATCCACCTTGGGATCATTCAAAAAGGAGTACCAAAAATATCTCATGAATCAATTATAAATAATTCTTATATTCCGTATTTTGTTTGATCTTCTTGAGAGAGCTTCTAAACAATAACATTTTTTTCGTTACCCTCTGACAATGTGAACAGGGAAAGGAGCTCAGAAGATTAGTGTATATCAGTCCGTGTATACATGCGTGCGTAAGCTGGTGCGTGCGTGCGTGTTTGTGTGTGTGTGTGTGTGTGTGTGTGTGTGTGTGAGTGTGTGTGTGTGTGTGTGTGTGTGTGAGTTATATTCCATGCTTTTTTTTTTTTTTTTTTTTTTTTTTTTTTTTTTATGTTTCGTGATTAACTCTTGTTGTTGTAGTTGTTGTTGTTGTTGTTACCGTCTACACCGAGTGTCCGTACCGATTTTCTTTTTTCTTTCACTTTTTTTTTTTTTTTTTTTTTTTTTTTTTTTTTTTTTTTTTTTTTTTGTGAGTGGGTGTGTGTGCTTGTGTGTGAGGGAGGGCATGGTGTAAAGAAGCTTCCAGCTTATCCAGTTACCCTCAATAAAACATTTGTTCCCCTCCACTCCCCCATCTCTCTCTCTTCCCTGTCCTTCTCTCTCTCTTCCCCCTTTCTCTCTCTCTTCCCTGTCCTTCTCCCCGTCCCCCCCGTCTCTCTCTCTCTCTTCCCTGTAATTCTCCCCTCCCCATCTCTCTCTCTCTCTTCCCTGTCCTTCTCCCCTCCCCATCTCTCTCTCTGTTCCCTGTCCTTCTCCCCTCTCCATCTCTCTCTCTCTCTTCCCTGTCCTTCTCCCCTCCCCATCTCTCTCTCTTCCCTGTCCTCCTCCTCCCCATCTCTCTCTCTCTTCCCTGTCCTTCTCCCCTCCCCATCTCTCTCTCTTTCCCTGTCCTTCTCCCCTCCCCATCTCTCTCTCTCTCTCTTCCCTGTCCTTCTCCCCTCCCCATCTCTCTCTCTTCCCTGTCCTTCTCCCCTCCCCATCTCTCTCTCTTTACCTGTCCTCTCCCTCCCCATCTCTCTCTCTCTCTTCCCTGTCCTTCTCCCCTCCCCATCTCTCTCTCTCTTTTCCCTGTCCTCCCCTCCCCATCTCTCTCTCTCTTCCCTGTCCTTCTCCCCTCCCCATCTCTCTCTCTCTTTTCCCTGTCCTCCCCTCCCCATCTCTCTCTTTCTTCCCTGTCCTTCTCCCCTCCCCACCTCTCTCTCTCTTTTCCCTGTCCTTCTTCCCTCCCCTCCCCATCTCTCTCTCTCTTCCCTGTCCTTCTCCCCTCCCATCTCTCTCTCTCTTTCCCTGTCCTTCTCCCCTCCCCATCTCTCTCTCTCTTCCCTGTCCTTCTCCCCTCCCCACCTCTCTCTCTCTTTTCCCTGTCCTTCTCCCCTCCCCATCTCTCTCTCTCTTCCCTGTCCTTCTCCCCTCCCCATCTCTCTCTCTCTCTTCCCTGTCCTTCTCCCCTCCCCATCTCTCTCTCTTCCCTGTCCTTCTCCCCTCCCCATCTCTCTCTCTTCCCTGTCCTTCTCCCCTCCCCATCTCTCTCTCTCTCTCTTCCCTGTCCTTCTTCCCTCCCCATCTCTCTCTCTCTCTCTTCCCTGTCCTTCTCCCCTCCCCATCTCTCTCTCTCTTTTCCCTGTCCTTCTCCCCTCCCCATCTCTCTCTCTATCTCTTCCCTGTCCTTCTCCCCTCCCCATCTCTCTCTCTCTTCCCTGTCCTTCTCCCCTCCCCTCCCCATCTCTCTCTCTCTTTTCCCTGTCCTTCTCCCCTCCCCATCTCTCTCTCTCTCTCTTCCCTGTCCTTCTCCCCTCCCCATCTCTCTCTCTTCCCTGTCCTTCTCCCCTCCCCCTCTCTCTCTCTCTCTTCCCTGTCCTTCTCTCCTCCCCATCTCTCTCTCTTCCCTGTAATTCTCCCCTCCCCATCTCTCTCTCTCTCTTCCCTGTAATTCTCTCCTCCCCATCTCTCTCTCTTCCCTGTCCTTCTCTCCTCCCCATCTCTCTCTCTCTCTTCCCTGTCCTTCTCCCCTCCCCATCTCTCTCTCTCTTCCCTGTCCTTCTCCCCTCCCCATCTCTCCCTCTTCCTCCTATCTTTCTATAACGCCATCTCTCTCAACCCACCCCATCCCTCTCACAGCGAACTGACGGACTCAGCCGCAACTGTCAACTTCAGTTTCAGCTTCAGATTCAAGTAGGCGTCAAAGCGTGCGGATTGCTCCATATACGCTGCGCCACATTTCCTGTAAAACAAGAGGGTTCCTTACCAACGTCGCATTGGACACATTTTCACGTTGCAACGCGGGTTTCCTGTGTAGTTACGTTTGTTTGCTCGCACACATCACTCTTCATCTCTTCTTTCACAGTCTGTCTGTCTGTCTCTCCTCCCTGTATCTGTCAATCTCTGTCTTTTCATCTCTCTGTCTGTCTGTCTCTGTCTCTCTCAATGTTTTTATCAAACACACAGATGCACAATTTTTTCTCTCTCCCTAATTGTCTGTTTCTTGCTCGCGCGAGATCACCACACACACCACACACATGCACACGTGCGCCCGCACGCCCTCACAAAGGCAACAGACATTAACATCGTCACACCCTCGTAAATTTTAAGGCTCTCAGATTCAGTCGCCAGGCTCATCCGGGGACCTCTCATGGCGATCGCGTGAGTCACGTGATGGTAATGATCAAGGGAAGTTACTCAGTGCTTCACGGTCACGTCTGGATGCCCTTCATTTCTGTGTGTTTGCAGCTCATGCACATGAAACAAGACACGTCATGTGTGTGTGTGCGTGCGTGTGTTATAAGAATACATGAAAACCAGGAAAAAAAATTTCCACAAAAACCAAAAAAAAAACAAACAAAAAACCCTACAAAAACCAAAAAAACCCCAGCTGATACGAACGTTGGACATCAATGTTAGTTCATTCGTTTCGATGGAAACCTCGTGTGCGTGATGTAGGGCTTTCCTTGGGTTGGTTCACAGAAGAAAGAGTAGAATGTCTCATCTCATACGCACATTAAATGTCGGTGACAAAGAACTGTTTTTGTCCCAAACAAGTACTGAAAAGTTTTTGTGGGTGAGCCAAAAGTCGTAATACGATCACACATTATTCAGCAATATCAGCCTTCCTTGTGTTAAGAATGAGGGAAGAAAATCGGATGTTAAAATCAGGTGTTTAAAAAAAAAATTTTTTTAAGAAGGTGTAAAGAGTGGTAACTCTCTCCATTCACAAAGTACACAAATTTAAGTCACTGCTGCTTATGCTACCGATTCAGCTAGAACGCAGGTACACTGGGACAAAGTCAGATACTTCCTTAAAAAAAGGAAGCGCCGGGCTTGTCCTTATACTAATTATTTGACATGTGCACACAGCAGCATTGACAGAAGAAATGTGCAAACACAAATTAGGTTTTATTCAAGACTGGCCTTTTTAATCCTGAATAAGCTACACAGATTATACGTATGTGGCTAACTAGGTCAGCTCTCCGGTAGTGTGGAAACGAGGTTCACGTGCCGCCGATCCTTTCCTTGCCTGTTTGCGCCTGTGCATGAGAATGGGAGCTTCATTGTCTGTTTGAGCCTGGCTGAAGGAAGCAGTAGATCAGTGCTCCCTTTCGGCACCTGCAGTTCTCTCAAAGACTGAGCTGGTGCAGTCTTTCACAGGATAAAAGAACCCGACGTCGGGATCTTCGCTGAAAACGAGATCTGCGAGTTAACTTCACACGTCGTTAAGACGGTTCTGTGATGGGGAAAGAGAGTTTTTAAACTATCATTAGCACATGTGCGTGTGCTTGTGTGTGTGTGTGTGGGGGGGGGGGGTGGGGGTGGTGAGTGTGGGTGTGGGTGTCGGTGAGAGTCTCAGAAAGAGAGAGAGAGAGAGAGAGAGAGAGAGAGAGAGAGAGAGAGAGAGAGAGAGAGTGTGATCCCTCCTCTCTCTATCCCGTTCTCTCTGTCTGCCTGTCTTCCTCCTCCCTCTCAGTTTTTTTCTCCTACCCTTTGTGGCGTAGTGTTCTCACCTGGCTGAAAATCACAGACAGACATACAGACAGATGGAAAAGGAAAGCAAACTAGATTACTACCACCGATATGAGAAAATGACTAGACTTACAGTGGTACTCTTATGGGTAAAATTCACACATGAAAGTTTGATTCTTAAAAATAAGTTTGAATCTCATTTTTTTTACATTTTACATGCAAACGAACGGAAAACAAATACAGGTACGCATATACTGGTCTCAAGGAAATCGTTCATAGTAAACCTCGTGTAACAAAACATTCAGAACAAAACGGACACACAAATGTGAAATGAAACGTACAAACACACACGCACAGAGGTACACACACCAACTGATTTCTGTTGTCGTTGATCTTTTTTTAAAATTTTTTATTGACCTTGTCCTTGTGTATTCCATACCAAAAATGGAGGTCGTTATACATCCCATCAGGAATACAACACCATGCTTATAATATGTGAATGGATCTCATCATTAGGAACTGTGTCTCGTCCTTGACTTGGGATTACTTAAAAAAAAAGAAAGACAAAAATCCAGAAAGAACGATTTAGTTGATCTTTTCTTCATGAAGTTGTTTGTTGACAATAGATAACAGACTTTGACCAACTCTAAAAAATGTCTCGTGCATTCAAATTTGAAATGGTTAATCTGAGTTCACCAGTTTTGATATTCCACCTGATAACACCCCCCCCCCCCCCGCCCCCCAAACATTTGGTTTTGTGTTTGTCAATATTATGAATCTGACACAGCGTATGAACAGAAACCAAGTTGATATCAGTAATGGGTAGTCTGGGACCACCAGTCTTGATGTTCCTGATAGCGTGTTTTGACGTTTATATTTTGTCAATGATATTAACGTAAACTTTATGAACATGACATTGCATAGGGACAGCGGAAAACACGAATATATAAACCGATTTTAAGATAATTCTAGAAAGCTGTTTAGTAACACGTCGACCATCCGTTTGAAACCGAAGACATTTCAACAATAATCATTGTTATTGCTTTTCTTCCATTGCTACAGGCACAAAATCGGATATTACAAAATGACGATAAAACTTCGTTTTGTTGATCGCTGATCCATGTCAAGAGCAAAGTCAGCAATGAATTGCTCTCTTACCATTACAACGCACAGATACATAGAGACA
The DNA here is from genome assembly GCF_041734735.1 of Babylonia areolata. Classification (NCBI taxonomy): domain Eukaryota; kingdom Metazoa; phylum Mollusca; class Gastropoda; order Neogastropoda; family Buccinidae; genus Babylonia; species Babylonia areolata. Next base: position 42,729,561 of record NC_134879.1, on the reverse strand, counting down.
CACAGAAATAGACACACAGACACATAGACACTCAGACACAGACACAGACACAGACACACACACACACAAAGTGGGTTATTACAAATTGGCGATAAACGTCGTTTTGTTAATCGCTGACCATCAAGATCAAACTTGGCAATGAATAACTCTCTTACCATCCAAATAAACGCGCGCGCGCGCGCACACACACACACACACACACACACACACACACAAATACACACACAGACGCGCGCGCGCACACACACTCACACACACACACACACACACACACACACACACACACACACACCAACCCCTCCAACCATTCCATTCCCCCTCCCTCCTCCGTTGCACTTGACGACAAACTAAGAGCCGACACTATCACTCAGAGAGAGACACAGAGGGAGAGAGAGAGAGAGAGAGAGAGAGAGAGACAGAGAGAGAGACAGAGACAGAGACAGAGACAGAGAGACAGAGAGAGACAGAGACAGAGACAGAGAGATCGGCCCAGCAGGAGCAAGCAGGGACATAGAACAAGGGGAAGCAGGGGAGATAATCGCTAGGAGAGCAAGGCCCTCCCCCACACCCCTCCCCCCACTCTCCCGCTCTTCCCACCTCAGTCTGTCATCGCACTGTCAGAGTATGGTGCTGCTTTTCATGTTGGCAGCGCAGTGAAATGGCACCAACATCCAAACAAAACATGGCATCGGGAAGCCTCTATTCTTTCCCAAGACTGTGTTGCTCTGGTTTGCTCTGTGTATGTCTTTTTTTTGTCTGTCAGTTTGTCTCTTTTGCTACATTTGTTAAAAAAAAAAAAATTCTTGCGCGCACACACACACACACACACACATGCACATACACGCGCGCGTGCGCACGCGCTTCGGTGAGTACAAGCACGCTTGTGCACAGGCACGCATGCAAATGCACACACATACTGGTAGGAAGAGACAGACAGATGCGCGCTCCACTCGTTCACACACACAGACACACAGACACACACACACACAGACACACACACACACACACACACACACACACACGAACATACTTGCGCGCCCGCGGCAAACACACACACGCCAAACACATACATAAACACATGAAACACATGAAACACATGCACATGTTCACACCCCCTCCACACACACACACACACACACACACACACACACACACACACACACACACCAGTAAACCACCACCACCAACACCACCATACGGCATTTCCAAAGCAAGAAGTAGGCAGGCATACAGACGCACAGGGAGAGAAGACAAACAAGGTAAGAATTCACAGCTGAGAGGAAATGGACCATCCAAGGCAGACAAACAAGGGAAGAATTCACAGCTGAGAGGAAATGGACCGTTCAAGGCAGACAGACAAGGGAAGAATGATTCACAGCTGAGAGGAAATGGACCGTTCAAGGCAGACAGACAAGGGAAGAAGGATTCACAGCTGAGAGAAAATGGACCGTTCAAGGCAGACAGACAAGGGAAGAATAATTCACAGCTGAGAGGAAATGGACCGTTCAAGGCAGACAGACAAGGGAAGAATTATTCACAGCTGAGAGGAAATGGACCGTTCAAGGCAGACAGACAAGGGAAGAAGAATTCACAGCTGAGAGGAAATGGACCGTTCAAGGCAGACAGACAAGGGAAGAATAATTCACAGCTGAGAGGAATTGACTGTTCATGGGACAAGGGAAGAATAATTCACAGCTGAGAGGAATTGACTGTTCATGGGACAAGGGTAGAATAATTCACAGCTGAAAGGAAATGAACCGTTCAAGGCAGACAGACAAGGGAAGAAGAATTCACAACTGAGAGGAATTGACTGTTCAAGGCAGCCGGACAAAGGAAGAATAATTCACAGCTGAGAGGAATTGACTGTTCAATTCAACTGGACAAAGGAAGAATAATTCACATCTGAGAGGAATTGACTGTTCATGGGGCAAGGGAAGAATAATTCACAGCTGAGAGGAAATGGACCGTTCAAGGCAGACGGGCAAGGGAAGAAGAATTCAGTTGGGAAGAAACGGGACCGTCCACAGGCAGGTAGGGAAGGAAGCCACTGATGTCTGCCATACCTGCCTGCAAGGAAGGGGCGTGCGCCGTTCTCACCTGTCCTCTTCACGGCACCGCTACCTCCTCCCACCCCACACGTACCCCACCCCATCCCCACTCCCCTCTCTCTCTCCCTCTCCACTTTCCTATTGCATAGGGGAATGAACTATTTTTTTTCGTCTTTAAAGCTCTTCCACAGCCATTCACCGCTTTAGAATTGTCTGTCTGTCTGTCTGTTTGTGTGTGTGTGTGTGTGTGTGTGTGTGTGTGTGTGTGTGTGCGTGCGTGCGTGTGTTTGTGCGTGTGCGTGTGCGTGCATGTTTGTGTATGTGTGTATGTGTTTGTGTATGTGCGTGTGTGCGAGCGCGCGCGTGTGTGTATGTGTGTGTGTGTGTGTGCGCGCGCGCGCGCGCGCGCGTGTGTGTGTGTGTGTGTGTGTGCGTGCGCGCGCGTAAGCCCAGTATTCCTTTTCAGTAGTGCTCTCTGTATCTCTCTGTCTCTGTCTGTCTGTCTGTGTCTCTCTCTCTCTCGATGTGTGTGTGTGTGTGTGTGTGTGTGTGTGTGTGTGTGTGCGTGTGTGTGTGTGTGTGTGTGTGTGTGTGTGTGTGTGTGTGTGTAAACCCAGCGAGTTCTATCTCCATCTGTGTCTCTGTCTGTCTCTGTCTGTCTGTCTGTCTCTGTCTCTCTCCCTAACCCCCCCCCCCAGCCCTCTCCCCCCACCCCTCCCCCTCTCTCTCTCTCTCTCCTCGCTATTAACAACACGGGGTCCTGCCTACCTCCCTACCTCCCTACCTACCTGCCTTCCTGTCTACAACCAGGAGATGTAATGCCAGAGAACTAAACGAAGACTCTTTTTTTCTGGAGTGCCTCTCAGTGGAAAACAGGCTTTGTGCATTTTGCTGTGCCATCTTCCCTCTCGTTTTGCCCCTCAAGGGCCCTCTCCTCCTGCTCTCAAGTGAGGTGGCGTCAGCTGTACTGCACATACAGCCAGGGAAACGTCCAGATGGGGAAACGGGGGGGGTTAGGGGGAGAGGGGGGGGGGGGGTACGGGGGGGAGGGGGAGGAGAGAGAAGGAGGGGGAGAGAGAGGGGGAAGGGAGGGAGAAATAGAAAAGCACAGAGCGAGATAGAAAAGGGCGGGGGAGGGGGGGAGGTGGAGAGAGGAAAAGAGAGAGAGAGTGGGGCTGGGGAGAGAGAGAGACAGACAGACAGAGACAGAGAATCACAGAGCGAAATAGAGAAGGGAGATGGAGAGAAGAAAGAAGAAAGAGAGAGGGGGAAGAGAGAGAGTCAGAGAGAGAGAGACAGACAGACAGAGAAAGACTAAAGGGGGAGGGAGAGAGAATCACGGATCGAGTGAGAGAGAGAGAGAGAGAGTGGGTGGGAGGGAGAGATAGAGACAGCGTGAAAAACTGATGGGTTAGGGAAGGAGAAAGAAAGAAAGAGAGAGAGAGAGTGTGTGTGTGTGTGGGGGGAGGGGGAGGAGAGAGAGGAATGGAGAGAGAAAGAGAGAAGCACAGAGCGATTGAGACAGAGTGGGGGAAGGAGAGAAAGAAGAAGAGAGAGGAAAGAGATAGAGAGAGAGAGAGAGAGAGAGAGAGAGAGAGAGAGAGAGAGAGAGAGATAGACAGAGAGCGAGAGCAAGAGAGGGGGAGGGGGCAGAGGGAGACGGAGAGAGAGAGTGTCAAAAAGTTAAGCATGTGTGTGAATTGGTTTACATAATATCATTGAAGTCTTTTTTCTTTCTCTGATTAAGTGCTTTGTATATTATCATTTTTATCGTGTAGGAAATTGGATATGAAGAGAGAGAAATAGCAGGGACAGAGAAGAGAAGTAAGAGGACACACACACACACACACACACGTAGATTCATTAGGTAGAATTGCAATAAGCTGGATGCATGAATTCATACTCATCACACAACGATTTGCATGCATATTGGGATGAATAAATCAAATTGCGAATGATAAGAAGTGCTTCAGTCTTCTCTACGACATGTTTATTTATTTATCTATTCATCTATTTATTCATCTGTTTATTTATTTATTTACTTATTCATTCATTGCTGTTTACAAGTCTCAATATAGGATTTTTTTAAAAGCACAAAACAGAAGGCCGAGCAGTCATCATGGCGTCATTTGCTTGCACCTTTTCATTATATTATAGTAGAGGACGTACACATACACACGTACGCGCACGCACACACACACACACACACACATACACACACACACACACACACACACACACACACACACACACACACACACACACACACACACACACACACACACACACACACACACACACACACACACACACACGTGTGCTTGCGTGCACACAAGATTCACTATTCTAGTGGAGCGTTTACCAATTTTGGGGCATAATGGATTTTGGAAACACTCACTCACTCACCAACTAATAGAATAGAATAGAATAGAATAGAATATGTCTTTATTACCAAGTGTACCGGGGTCACAAGGAATATTGGGGGGAATAGTACATAACAAGACACGAACATAAATCGAAAATCATACACAAACACACACGCACGCACTGCACACACACACACACACACACACACACACACACACACACACACACACACACACACACACACACACACACACACACACGTTTGAACAGAAGCTGCATATTACATGTGGATGGGGCTGATGGCTAGATCTTTCGGTGGATGCTTGTTGGTTGCGCAATTCTATTTATCACACTGGATTTGTTCTAACTAATGTTAGTAAAACACAATAAAAATGCATAAATAAACTGAAATAACCCCCCGATAATGATACGCACAGTCAAAATGTGTTCCTGGTGATTTTTCCAACAACTTCTCACTAAAACTACCGATACTCAATGATAACCTGTTTCTTACATGGGTTCCAAAAGTACATTTGAACATGGGGATGGATATTCCAGACTGAAAATCTGCAGGGACACGCTGATACCATAACGAACTGTTTTCTTTCAGGTCAATTCCCCTTTCCCTCCCTCCTTCCCCACGCCCTCGCCCTCGCCCCCATCCCTGAGATTACTCAGCTGATTGATGTGTTTCAAATTAATGGGCAAAATCCATTTGGCGTTGTCATAGTGGATCGCCGAGTCAATGGCTAAGAGTGAATAGCGTCTTCAGTCGCTTTTTTTGTGTGTGTGTGCGAATGACATGCTGTATTCTTATGCAATAACCTGCATGCTTTCTGTCTCTCTGGTGCGAAGAGGAAGGACGGAAGGAAGGGAGGGGGGAGAGAAGAAGGGAGGAAGGAAGGAAGGAAGGCAGACAAAGAAACTAATCCTTCAAAAGATAAGACCCCCCCCCCCCCTCCCTTCCCCTTCCCCCTTGCAGACATTCCCGCACATTTTCCGTCTGACTGCTTTCCCCCCGAAAAAGGCGAACGCGCGACTCCTGAAAGCAAAACAATATTAATTTTTCTCGGTGAGTGGACAGCGAATTTTATGTCTTTTCTCTCCCCTCCACCCCCCCCCCCTCCAACCCTTTCCTCTATCACTCCTTCCTCCTCCGTCTTCTTCTCCAAACTCCGAATAGTGTTCCGTTTTCCCTGCACACCGCCCCCCCCCCCCCCCAATTCCCTCCCCCCCCCCGCCACCACCACCACTACTAGACTATCTCGTTCCTCTCATCCCCCCAAACCCCTTTCCACCACCCCGAGAAAATGTTAGTGAAATTACTAAGGCCCCAGGGGACAGCTGTTTCACTGTAAATTGCACCAAGTCGTTGGGCTGCTTCCTGAAAACGCGTGCCGCAAATTTCATGCGCACGCGCAAAGGAGCAATAAAGTCGTTGGCGCTTCCGCACCGACTGGGGTTCGGCCATGATGTATCATGTGACGCGTCATCATAAAGAAGCTAGAAGGGAGAGAACTGTGGGGTGGTGGCTGGCAGTAAGGGGAGAAGACCTTCCAGTGTCTGGGGTCAGTCAACTGTTGGCGGCCCCAGACACCCGGGACATCGCACTGCTCGTGTCCCCGGTTTAAGGAGACCTCCCCTCCCCTACACTCCTCCCTTCCTTTCCAATCCTTTCTCTCTCTCTCTCCCTACCCCCTCTCCTCCCCTACACACTCCTCCCTTCCTTTCCAATCCTTTCTCTCTCTCCCTACCCCCTCACCTCCCCTACACTCCTCCCTTCCTTTCCAATCCTTTCTCTCTCTCTCCCTTCCCCCTCACCTCCCCTACACTCCTCCCTTCCTTTCCAATCCTTTCTCTCTCTCTCCCTACCCCCTCACCTCCCCTACACTCTCCTCCCTTCCTTTCCAATCCTTTCTCTCTCTCCCTTCCCCCTCCCCTCCCCTACACTCCTCCCTTCCTTTCCAATCCTTTCTCTCTCTCTCCCTACCCCCTCACCTCCCCTACACTCTCCTCCCTTCTTTTCCAATCCTTTCTCTCTCTCCCTACCCCCTCACCTCCCCTACACTCTCCTCCCTTCCTTTCCAATCCTTTCTCTCTCTCTATCCCTTCTCCTTTCTTTTGCTCAATAACCACTGGGGCTGGCTATGGGCTTTGGGAGAGGAACTGCGGTACTCACAACTCACCATGTCAGTAAAATACTATGAGGTTTATGTTCTGCAGGTGGTGATTGTTTGGTATAAGAAAATGTTTGGCTTATTTTGAACCCTTCAACATTTTTTTTGTTATTCCATTTTTCTAGGTTTTAGTTCGGTTCCATTAATTCTTGCTTTGTTAGCATACGTTTGTTTCTTTTGCCTTCCTGTTATGATCGTTTACTGTTTGTCTGATTATGTATTACTTTGCTTTTTTTAATTTTTTTTTATCTCTTCCTTTTGATTTTTGACTCACTTGTGTAAACAAAGTGAGTCTATGTTTTAACCCGGTGTTCGGTTGTGTGTGTGTGTGTGTGTGTGTGTGTGTGTGTGTGTGTGTGTGTGTGTGTGTCCGTGGTAAACTTTAACATTGACATTTTCTCTGCGACTACTTTGTCAGTTGACACCACATTTTGGCATAAAAATAGGAAAAATTCAGTTCTTTCCAGTCATCTTGTTTCAAACAATATTGCGCCTCTGGGATGGGCGCAAAAAAAGAAGAAAAAAAGAATGAAGCCTAATTATATGCAAACTACATTTACTGTTATATTTATATTTTTTGTATTCTCTAAACTTGGCACTTTGATCTGATATTCTGACCCAACAGCTAGAGCAGTCATTATTATCATTTTTCAGGAACTTCTTTTGCTAAGCATGGAAGTTTTATTTATTTTGCAAACGTTTTGGTGCAGGTAGTAAAAAAGGGAAATTACTCTGTAATTAATGCTAGGGGACTTAATTTGCTTTAAACTGATCTTTCTCATCTTAAACATTACATTTTGAAACAAGAGAGGCAAGGCCTTCAAGACTCACTTGTGATGCACTTAAAAAAAAAAAAAAAATCCAAGCTTTTTATGTATTGAGTATAATTTCGAAATGTAATGTTTAAGATGAGAAAGATCAGTTTAAAGCAAACTAAGTTCCCCAGCAGAGTAATTTCCCTTGTTTTACTGTCTGCACCAAAACGTTTGCAATAAATAAAACTTCTATGCTTAGCAAAAGAAGTTCCTGTTTGAACAAAAAATGATAATAATGACAGATCTTTTGTTGGGTCGAATATCAGATCAAAGTGCCAAGTTTAGAGAATACAAAAAATATAAATATAACAGTAAATGCATTATACTCAATACATAAAAAGCTTGGATTTTTTAAAAAGTGTATCACAAGTGAGTCTTGAAGGCTCAGCCGCTTTTGTTTTTTTTATTTTCCGATTCTTCTTTTTTTCTCTTTTTGCTCGAGGGACGGACTCCGAGATGGCCCCCACCCCCTTTCCTGCCGACTTTTCTTTTTCGGTTCCTGAAGAAAATTACTATCTGTAACTTGATTGAAATTTGACGTGGACTGAGGGAGACCTGGGTGAATTCGTTTTTTTTGGTACTTTGTTTTGACCTTAAACATGATGTGGGTTCTTTTCAGCTGATCTTTAATAACTGACGAGTGATCAGCTCGGAAATGACCTATATATGCTGAACTATAGCCAACTCACAAACACCCCACCCCCGAAAACAAAGAAAACAATATATATCAATACATTTTAGTGAAGTGATGGCCTTGAGGTAACGCGTCCGCCAAGGGAGCGAGAGAATCTGAGCGCGCTGGTTCGAATCACGACTCAGCCGCCGATATTTTCTCCCTCTCCACTAGACCTTGAGTGGTGGACTGGACGCTAGTCATTCGGATGAGACGATAAATCGAGGTCCCGTGTGCAGCATGCACCTAGCGCACGAAAAAGAACCCACGGGAACAAAAGGGTTGTTCCTGGCAAAATTGTATAGAAAAAATCCACTTCGATAGAAAATACAATTAAACAAACAAAAAAACAATAGCAAAAAAACAACAACCGCACGCAGGAAAAAAAAAAATGGGTGGCGCTGTAGTGTAGCGACGCGCTCTCCCTGGGGAGAGCAGCCCGAATTTCACACAGAGAAATCTGTTTTGATAAAAAGAAATACAAATATAAATAGTCTCTGTGTATTGTATTTCTTAGCTACTGGTCCCCATAAGCCTTGTTCCGTATTTGTATTTGGTATTTATCCAAAAAATATTTTTTTCCCTTCAGTTTTCACCTCATGTTCGTTTTTGAGAGACATATTCTGTACAAAAGACATGACCGTGCCAAACTATCGGGAGTTTCTCTTCACTTCAGTGATTATGTTTCTCTCCACTCGGAAACACCTCCACAGAGCGAAATAGCTGTCGTTTTCTGTACATGCTAACCTCGTGCTCTGAGGAACAAAACTTTTAACACGAGAGATTTAAAAAAACAACAACTGAAACACCTGTACTCCAACCGTCAATCTGTTTAAAAAGGTTAACTCACTCAGTACGGCCAGTCCTCTTTTCTCCTCTACACAGACCCCTCGGATGTCCAGTGAGTATCTGAATGACCCAACCTTTAGCTTCCATCGTCAGAATTGTGGTATTCTTTGTCAACATTCACGTCTTCAGTATAAGAGCCTTCCACTTGCAATATTTGATGATGGTATTTGGGGTGAAACGCTGTTAACGTCGTCTCTTTCGCCGTTCGTATGGAGTGAGTTAAAAGCAAAACCAAGATTGTTTTTATGACGCTTCTTACACTTCTTCATGGAACACGAAGATATCGGGGCTTGGATTTCTTCTTCTTCTTCTTCTTCTTCTTCTTCTTCTCCTCCTCCTCCTTCTTCTTCTCCTCCTCCTCCTCCTTCTCCTTCTTCTTCTTCTTCTTCTTCTCCTCCTCCTCCTCCTCCTCCTCTCCCCTCCTCCCCCTCTTCTTCTCTGCGGATTTGCAGGCGCCTCTGATGTACATGCAGTTCTGAGTGTGTTTGTGTTATGTTGTTAGTGCGAGAGGCTGCAGCAATCAAATATCGATGACATTTTGACAAACCTGGAGGGGGCGTGTACTGACATGGTGGATAAAATATCAGACAGCACGTGAGAACAGATGTTGGTTTATCTCCCGGTGGGACCGGAGGATATCCATTTTGTTTACTCATAACACAGGAACTGGAACAGATTATACACGTAGGCGCTGACATGCACTCTCTCTCTCTCTCTCTCTCTCTACACACACACACACACACACACACACACACACACACACACATGTATATATATATATATATATATATATATATATATATATCACGCATACACACATACAGACACAAACGGAGAGAGAGAGAGGGAGAGAGAGAAAGAGAGAGAGAGGGAGTGTGACAGACAGACAGACAGACAGAGAGATATACAGAGAGACAGACAGACAGACAGACAGACACACACACACACACACACACACACACACACACACAGACTGACACTGACACTGACGCTGACACTGATTTTATTGCCACTGGCAAAGATACCCTTCTGGCAAGGGGGTTACAGAGAGAGAGAGAGAGAGAGAGAGAGAGAGAGAGAGAGAGTTTTACTCTAACCTTTGCAGAGTCATTATTAAACCGACATTTTTTTTGTGTTATCTGACCCTCTCCCCACTTCCTTTTTACAATTTTTTGACTCACTTGTGTAAACAAAGTGAGTCTATGTTTTAACCCGGTGTTCGGTTGTGTGTGTGTGTGTGTGTGTGTGTGTGTGTGTGTCCGGTGTAAACTTTAACATTGACATTTTCTCTGCAAATACTTTGTCAGTCGACACCAAATTAGGCATAAAAATAGGAAAAATTCAGTTCTTTCCAGTCATCTTGTTTAAAACAATATTGCACCTCTGGGATGGGCACACACACAAAAAAAAAAAGAAAAAAAAGAAGCCTAATTATATGCAAACTGCATTTACTGTTGTATTCATATTTTTTGTATTCTCTAAACTTGGCACTTTGATCTGATATTCGACCCAACAACAAGAGCAGTCATTATTATCATTTTTTGTTCAAACAGGAACTTCTTTTGCTAAGCATGGAAGTTTTATTTATTTTGCAAACGTTTTGGTGCAGTCAGTAAAAAAGGGAAATTACTCTGTAATTAATGCTAGGGGACTTAATTTGCTTTAAACTGATCTTTCTCATCTTAAACATTACAGTTTGAAACAAGAGAGGCAAGGCCTTCAAGACTCACTTGCGATGCACTTTAAAAAAAAAAAAAAAAAATCCAAGCTTTTTATGTATTGAGTATAATTTCAAAATGTAATGTTTAAGATGAGAAAGATCAGTTTAAAGCAAACTAAGTCCCCCAGCAGAGTAATTTCCCTTGTTTTTCTTTCACTCTGCACCAAAACGTTTGCAATAAATAAACTTTCATCTAGCAAAAGAAGTTTTTGTTTGAACAAAAAATGATAATAATGACGGATCTTTTGTTGGGTCGAATATCAGATCGAAGTGCCAAGTTTAGAGAATATAAAAAATATAAATATAACAGTAAATGCATTATACTCAATACATAAAAAGCTTGGATTTGTTTTAAAAAGTGTATCACAAGGGAGTCTTGACTTGTCACTTGTGACAAGTGACACAAGAGTCGACCACATGCCCGGCGCGTTGGGTGGCTGATGGGGGCGCGTGGTGACCGGGTGCCGCCGCGGGGTTCTTTGGGGGGCGGCCGGGCGCTCCCCCTCTCGCCGGGCTCTCTTCCTCCTTCGCCGTCGACCACACCATAAAAATTACCAACACCACCACCACAAACAGTAACAACACCACCAACACAAAAAGCAGAACGCTTAGCAACAACGAAACGCAAGACCCACAAACTACACAAACAATCCTCATAAGGCAAACTAACCAAACCCAACCCATACACCACAGCACAACCACAGACAACACAAGCAGTCAACATTACAAACACACAACCTCAAACTCATATCAATACAACCCCATACACACCAACCACACTAACAACCCCCTACCATCAAACACACACAACCCCAACCACACAAACGAACAACTCCTACCACCAAACGCACACAACCCCACCCGCCAAAACAAAAACAACCCCCTCACCATCAAACACATACAACCCCAGTGACACACACATACAACCCCCTCACCACCAAATACATACAACCCCAACCACACAAACAAATACCTGCATTAAATCAACTCCAACCGAACAAACTTGACCTTAAGGGTGTAGACGCCAATAGGTCGTTAAACTCCAATAGTAGGAGTCTTGAAGGCCTTGCCTCTCTTGTTTTTCATATTCCACACGACTACTTCTCCATTCACGGAAAATCTCTCTCTTGTCACTTCTGCATTAATAGACAATATTGTTGCATAGAAGATTTTAGTGTTGATCGAGTGTGTGCATTTGTATGGGTTTTTACTTACTTCAGTGTCAACAGAATAAACTAATTTCCTGCACCAGTTTTCCTTCACTGCTCCGTTGTGATGAATGAATACGCGCGCGCGCGCATACACGCACGCGCGCACACACACACACACACACAAGCACAAACTGAAACTCAGACACATATACATGGGAGACGGGCAGACGGGAGATGTGTTTATTTTGTGATTCCCATCAATGAGTAACATAATCTGCTGAAGCCATACACAGTTCAGTGGTAAAAAAAAAAAAAAAAGAGAGAACAAGTTGTAATTATATTTAATGCGAATATGACAAATGATTTCTCTACCCATCACCCCCGCAAGCTCCTTTTATCTACCCCACCACCACCTAATCTCTTTCTCTCTCTCTCATTGTGTGTGTGTGTGTTGAAATGAGTGAATGCGCACGTGTCTATCAACTTGTAGGGCGGAGACAATGAAAACAACGAGGAAGAGAAGATGTTTTTTTCCCCCCAAGGATCCCATGAAGCGAGTAGCTTGGATGCAAGGGAGATAATTATCTTCTGAGGATCTCATCACAGACCTCTCGTGTAGAACAATCCGCTCCGTATTGTTGTAATGATTATGTATTTGGGAACAAAGCCCATTCTGAGAAAAAAGTAATGTGTGTGTGTGTGCTTCCGTGGTGTGAGAGAGAGAGAGAGAGAGGGGGGGGGGGGGGGGAGGGTATTGTCTCCTCTTATTGCGCCATGTTTTGCCAAACTGTTGATCAGTGTTACTGGGAAAACACAAACACACATACAAACACACGCGCGCGCGCGCGCACACACACACACACACACACACACACACGCCTTCCTCACTTGTCCCTCGGATTGCCAATCCAAACAGCAAAAGCGGCTCTTTCTCTATTCAGTGTTCCCCCTTCTGTTCCTCCCTCCTACCCCCCCCCCCTCCCCGACACCCACCCTCTCCTGTTGCTGGATAACCTACCTTGCCAAAAACAATGACGACCCACACGTTCCTGACCCGCATTGACAGAACTGGCGGGGCCCGGGGGGGGGTGGAGTGAGGGACGGGGGGACGGGGGGACGGGGGTTGGGAGGGGGGGGGGGGGGGGGGGTGGGGGGGGGGGGGTTGCATGAGCGAACACGCAGCAGCGCAACGTTAAGAATGTTCCTATCTCCACTGACGGTAAATTCCATATTATACTTGGGAACATTCTTCACTTGAAAGCAAACTGACAATATCCACATTTCTTCCTCTGTGTTCTTTCCATTAAGTTTCGTTCCTTAGATGGAAAAATCGTAAATTAAAAAAAAAAAAACATTGTAACATATACTCTACATTTCTTCCCCTGTCAAGGGATGTAAAGAGTGGAGGAGGAAGAAATGCGGGGTATATATTACAATGTTATTAACCAGTTTTACAAGTTGTTCCGTCCTATAAACGAAAAAGAAGAGGGGAAGAAATGTGGAGTATATAATTTATTGCAATGTTATTAACCAGTTTACAAGGGTTTTTTTCCCGTCTTATAAACGGAAAAGAACAGGGGAAGAAATGCGGGGTATTTATAACA
>NC_134879.1:42701157-42708657 GCF_041734735.1 Babylonia areolata | reverse complement strand
GAGACATAAGATCAAACAAACAAACATGATATAAATCGATATTCTCACCACACACAGAAATGATGCGTATACAGAAAATGGGAGAGAGAGAGAGAGAGAGAGAGAGAGAGAGAGAGAGAGAGAGAGAGAGAGAGAGAGAGGGGTCGATTAGGTGGGTAATATTAAGAGAAAAAAATAAATATTAAGAGAGTAGAGAGCCAGATAGACAGACACTGAGAGATCAAGCGAAGCGTTACAGGATAACTGAACCACTTGCTCTAGCTTCCCCCCCTACCCCACCATCCCCCTAACCCCATCCCCCCTTCCTTCCTCCCTACCCTCCTCCTCCTCCTCTCCTTTCCTCTCTGAACCCCAGCCCACTCTTCCTCACCCCCCCCTCACCCTCCACCGCCACACCCCTTTTCCCCCCCAATGAAGACAGGTGCGTATCTTTTGCAGAGAGTTCTCCTGTGCCTCTCCCAAGGGACCGGGTGTCTCTCTCTCTCTCTCTCACTCTCTCACGGAGGCTCACCTGAAAGTTGTGGCGATAAAAAAAAAAAAAAGTGAGGCCGGCAGATAAACAGTTGAGAAATGGGAATGCTGATGGAAAGCCCCAACTGTGCTGTACTTGCCCTGTTATGTTGTGTGTGTGTGTGTGTGTGTGTGTGTGTGTGTGTGTGTGTGTGTGTGTGTGTGTGTGTGTACGTGTGCGTGCGTGTGCGTGCGCCGTGTGTGTGCGTGTGTGTGTGTGTGTGTGTGTGTGTGTGTGCCGTTGGTATACGTACCTAGCCTCTCCTCTGTGCCCCTGGGAAGAAAGAAATGCAAAAAGAAAAGTAAGGCGAAAAAGAGGGGAAAAAAGAAGAAGAAGAAAAAAGAAACGAAAGTAAAACTCAGGTAGTGCTGAGTTCCATCCCTCCCTCCCTCCCTACCCCCCCCCCCCACCCCCTCATCCATCCCCGCTTCTCCCCCATCCCTTAGAAAACGAACGAACGCAGAACCCAGGTAGAGCTGTATTCCCACCCCCACCCCTCCCCCATCCCCTTCCACCCCCACCCCCTTCCTCCTCCCCCTCTCCCCCGTTCCGCAGCACTGGATGCTTTTGACAGAGGGACAGAGAGGATGCGGTTTAAGCCCCATCCCAATCGCCCCTCCCTGCCTCCTGTTGATGTATTAAAAGAGGCAGTGCTCCTCAGTTCCTTTGGATAGTCATCTTAAATCTGAATGAGATTTGGTGAAAAACAGCGACAAGAACAAAACCAAACCAAGAAAGCCAACAACAACAACCAACAACAACAAACGAACATATCTCCTTATTCCTGAACAAAAAAGAAGAGCAAAAAAAAACCCCATAAATACAAGCACGACAACAACAACAACAACAACAACAAAAGTCCGAAGATACAGAAACACGACTTAAAACCAGTTCCGCTTTCTGCCAGTGTTTTGCGCAGAGGTTTAAGGCACAGATAAACAAAGCCAGAAAAGTCATCAAACAGAAATATTTCTCTTTCTGTCTATCCGTCTGTCAACCTTTCTGTCTGTCCAGCTGTCTCTCTTCAAATTATCCGTCTGTCTGTCTTTACCTATCTGTATGTGTCTCAATCTGTCTGATCATTCATCCATCTAACAATCTCCCTCTATTTCTAACTATCCGTCTGCGTGTTTCTATCTATCTGTATGTGTCTCAGTATATCTGACCATTCATCCATCTATCAGTCTCTCTCTATTTCTCTTAATCCCCCCGCTCCCCCCCCCCCTCGCGCCCCTCCCCCACCTCCTTCCCCCCTCCCCCAAGAGAATAACACTTTGGGGCAAACCAGTCCAAGGTCGGGTGAAATATGAAACTGTAAAGATCTTGATAACTAAAGGTTCACCATAACCGTACGAGACTGGATACGAGGAAGCCAGATTGAAAACAAAGACCCTATGGGTGCCAAGGCTCTTTGTTTCCAATATACATTGTTCCTCCACCCTCCTCCCCTGCCCTACTCCCCCCCCACCCGTTCTCATGATTATTCCAGACCACCAAAGAACAGGGTACGCTAAGGTTAAAAAGGAAGCTTGGAGCTCTTTTGTGTGCTCCGGCATGCAGAGCAGATGGCAATCTCTCCCAACTTTCACCGTGTGGCACTGCATCGACCCCTGGGCCTCCGGGACACATGTGGTGAGCTGAATTCACCCCCTGTCCCTTACACCCCACCCCATCCCCCGTACGTAGCAGACAGCGAACTGTTCAATGAAGGCCGACACTGATAGCGGCGCCACGTGCACGGTCCCTGCACTGATGTCGGTGAATACAGGTTCTCCATCCATTATATCTCCATTCACTTCTTCCCCTTCCAATGCACTGCAACTGCACCTCAGTTCACGTCGCTCCGAAATCTACTTTAACATCTCCACCCCAACCCAAACCTATTTCCATACCTGATGCACAACCACCCTACCCTCCACACATCACCACCACCACCAATAAAATCCCAATCCTGAAAAAGAAAACTTGTGCGACAACGCTAGCTGTTTGATAGACCAGACTGGTTCTGCTTTCTGTCGGTCTTTGCGAGCTGGTCAATAAAAGGTAATGACAAACAGGGCCACGAAATCTATCTGAAAGGAAATTCCAAGTTCCATCTCCTTATCTATCTATCTATCTATCCATTTGTCTATCTATCTATTATACTTATACAGTTCCTGATATTAAAATACCTTGGGGGCAAACCATTCAAGTATCCAGAGGAACATGACTTTGTAAAGATCTTAAACTGAAGGTTTACCACTTCAGTAGGAAACTGAATATGAGAAAACCAGGTTGAATCAAAGAGTCAATAAGCACAGAGTGTCTTTGGTTCAAATATTTATTGTTTCCCACTTCCCCTCGCCCCCGTTCCTGGTTATTCCAGACCACCAAAGAACAGTGCACGTCAGGGTTACACCTGAAGCCTGGAGCACTTCTGCCCTTCCTCTGGCATGCACAGCAGATGGCAATCTCTCCCAACTTTCACTGTGTGGCACTGCATAGACCCCTGGGCCCTGGAGACACACGTGGTGAGCTGAATTCACCCCCCAACCCTCCCATCCCCCCCCCCCATACATAGCAGACAGCGAACCATTTAATGAAGGCCGACACTGATAGCGGCGCCACGTGCACGGTCCCTGCACTGATGTCGGTGAATACAAGTTCTCCATCCATTCTATCTCCATTCATTTCATCCCCCCTCCAATGCACTGCACTCCCAATTCACATCCCTCCCCAAACTACTTTACCCTGCTCCCAACCCCACTCCACACCAAAGTCTACTTCCATATGTGCCACATGCTCAACTCGTTTCTGCCTTCCGTTGTTTTGCTGGGTATTGTGCCGTAGCTGGCAGCGCATTGTGTCAGGATGCGTGGAATAGTGCAGCAGTTGTTGCATTGTTTATCGTGTGATGTATCGCCCCTGTCCGTTCCTTTTACCCGTGACACGCTTAAATAGGAAGTGTTCTTTCTGCGCCGCATGGCATGTCGACAGTGGTGGACCGTTCGGTTTTGTTCAAGTTATAAACAAACATTCCTCTCTCTGTGTCTGACTGTCTGTCTCCGTTTCTGTCTCTATCTTTCTCTGTCTCTGTCAGTGTGTTTCTGTCTCTCTCCTCACTTATTCACTTGCTGTTTCCATTCTGCGTGTGCGTGCGCGCGTGTGTGTGTGTGTGTGTGTGTGTGTTCCTCCTGAGCGATGATACGATTTTCTATCCGCTTCTCTGGGATACGCCATGTCCCAGGAGTGTCATGACAGATGTTCGCAATAGATATGTGTAGAATGTAACCCAAAAGGTAAGGAATAAGTACTGGAGAGTTCCAGTTGTGCAGTAGAAGCAGTTTAGACCTGGTTGCAGTGTCATGGAAGCATTAGCTGCAGAACATAACAAGCGCACGCGCGCTCCCTTGTGTGTGTGTGTGTGTGTGAGTGTGAATGTTTGTTTGTTTGTGTGTGTGTGTGTGTGTGTGTGTGTGTGTGTATGTGTGTGTGTGTGTGTGTGTGTGTGTGTGTGTGTGTGTGTGTGTGTGTGTGTGAAACATTGATTTTTTTTTTGATGCTGTGACAAGTGGATCTTCTTATCATTTGTCTGTCTGTCTCTTTTTTTTTCTGCCTCTCATCTTTCTCTCTCTTGCCCTCCATATATTTTTTTTTTAATGGAAAGGAATTGTTGGATAGTTCGCGCGAACGGAATTCCTAAAATTCGTCAGTATCATCCTTACCTTCGTCAGTTATCCATTCCTCAGTGAGCCCCCTCCTCCTCCATAAAAAAAAGCCCAACAGTTTCATTTTCAAACATGTGTCAAAGCGTCCGAACTGAACCGTAGAAGCTAAACAACATCTGCTTTGAAAAAAAGTAAACAACAAAGCAAACCAAACCGGAACAAATGCCTGACCTTTGCATGAACGTAACGCACTGGTCAAACCTAAAGTCTTACACCACCATCAACAACAACACCAACAAATTCACTTCTCACCACCATCACCACTACCACCACCAACATCAACAACAAAATTCACATCTCCAACACTGTATGTCCTGTTGTGGTTCCCTCTCCATTACATGCATATGATAGACAGTGAGGGAATGTCGTATTAACGTCCACGACTGGGCGGGAGCGTGTCGGCCAAGTGCAGCTGTGTTGCTCTTCACTTCAAGGGTGATGCTGACAGTCTGTCTCCGCGACACTGTTGTCTTCTTGTTCATGTTCTTCTTCTTGTTCGTCTTCTTATTCTGCTGATGCTGCTCCTTCTCCTCCTCTTCTTCTCCTCCTCGTCCTCCTCCTCCTTCTTCTCCTCCTCGTCCTCCTCCTTCTTCTCCTCCTTGTCCTCATCCTTCTTCTTGATAGATAGATAGATAGATAGATAGATAGATAAGGGAATGGTACATGGGACTCCTTTCTGACAAAATTCCTGGTCCTGTTTATCTTTACCTTCAACTGATCTGCACTTGTGTCTTGTGTCTGTATCAAACGTCCAGTGCTGTCGCAAACATTTTCTTTTTCAGGTTTGGGGGTTTTGCTGGTGGTGGTGGTGTGTGGAGGGCAGGGTGGTTGTGCCTAAGGTATGGAAGTAGGCTTGGATGGGGGAGCAGAGGATAAAGTAGATTTAGGAGCGACGTGAACTGAGGTGCAGTTGTAGTGCATTGGAGGGGGATGAAATGAATAGAGATAGAATGGATGGGGAACTTGTATACACCGACATCAGTGCAGGGAGCGTGCACGTGGCGCTGCTATCAGTGTCGGCCTTCATTAAATGGTTCGCTGTCTGCTATGTATGGAGGGTGGGATGGGAGGGTTGGGGGGTGAATTCAGCTCACCACGTGTTTCCCCAGGGCCCAGGGGTCTATACAGTGCCACACAGTGAAAGTTGGGAGAGATTTTCATCTGCTGTGCATGCCAGTTCTTGTTCTTGTTCATCATCATCATCATCATCATCATCTTCTTCTTCTTCTTCTTCTCTTCACAGTGTCCGTCCAGCCCTTCCGATGACTGACGTCGTCCTCTCCAAGTCCTGCCTGGAGCCACGAAGCTTGGTGTGCAGTAGTGTTGGTGTCGTCCTCTCCAAGTCCTGTCTGGAGCCATGGAGCTTGGTGTGCAGTAGTGTTGGTGTCGTCCTTTCCAAGTCCTGTCTGGAGCCATGGAGCTTGGTGTGCAGTAGTGTTGGTGTCGTCCTCTCCAAGTCCTGCCTGGAGCCACGAAGCTTGGTGTGCAGTAGTGTTGGTGTCGTCCTCTCCAAGTCCTGCCTGGAGCCACGAAGCTTGGTGTGCAGTAGTGTTGGTGTCAGCCACACGGTGCCTCTGAGCTCCTTCTAGGAGGGGACAGGGCTGAAGAATGTGTTCTGGTGTTTGGTCTTCGACAGACCTCAGGAGCAGGTGGGAAGATGGTGCAAGCTTCCCTGTCCTCAGCTGGTGGAGTGCTGCTGCATGCTTCTGGAACTGAATGCAGAAATATACTATCAAAGGGACGACCACTCTGATCACATTGGTTTGCACAAACTGCGTTCGTTCACGGACAATGCAGTGCATTCAATAAACATTAAAACACTTTCCATCACCACCACCACCACCAACAACAACAACAAAACTAGGAAACAAAAACTCCAAAGAGCAAATCCCCACGGTGTCTTTGTTTCAAATTTCCAAAGGCTCTATAGATATTCATGGGAAACACGCCTTCATTTATCATTCATGGCGACGGGGCTCAACTCCCCCTCTCCCCTCTGAGCTGGCAGCCTGTTATGACAGATGTATGAACGGTTGTTGCCGTGTGTTGTCATGAAGCATTCAGCATTGTGGCGCCGCCAGGATTTCAGTTGCAGTCCCCCCCCCCAAGAGCCAGCCGATTGAAAACTCATCAGCAAACAATGCCCCTACGGCCCGTCAGCTTAAGTCCGGCGATCCAGGTTTCGGTCTAATGCGCTGAGTCGCCTGTGGTTTGAGATTGAATTCCTATGTTCCATTTCTCTTCTGGTTTATTTGTTTTTTTTTCTCTTTTTTTCTTTTCTTTTTTTTGCTGCCCCATCTTCTGCACCGTTTCAGTGGCATCACTCCCACGACACTCATTCCCCAGTCTTACACACACACACACACACACACACACACACACACACACACACACATGCACACTCACACACGCACGCACACACACACACACACACACACACGCACGCGCGGGCGCACACACACACGCATGCACGCACGCACACACACACACACGCGCACGCGCGCGCACGCACGCACGCATTTACGCACGCACACGTATACACACACACACACACACACACACACACACACACACACACACACACACGCACGCACACACACACACACACACACACACACACACACACACACACACATGCACGGGTTCGTCTGTCTGTTGCAGAATCATTGGTTTGATGTTAGGAATACACATATTCATGTTCTGATTTTGGAACGCATGAATTCAGTTGTGTTTTAAACGAAGCTGTTGAAGACCTTCGTTGTCAAACGACTGTCAAATCCAGTACTATAGAACAGAATCCCCCCCCTTCTCTCTCTCCCTCTCCCGCCCCCCCCCCCCCCCCCCCCCGCCCCCCTCGTCTCTCTCTCTTTCTTTCTCGTTCCCCGCTGGTTGACTGGCAGCGACGGTTTCAACGGTCAGTCATCACGTTCGATTTTTTTAGTCCTGCATTGTCAATAAATCAGTGTATCTGTCTTGTGTTTTTCCCTTCTCTGTTTCTTCGTGGTTCCGTGTGTGTGTGTGTGTGTGTGTGTGTGTGTGTGTGTGTGTGTGTGTGTGTGTGTGTGTGTGTGTGTGTGTTGTTTTACTGCCCTTCTCTTTTGCTTTTCTTTGTTTTGTTTCTTTCTTTTCTTTTTTCTTTTTTGCTGTCTGTTTATTTCTCTTCTTTTCTTTTTTCGTTCTTTCAGTTTCCCTCTTCTTTGCGTTCTCTTTCCTTTTATACTTTCTTTATTCTTTCTGTTTGCCTATACGTTTCTTTCTTTTCTCTTTCTGTCCTATCCTTCT
>NC_134879.1:42688657-42696157 GCF_041734735.1 Babylonia areolata | reverse complement strand
TAAAATATCTGTTCCGTATCCGTATCCGAATTCTCTCTCTCTCTCTCTCTCTCTCTCTCTCTCTTCTTCTTCTTCTTCTTCTTCTTCTTCTTCATCATCATCATCATCTTCTTCTTTTTTTTTCCTTTCTGAAGGATGGCGAGCCATCCCTGAAGGAAGAGCGCCACCTCCTGGCGTGTAACCCCAGCTGCTGCCTGGCTGACGTCTCCAGGAGAGAGAGAGAGAGAGAGGGAGGGAGAGAGGGTGTGGGGGGTGCCAGTGGGGGTGTCGGGCGCTGGGGGATCACTCCCGGCGTCTTCCTGTCTGCCCCTACCACGGCCGCCTGGGCCACAAGCCGTCACTCACACCGTCTTACCCTGCCTTCAATTCAACAACCTGCTGCCGCCACGGAGACACAGAGACACAGAGAGGCAAAGAGAGAAGAAGAAGAAGAAGAAGAAGAAGAAGAAGAAGAAGAAGAAGAAGAAGAAGAAGAAGAAGGAGGAGGAGGAGGAGGAGGAGGAGGAGGAGGAGAGAGAGAGAGAGAGAGAGAGAATCAGAGACAGTGAGGGAGGAAGAGAGAGAGAGAGATAGAAGAAAGAGTGAGTGAGTGAGTAAGTGAGAGACAGAGAGACAGTGGTCGGAGAGACGGAGATAGAGGGGAAAGAGGCAGAAAGATGGAGACAGAGAATGAGAGAAAGAGAGACAGAGAGAGAGAGAGACAGACAGACACACAGATAGAGAGGGAAGAGTGAGAGAGAGAGAGACAGAGAAACAGGGGATGAGAGAGGGAGACAGAGGGGGAGAGAAAAATGATGCAGGGAGATAGACACAGACAGAGACAGAGAGGCAGAGACAGACAAGCAGGCAGGGGAGAGGGAGAAAGAGAAAAAGGAGAGACACAGAGGGAGAGACAGGCAGAGAGAGAGAGAGAGAGAGAGAGAGAGGGAGGGATGGAGGGAGAGATAATTAAGTGAATTGTATTTTCTTTGGATAATGGAGTAAGGAAAACAATGCTGATTTTATTCAGCCCTCGAAGGAAGGGGGGGGGATGAAAGAAAATAAATAAATGAATAAAAAAAACCCCAACAACCCTAAAACAAGAAAACGACATGAGAGAGAGAGAGACAGAGAGAGAGAGAGAGAGAGAGACAGAGAAAATAAGTAATAAAATAAAGTATCGATCTATATTTTTCAGAGCAGGGTCAGTTCCGCGTCAATCCGCTGTCACATTCATTGTACCTCTCTGACGAGGGTCATCTGATCCCTTGTGGACGTGTGCAATATCTGGACTTCAGTCTTCTCTGCCCCCTCATGACCCGTAAAGATGTCAGCGTAAACAGCCATGCACACGAATCTATCAAACTCTGGCTGCGGTTTTAAAACCACCCATACTTGCTTCACACCCTATTTATTTCGATTCGTTTTTCTTAATCAATTTCTAGCCCCGATAGTTGGGACAGCAGTTGCCTCCTCTGCTGTTCTGATGGTCGTATTCGGACTCAACTGACTATCATACATATTATAGGCCAGCCGATCGTAAAGCCCAGAATTTAAATGCACCATCAAAAACGTTGGTTCGTTCCGATTTATGCGGAAGTTGTCGTTCAGTTAGGGTCATCAGGATGAAGTACAGATGAACTTTTCTTGGCAGAAATGTCTCTCGAGAAAGGTAGCCCTTCAGTTCGGACCTGTAGGAAGGAAATTTGATATTCCCAGTGTGCTGCCAATGAAGAATTTAGCGCCGCTGTGTCTTTCCTGCATTGTCTTCTTCTTCTTCTTCTTCTCTTTATCCTCCTCCTCCTTCTTTTCCTTCTTGTCCTCCTCCTCCTCATTCTTTTTCTTCTTGTCCTCCTCCTCCTTCTTCTTCTTCTCCTCCTCCTCCTTCCCCTTCTCCCCCCTCCTCCTTCTCCGCCTTCTTCTTCTCTCCTCCTCCTTCTCTTTGAAACATTGACTTCTGTTTTAAGTTTTGTCGACTCTGTAGAACTGATTTCCTGCTCTCCATTTTCCCCACCGCTCAGTTGTACAGCTGGTGTCAGCAAGCTTGACGGTGAAAGACGTGGAGGTGAATGTTGACGATAATGTATTACCCTTCATCTTTAACTGCGGTAGTCGAAACTGCAGACTGAGAGAAACTGTTGGGTCTCTCTCTCTCTCTCTCTCTCTCTCTCTCTCTGTGTGTGTGTGTGTGTGTGTGTGTGTGTGTGTGTGTGTGTGTTGCGTGTGCGTGCTTGCGTGTGTGTGTGTATGTTAAAGGTGAGTGATGGCAGTATAGGTAAACGTGAAGTGACAGAGAAAAATATACTGAGCCACAAACAAAACAAAACAAAAACGAAAACTAAGAAGAACAAAACAAATGGAACACTGTTCTGTGTGATTGAGCGCTGCGGATCAGCGAGACGACAGGTGGAGAGAAAGAAGGGAGGACAGAACTCTATCTCTCTCTCCTCCTCCTCCTCCTCCTTCTTCTTCTTCTTCTTCCCGTTATCGACTTGCCGATGGCTCTCTCGTGGCTGATGTATGCTGGGTATTTTCGTGTCTCCATAACCCATCGAAGACTGACATGGATTACAGGATCATTAACGCGCGTATTTGATCATCTGCGTGCGTGTACACACGAAAGGGGTTCAGGCGCTAGCACGTCTAGCACATAAGGTTGACCTGGGAGATCGGAAAAAAAAATATCTCCACTCTTTACCCACCAGGCGCCGTTACCGAGATTCGAACCCGCGATCCTCAGATTGAATGTCCAATGCTTTAACCACTCGGCTACTGCGTCCGTCTCTCTCTCTGTCCCCCCCCCCTCTCTCTCTCTGTGCTCTCCACCACCTCCCCCCAGTTCCATTCTGTGGTGTCCAATTGGGACTCTTGTGAGTGCTCGTCAGCTCCTATGAGGATGTGTAGCCATTGTGACTTGGTTTACATTACCTTCCTGCGTGCGGTTTGTCTGAATTGTATCCTCTACGATTTCCCAAGAGTTCTCGCCCTTCTCTTCCCCACTGACTGCCAATAGCTTAGCATTTCCCTGCTATGTGAGATGCCGTTACACCCAATATTGAAGGACAGCAGCTTCTCACACGGTGGGTGGAAACAGTTCTCTTTTGGTCAGTAACGAGAGACACACACCTGATGAATAATTAGAATAAAAAACAAAAGGAGTGAAACATGTCACCGCTTCTGTTTGGGAGTTATCTTTCATGATTTGCTGCTGTGTGTTGTTTGTCTTGGGAGTGTGTGGCCATACACTCCAGACATTACACTTCGTCAATATTTGGTTAATGCAATTTATATTGACCTCGCATGAACGCGCAAGTAAATCTGTGGATGAGATGTGTATTTTTCATCCTCTCTCTCTCTCTTTCACTCACTGTATATATATATATATATATATATATATATATATATATATATGTGTGTGTGTGTGTGTGTGTGTGTGTGATGTACACGTGAAAGAAAGCACCTCTCGTTATGAGCAGTGCTCATTACATTGGCAGCACAACACCGCTGTTTGCCGAAAACTCAGCATCATTTCATCACCATGCCCCGAAGAAGAGAACTGCGCAAAGTTCCCAAGTGCTCCTTGACTTTTCATGAATCCCTGGAATAAATGTGTAGGTCTCGTCGTCTTGTGTATTTTGTCTGTTGTTGTAGATGTAGATGTGCGCCAACAAGAATTCTTAACTCAGTAAGGATCCAACTTGACACTCATTGTGACGTGCACCAGATTTTTAAGCAACTTTTGGAAGATTGGACATCAACGCGTTCTTAGATGCTGATGACGCTTCATGCTTGGAAAAAGAGCGATGGCTTTTAATTAAGGACTGTAGTTTCAGCTGAAAGTTGGGGTGGAAAGCGGTGATGGAGAACCGGAAAATTCTGATTTAACGTGATCTAGAAGCACGTCATATGTTTCGTAATTATGCTCCTATTTTAATTGATTTATAAAGGCCTTTTGTGGTTGGACGTGAGATGGACGACACAGTGTTATTCATTCATTCATTCATCCATCCATCCATTCATTCATTCATCCATACAGTCATTCATAGTATTATTCACTCATTAATTTTTTCATTCTATTGATCAATTATATGACCAATCAATCAATTAATTAATTAATTAATTAATTAATTAATTAATTATTTCTGTAATTCCTTTCTATCCTTTTCTTTTATATCCAACCATCCACTTTTTGTTTCTTTGTTTCCAATCTTTATTCTTTGTTTCTTTTCCTTTCTTTCTTTGTTTCTTTTCCTTTCTTTTCTTCTCTTTCTACGTGTTCCTTCATCTGTCCTTCTCGGCTGCCTGATTTCATGTCTTCCTTGTTTGTTTATTTGTAATAACTCATGTCTTAAGTTCGTTCGTTTTCCGCATGTTTGTTTTCGCTGTTTGTTTATAGTCGTATTTGTGTGGCTCAGCAGAATTTTTTCCACGCAATATTTCTGCCACTACTGGCGTCTTATAAACCACTCTCTCTCTCTCTCTGTGTCTCTCTGTCTGTGTCTCTCTCTATCTCTCAATTCTCACTCTGTGTCTGTCTCTCACTGTTTGTCTGTCTCTCTCTCTCTTGCTTGCTCGCTCTTGCTTTCGCTCTCGCTCACTCTGTATGTGTGTATGTCTGCGTCTGTCTCTTTCTGTCTTTCCCTCTCTTCCTTTCCTTCTCTCACCTGTCTTTTCTCTCTATCCCTATCCCTCCTCCCTTTTCCGTACTCTGTCTTTCTGTCTGTCTGTATGTCTCTCTGTTGTTTCTCTCTCTCTCTCTCTCTCTCTCTCTCTCTCTCTCTCTCTCTCTCCGCATCCCCTCCTCTCTCTCTCTCTGCGTTTTCCCACTCACTCCATCCATATCTCTTTCTGTCTATTTTCCGCTCTCCCCCCCCCCCCTCCACCTCCTTACCCACCCCCCACCCCCTTTCCGTGTTTCTCTCTCAACTGGGCAGCACGCGATTTATTAAGAGAAATGTGATGTGAACAAATGATCCTTTCATCGCCGTCACCCCTCAAGTGGAAAACCCGTTCCGTCTTGCAGATAAAGAAGCTGGCTATCACGCTCCGCCAGTCCCACAGAACAAGTAAATGGAAGTTTTCGCCCAATAACAAGCTCCTCATTTTTTTCTGTTAGTGCTCAAGCATTTTTCTTTTCTTTTCTTTTTTTTTTTTTTTTTTTTGGGGGGGGGGGGGGGGGGGGGGGGGGGGGGGGGGGTTGTGTTCCAGCCATGTAAGGCAGCGTGTCAGAATCGGTTAGGCAGTTGGACGTTTGATCCAGTGTTCACCAGTGATCAGGGTTCGAGGCTCCGTCTCGGCATGGTGTCGTGTCAGTCCTTGGGGAAGGCGTTTTACTCCGATTTGCCTTCAGTTCACACACGTGTGTGAATGGGGACCTGGCTTCGGTTGGGGAAGGTTGAAAAGGCGGAAGGAAAGCGTTGGGTTCCTATGCCCGAGCCCTGGACACAGTGTATGTGAATTCACTGTCTCGATGGCCGTAAAAAGGCTATGGGACCTTCAACCTTCAACCTGACCAAAGTTGAGGTCTTGTGTTCTCAGCTAGTGGATGGTAAAGGGGAATGATGCTACAGATATTCTTATTGAACGACATAAGAAAACAAGAAAGGCTACAGATATTCTTATTGAAAGACATTGGAAAACGAGAAAGGCAACAGATATTCTTATTGAACGACATAAGAAAACAAGAAAGGCTACAGATATTCTTATTGAAAGACATTGGAAAACGAGAAAGGCAACAGATATTCTTATTGAACGACATTGGAAAACGAGAAAGGCAACAGATATTCTTATTGAAAGACATTGGAAAACGAGAAAGGCTACAGATATTCTTATTGAAAGACATTGGAAAACAAGAAAGGCTACAGATATTCTTATTGAAAGACATTGGAAAACGAGAAAGGCAACAGATATTCTTATTGAACGACACTGGAAAACGAGAAAGGCTACAGATATTCTTATTGAAAGACATTGAAAAACGAGAAAGGCTACAGATATTCTTATTGAACGACATTGGAAAACGAGAAAGGCTACAGATATTCTTATTGAAAGACATTGGAAAACGAGAAAGGCTACAGATATTCTTATTGAAAGACATTGGAAAACAAGAAAGGCTACAGATATTCTTATTGAAAGACATTGGAAAACGAGAAAGGCAACAGATATTCTTATTGAACGACATTGGAAAACGAGAAAGGCAACAGATATTCTTATTGAACGACACTGGAAAACGAGAAATGCTACAGATATTCTTATTGAAAGACATTGGAAAATAAGAAAGGCTACAGATATTCTTATTGAAAGACATTGGAAAACAAGACAGGCTACAGATATTCTTATTGAAAGACATTGGAAAACGAGAAAGGCTACAGATATTCTTATTGAACGACACTGGAAAACGAGAAAGGCTACAGATATTCTTATTGAAAGACATTGAAAAACGAGAAAGGCTACAGATATTCTTATTGAACGACATTGGAAAACGAGAAAGGCTACAGATATTCTTATTGAAAGACATTGGAAAACGAGAAAGGCAACAGATATTCTTATTGAACGACATTGGAAAACGAGAAAGGCTACAGATATTCTTATTGAAAGACATTGAAAAACGAGAAAGGCTACAGATATTCTTATTGAACGACATTGGAAAACAAGAAAGGCTACAGATATTCTTATTGAAAGACATTGAAAAACAAGAAAGGCTACAGATATTCTTATTGAAGGACATTAAAAAACAAGAAAGGCTACAGATATTCTTATTGAACGACATTAGAAAACAAGAAAGGCTACAGATATTCTTATTGAACGACATTAGAAAACGAGAAAGGCTACAGATATTCTTATTGAACGATATTGGAAAACGAGAAAGGCTACAGATATTCTTAGTGAACAAGAAAGGCTACAGATATTCTTATTGAACGACATTAGAAAACAAGAAAGGCTGCAGACATTCTTATTGAACGACACTGTAAAACAAGAAAGGGAAAGTTCCAGAGGACATATTTGAACCAGTTCTACTTACTTACTTATGCCCATGGCTCCCGGTGGAGCATTGGCCATCGGCGACACCTCGCCATCACACTCTGTTCTGGGCTGATCTGGCCATTCCAGTCCAGTTGGTCTCTTGCTGCTTCAGCTCTGCCTCGGTGTCTCGCCTCCAGCTGTTGCGAGGCCGGCCTCTTTTCTCTCAGGGCTTGGCGTGTGATGCTGGACGCTGGCTTCCTGAGGGTGTGTCCGATCCAGCCCCGCTTCCTCTGCAGTATCTGCTTGGCCACTGGTTCCTGTCCCGCTCGCTCCCACAGGTCTTCGTTGAACCAACTCTAAAAACCACGAAAGTGTTTTTACTCCAAGTGTGCGTACTGAAGCGAACGTGTAAACGATGAAGACAGCGTGGTGGTGAGTTTGAAGACAAGAAGCTACGACTTCTGTCGTGTTGCGAAATTAGCGATAGTGATTCGTAGCAATGGTGTGGGAAGCACTGTATGATAATTTTTTCCGACTATGACCACTAGAACAGCAGAGGAG
>NC_134879.1:42681157-42683657 GCF_041734735.1 Babylonia areolata | reverse complement strand
AATAAATAAAAAAAATAAAAAAAATAAAAAAAGCTTTGCTGCGTGATCTCGTGATGAAGCA
Organism: Babylonia areolata; assembly: GCF_041734735.1. Taxonomy (NCBI): domain Eukaryota; kingdom Metazoa; phylum Mollusca; class Gastropoda; order Neogastropoda; family Buccinidae; genus Babylonia; species Babylonia areolata. Next base: position 42,683,596 of record NC_134879.1, on the reverse strand, counting down.
AAACTTCATGAATAAAGATTCAGCTGTGTCACATGGAATGAATGATATGTGAGCTGTTTTTCCTTTTTTCCACAAAGTTATTTGTTGTAGATTTATTCCTTTTTTTTTTTTTTTTTTTTTTTTACTGGTTCCTTATATATTTGATTCTGCGGTGTTGTTGCTGTTTTTGTAGAGGTTTTTTTTTGGGGGGCGGGGGGGTGGGGGGCGGATGGTGTGAGGAATCTTGGCACTGGTGAGAAAAGTCTGTGGATTTAGTCTTTCTTTTTGTTTTATTTCATTTTATTTTATTTTCTTTTACTTTATCTATCTATTCGTTTTACCAACACAGTAATTATGGCTGTGGTGTGTGTGTGTGTGTGTGTGTGTGTGTGTGTGTGTGTGTGTGTGTGTGTGTGTGTTTTCTTCAGTTTAACGTCTATTCACTATAAGTGTTTTTAGACGGAAAGGAGTAAAGCAGTGTATAAAGGAATGGGAATGCATGTGAATATTAGATATTAGTGTAAAAAAAAAATTCATGTTATGTACGAGGGTCATTCAATAAATAAGGTGAATTTTTCGGTATAAGGACCTCTAATACAGATAGAAGCTTACTTTTTTTTTCTTTTTTTTTTGTCTTACTTCTTTTTCACATGGATTTAATTTGTTTTGCAGATTAAAGAAAACTTTGAGAGTTTTGGCAATTAACAAAGATGGCCGACCAAGAAGCATGCTCCAGGATTGAACAGCGGTCAGTTATCAAGTTTTTGGTTGCTGAAGGGTGCAAACCAGTTGAAATTCATAGGAGAATGTCAACTGTGTATGGTGCCACATGTTTCAGCCGAAAAAAATGTCTACAAGTGGGCTAAATTGTTTAAAGAAGGACGGAGCAGTGTTGAGGATGAGGACAGGCCTGGAAGGCCTACAGAAGTGAGGTCTCCTGAGGTGATCGAATCAGTCAATGACCTCATTCAGTCTGACAGAAGGGTGACAGTGGATGACATTGCAAGGACTTTGAGCTTATCTGTTGGGACAGCACACAAAATTGTCCATGATGACCTTGGCTACTCGAAGGTCAGCTGCCGGTGGGTGCCAAAGATGCAAGGCCTCACACAGCAGCCCTAACGGTGCAGACCATCAACGAGCTGGGCTGGGAACTGCTCCCTCATCCCCCTTACAGCCCAGACCTTGCCCCTTCAGACTTTCACCTGTTTGGTCCCTTGAAAGCGTTCACGAGAGGCACGAAGTTTGAAAGTGACGATGAAGTCAAAAGTGTTGTGAGCGACTGGCTGAGACATCAGTCCAAAGATTTTTACGCTGAGGGAATACGGAAGCTTGTGCACAGATGGGAAAAGTGTGTGACAGTGCTGGAAGACTACGTTGAAAAAAAAGAAGTAAGCTTCTATCTGTATTAGAAGTCCTTATACCGAAAAATTCACCTTATTTATTGAATGACCCTCGTATCAGAGGAAAAGTATATCATAAGAAAAAGGTTGTGGTGTGTATTGAATGAGTTGTCATGGGAAGGAGAATATGTATATGCATATCAACAAGTATTAACCTACAACAATGTAAATATGAATAACAGTATTAACTATAATACATCAAAGTGTGTGTGTGTGTGTGTGTGTGTGTGTGTGTGTGTGTGTGTGTGTGTGTGTGTGTGTGTGTAGTAAATGATACAGCCTCAAAAAAACAAAAAAAACGGCCGTGCAAATAGTTTCATCTTCATCTTTCCCTCCTCTCACGCTCCATCCGCTGTGTGAATGCCCGCTCCTTTTTCTGTGGCCCAGCAACAGTCATCTATCATCTACACACGTCACCCTGCCTCGCCCCTCCCCCACCCCACCGTCCCCCCCTTCTTCTCCGCTCCTCTCACACAGACACACTGACACACACGCAGGCATGCACACACACACACACACACACACACACACACACACACACACACACACAAGCATATGTATATATATTTATCTATCTATTTGTTTTTGTTTTACCAACACAGTAATTATGTCTGTGGTGTGTGTGTGTGTGTGTGTGTGTGTGTGTGTGTGTGTGTGTGTGTGTGTGTGTGTGTACATGATATACACCCATACACTTACACACACACACACTCTCTGTGTGTTAATATAAGTGGAGTGATGGCTAAGAAGTAACGCGTCCACCTTGGATGCGAGAGAATCTGAGCGCACTGATTCGAATCCCATTGTCGCCAGTATTTTCTCCCACCTCCACTAGACCTTGAGTGGTCGTCTGGACGCTAGTCATTCGGATGAGACGATAAACCGAGGTCCTGTGTGCAGCATGCACTTAGCGCACGCAAAAGAACACACGGCAATAAAAAGGTTGTCCCTGGCAAAATTCTGTAGAAAGATCCACTTCGATAGGAAAAACAAATAAAATTGTAGGCAGGAAAAAATTACAAAAAAAGGGTGGCGTGTGTCAGTGTAGCGACGCGCT
>NC_134879.1:42673657-42676157 GCF_041734735.1 Babylonia areolata | reverse complement strand
TAGACCTTTTTCTCAAGGAAAACGGTACTGGGGGATGAGTGATACATTATCGGTGTTTATATAAAGATGTGACTGCGTGGCTGTTAACATCGGAAGAATTTGAAGATGCAATGTCACAAGTGTTTGAGAAGATGGTGTTCGTTTGCCAAGCTCTTTTCTCAAGGCGCAAGGTACTGGGGTGAGTGATACATTATCGGTACTGCTTATTTATTTATTTTTTTTTTTTTAAAGCGACTGCATAGCTGTTAAAATCAGAAGAATTTGAAGTACAATGTTACAAGTGTAAGATAGAATGGTGTTAATTTGAAGTACATTGTTACAAGTGTAAGATAGAATGGTGTTCGTTTGTTGAACCGTTTTCTAAAGGAGAACGGTACCAGGTGAGTGATGTGTTATCGGTATCTCCCTCAACCTCCAGACCCCGGGGCTCCAGACAGGGGTCATGTTGCCTGCAGGCACTGGGGCGTGGGGGAGGGGGGGGCATATAACCTTCAGCGCATGCTGTGCTGTGCTGTATGGTATAGCGAGGTCTCTCTTTTGTGAGCCACACCGCCATGCTCACCACAGGTCAATCAGAAGAACCTCTGACCTATAAATAAACACAGTGTGTACGTTTCACCGGTCAGCAGACAGGCTACACGCTGCACTTGCTTCGGGGTAGGGGGGCGGGGGTGGGGGTGGGGGCGGCGGAGGGGGAGTGGGGGATGAGTGGAGGGGGGTAACGAATAACAAGCTCATTAAATCCCCAGGTACCAAACATCCCCCCCTCCGCCCCTTACCCCCCTTACCCCACCCCCCCTCCCTGCCCTCTCCACTCTCTTGGCCCCCATCAACCAAGCATCCCTTACCCTGCCGTCCCTTATCCATCAAATCATGCATGTAGAGCTCGCATCGCTTGCATCCTCCTTCCATGTCTTTGACGGCTTTATCTTCATAGCCAACAACTTCGCCTTGCCCCGTCCGACCCGGCCAGACGGGTGGTGTGTGGGGGTGTGGGGAGGACATTAGGGGTGGGTGGGGGGAGGGGTATGAGGTGGATGGCGTGGGGGATGGGGTGGAGGGGGGGGGGAGGTAGGAAGAAAGATAAGTGGAGGATATAATCATTTTATGGAGTGCTCGGATTTCTCTAAAGAGTTCTGCTGCATCTCTTTTTTTATTAAAAAAAAAAAATTTTTAGTTTGTTTGTTTGGTTTTGAGTTGCAATGATTCATACTGACACGCACGCATGCACATGCACAAGTGCACATGAGCGTGAGAGTAGGCGCGCACGCACGCACGCACGCACACACACACACAAACACACACACACACACACACACACCACGCGCGCACGCACTCTCAGACACGCACAGACAGATGAGGAGCCTGGCACACTCTCGCACACGCACATACACATGCGCACACACATGCATGCACGCGCACATGCACACACATGCGCGCACACACACAAAAAAACCAACAACAACCTGACACATACACACACACACACACACACACACACACACACACACACACATATATATATATATATATATATAGAGAGAGAGAGAGAGAGAGAGAGAGAGAGAGAGAGAGAGAGAGAGAGAGAGAGAGAGAGAGAAGCAAACAGATGTTTTAGACGAACTAGACAGAAATCCAGCAGATTGTATGCCGTGTTCAAAAAGCTCCGTTCCCGCCCAGTTCTCTGTCTTTTTGTCTTGGTTCTTGCCTCTGACTCCTTCTGTCTGTCTTTGTGTTTCACTTCTCTGTCTATCTGTCTTATATCTATCTGTCTATCTTTTGTCTGTCTGTCTTTGTCTGTCTGTCTGTCTGTCTGTAGTTGTGTACGCCGTGTTCTCACACGGGTCTGTATTTACAGAGAACGGAAGACAGAAAGGAAAGAAGCGGAGAAGAGAAAGAAAGAAAGAAAGAAAAGCTCTTATTTGCACTTCCACGAACTCTCCAGAACGTGAAAACAGGATCTTTGGCAACAAACAGTATCGTCTTATTTGTAAATACGAGAGCGTACGCGCACGCGTAGTATCTGGGTGCGTGCACGCACGTGTGTGTGTGTGTGTGTGTGTGTGTGTGTGGGTGTGGGCGTGCGTGCGTGCCTGTGTGCGTGTGACTTACATGCTGAAGTTTGTTTTTCTTTCTGATTTTCTGCCTTCTGTTTTTGACTGTCTGCAAAAGGTTCGGGTTAGCAATGTTCTGTCTGTCTCTATGTCTGTCTCTATATTCTCTGTTTCTCCTTTTATTCATTCTCTGTCTCTCTCTCTCTCTCTTTTCATACTCTTTCTCTCCCTTGTCAGTCTCGTTTTTATAATCTCTCCCACACGCTGTTTAAAAAAACAAAACAAAAAAAAACCCAACAAAAAACGTGTTCGGCTTTCCAAGTCATATTATTCTCCTTTTGAGGAAGTTATGTTTGTTTCACCGGTTTTTATTTATTTGTTTTATGTCATTTTATTTTATTTTATTTTATCTTATTTTATTTTATTTGAGGACATGACTTAGAACG
>NC_134879.1:42661157-42668657 GCF_041734735.1 Babylonia areolata | reverse complement strand
AGAGAGAGAGAGAGAGAGAGAGAGCGTCTGCCTCTGAGCTCCCAGTGTTCAGGGCATGTTTGTTTCACGGAACAGGTCAAAGAAAATAAATTGCTTGGAAGGGGGGGGGGAGGAGGAGAGGGGGCATGGGCAGTTGGGAGATGGTTGGGAGGGTGGTGGCAGGGGGCGTGGGGGGGGGGGGGGAGGGAATGGGGGGGGCGCCAGTGCTTTCCAAGTAAACATGTTTCGGTCACTTCAGCAACAGTCTGTTTGGGAAGGACACGGGTGTCTTGCGGTTATGTATCATGTGGTTGTTTGAAAAAAAAAGAAAAAAAAAAAAAAAAAAAAAAGAAAGAAAGGTTTGACCTGACGATCCATGCGTTGCGGGAAATCATCGAAACAGTCTTCAGTTCTCTTTCGTCTTCGGACAGTTAACTTCTTCTGTGTTCGGGGGCTGCAACTCCTATATTCATTTCTATGTATGAGCTGGCCTCTGGGTGCTTGACATTCTTTTTACTCCGTCATTTAGGCAGCCATAATCTGTTTTCCGGGGTGTGTTTGCTGGGTATGTTCTTGTTTCCATAACCCGTCGAACACTCACGTGGATTACGGGATCGTTTCTTCTTTTTCTTCTTCTCCTTCGTCAGAGATTACGTGATCTTTCACGGGGGTATTTGATCTTCTGTATGCGTATTAATACAAATGGGGATTCAGGCAAAAACACATGTTTTGACTGGACGATCGAAAACATATTTACCCTTAGCGCACCAGGCAGGAATCGAATTCAGGACCCTCAGATTGAAAGTCCAACTGGCGCTGAAAAGAAAACAACAAAATGCTACGAAGTAACACGTTAGAAGAAGAAGAAGAAAGACTATTTCTGAACTTTTAGCATGCTGTATTTACCAGACAGGTGCCTACATCACAAGAAATCGTACAGAATAGTTCCCATTGATGGTTTTCAAAATGTACAGGACAGACAGGCAAAATGAGTCAAGTAAAAGGAAAAGTGGAAGATTGTGTGTGTGTGTGTGTGTGTGTGTGTGTGTGTGTGTGTGTGTGTGTGTGTGTGTGAACGAAACAGTTGACACAACCGCAACAATATGCTTTGAAGATATACACTGTGTTTCAGCTGTTCTGTTTGAAACGTTGACAGGTAGCGTCTGCCCCCTGTTACCTCCCTTGGGAGTTTCCTCGCGTGCTGGTGACTATTTGCGTCTGTATGTGCCACAGCAGTCAATGGGAGAGAGATTGCACGTCTCATCAAGAACTTGATGTTGATACCAAGGAGCGTGATGAGGCGGAGGTCATGTCGTCAAGCACAAGGCTGACAGACCAGATAAACACTCGTGAAACAAAACAAAACGAAACTGGGTCGCGTTGCACGAGGCAATCTGGTGCAACGCTGCGTTTGCTAGGAGTTAAGAATGTTCATAAGTACATATGGGAATTTACCGTGGAGTTGGCAACATTCTTGAATGATAAGCAAACGTTGCGCTGTGAAGTACGTTCATGCAACCCACCCCTATATGTTGGAGGGCACCGATTGGATAGAAAGGATGACTGCAAAGTGAAGAAAAGGTTGGAAGGAAGATAAAACTCTTGAAGCGGAACCACAGGCTACCTGATTATTCTGATGACGTAAACCGATTTCATGCACCTTTTGACTGACACGATTTTCAGGAGAACACATCGAAAGGGTACACTAGATAGTTAGTGGCCGTGATTTCAGACAGGGTGGGGAGGACGAGGAGGAAAGGGGAGGATGGCCTGGAAGGGGGTGGGTGTAAGTGGGGGTGGGGGTGGGGGTGGGGGGAGGTGATTGATGAGGATGTTGTAGTGGCTGTCCCAGGCCCAACGCTCAGCTTATATCACAGATTGACACAAGCTTACAGTCGGGCCAACAGCAAAGTGAGAGCTGTATGATCAATGGTTTCTCCATTATAATGGAAAGTCATTTACAGTTTAGTCTTTTGTGAAGGACTATGACTCTCAAATTAGGAGGGTGAGATTGCACTGGCTCTTAGTGCTGCAGCCTTGGAGGCTAGTTTGCCTTTGGGAACCATCCCAACGCCGACTGTCCTAAAACCCTCTTGGCCGAGAGAGTTGGGATGTAACTTGGGCAAGACACTCTCCGCTATAATCAAATTCTAGCCCAACTAGTTTGGAAAGCAGTTGCCTCCTCTGCTGTCATACAGTGGCTGTCCAAAAACCTAACCGAATCAAAACCACCTCAAATGAAGCTGTCGAGCCGGGTAGCGCCATGACGTCAAGAATGTTCAGAAAGTGTGTGTTTCCTGTCATATTCCTATCAAAAGATACTCCCCCCCCCCATCCCCTACCCGTCCCCCCAAGTTTATTACGAATATTTATTTGTTTCCTCGGTTCACGGTCAACCTCCACAAAACCCTTGTCTCTTGCATTGGATCGTGGAATGAAGACATCTGGCATTGACTCGTTTCCCTCCCCCTCCAACATCCTTCATTCGTAATCCCCCACAAGCAAAAGAACTAATAAATAAATAGATGAATAAATAAACAACTGAAGAAACAATACCAGTGAAGAATGATTTAATACCAATTGCAGCGACGTCTGTGTGACGGAAATATTCGAAAGAGTTGTTCTGTCATAGTTACCGATCATGTCGGTCCGTTTCAATTTAAGTATACTTTCTAGGAAAAAAACATAACATATTTTAACAACACTAATCATTCACATTGACAAGTCAGGAACTGTGTGATACTTTGTGATTTTTCATCTGGGTTTTGAACACTTTTCAACAACATTCTTGGAGAGAATCTTTAGCACAGGAACAGACTTGCTTCTACTGTGCTCTGGCATTCTAGATTTCAGTGGGTTGGCCCGTGCATGTGGTATGATAGTCAGTCGTGTCCGACTATGACCATCAGAACAGCAGAAGAGGCAACTGCTGTCCCGACTATCTCGGCTAGAGTTTGATTATAGCGGATAGTGTCTTGCAACAGTTACATCCCCACTCTCTCGGCCGAGAGGGTTTTAGGACAGTCGGCGTTGGGATGGTTCCCAAAGGCGGCCAACGAGCCCCCCCAAGGCTGCAGTACAAAGAGCCAGTGCAGTTTTGCTTCCTGGTTTGAGCGTCGTGGTCCTTCACAAAAGACTAAGCTGTAAATGATTTGCATATGGTAAAGGTCTGTTTATGACTGAGAGCCCCCGGATCTGTTTCGCTACATGCCTCTCTCTCTCACTCTAGCTTTTTGTCTCTATCTCTCTCTCTCCCCCTCCCTCACACACACACACACACACACACACACACACACACACACACACACACACACACACACACACACAGAAGCATTGAAAAAGACGCCGGGCAAACAACCAGGAAAACACATCGCTGAAATACGGGACGGCCTGAGGCCAGTCTTTGACAAACAGCCCCAGCGTGTGATTATCACCGCGATCCCTGCTCCCAGAGCAACCGCCGCCACTGAAGTAAAGCGTCCCTCCCCCGACTGCACTGCTTTCAATGGTCGCTGATCACGTAAAACACACCATTCAGACCTCTGTCAGCCCCCCCCCCCCTTCCCGCCCCCCCTTGCTTGCAACACCACTACCACGTCCACACGGCTTCAAGGCATCGGGAACTGGCTACAAGAACCCCGCGGGCACAAACCGACTTGCCAACATCAAAGGCTCCCCCCCCCCCCCCCCCCACCCCTCACCCTGCCCCCTCCACCACCTCACAATGAAGTGTCTTAATACCCCACTGACCTCGGCCGCTCGCCAGAGACTGACAGCGTCTATTCACAGAAACGCAACGTAATTACGAGGTTATTTGCCGAAGAAACAGGCCCACCCCTCCCTCGCTGCTTTGCAGCGGCATCTTTTCGTGCCAATGCCGTGTTTATGATGTGAGTGAATGGGAGATAATCGTTGGGAGGGTTCCTGCACTTGTCCACTGTTTCGTTCCGTATTCCGAGTTACCCCGAAGAGAAACTGTTTCTGCGGATTGGCTCCGTCACTGTAGCTGTGAAGGAGCTGTCATGTCAAGGTGGAGAGATCCCAAGCTTACCCAATTTATTAAACCGTTTTTTTTTTCTTCTGTTTAAATGATTGATGTGGAGGATGTTGGCTATTTTTAGACTTCGATTGTTTTCTTTCGCACTGAAAGTGTTTGCCCTCTGCCCATCGCGCCACCTGCTTTCTCCCAAGCCAATCATAGGTCATGTTCCTCTTTCCAACCAATCACAAGTCATGACTGTCTGCAGCCAGTCATTGGTCAGATTCCCTTCTCTCAATTTCTCAGCTAATCGGTCACTTTACCTTATTCCAAACAATCATGTCACATTATCTGCCTCCACCACAATCGTTGGTGACATTCCCTTCTCTCAGCCAATCACAGGTCATTTTCCCTTCTCTCAGCCAATCACAGGTAACTTCCCCTTCTCTCAGCCAATCACAGGTAACTTCCCCTTCTCTCAGCCAATCACAGGTAACTTTTCCTTCTCTCAGCCAATCACAATTAACTTCCCATTCTTCTGGGAAATGGCGGTCTACGTTCTACAAATAAACAATCAATTTATTGCGAAGGAAAACCATGGTGTGTTAGGAAAATGACTAAACAGGCCCACTCCTATCTACGACATTTGTTTCTTCTCTTTTCTTGTGTGTACATAAGAGATTCAAATTCAGATTCAGACGATTCATTCATTTAATGCCAGAGCCCTATACGAACAAGGGGCGATAACAGATTTTGCAAATGTCTCTTTAACTGTTAGCGTCGGCACTACTGCTTTTGCATGCTAGTAACTTAAAGAAATTAAGACAATACCGTCTATCTAAACTTAAAAGCTCTATAATTATAGATATCATGCCAGGCTACGCATAATACCTTCATCAGGAGATGCCATCAATAAATAAAGTCTGGACTATGTGTGCATGAGAGAGAGAGAGAGAGAGAGAGAGAGAGAGAGACAGACAGACAGACAGACAGACAGACAGACAGACAGACAGAAAATGAATGAATGAATGAATGAATGAATGAATATTTATTTTCCAACTGTGGGGATATTAGCACACTGGCCGAATTACATATCTGCCGTTGTTCTAAGAGACACACAAACATATACACATAATAAAAATGTTGTCATGCTCAACACATGTATAATGTACAAGGATTGCGCAACGTCAGAGAGAGAGACAGAGACAGACAGAGACAGAGAGACAGAGACAGAAAGAGACAGAGACAGAGAGAAGACCCGTGACCCAGTTCGTGCGGTAGTGTGCAGGCAATAATTATGCCGACGTAATCGCTGGGGTCATTTGGTATGACGTGTCAGCCCTCGTCTTCAAATCCTCATTTTGCCAAATCGCCTTTGTCTCCCACTCCGGCAAGTTAAGTTGATTAAGGGTCCAGATTGCCCGGGGCACGAAAACCAGTTGGGGGTTTCATTTGCTGACCTGTCAATAATTAAAGCTGTATTTTTTTGGGAGATGCGTTTCTGTGTTGTGTGTGTGTGTGTGCGTGTGTGCACACGCGACTGTGTGCTAATGTGTGTGCTAATGCGTGTGTGTGTGTGTGTGTGTGTGTGCGCGCGCGCGCGTGCATGTGTACGTGTGTGTGTATAAGTGAGCGCGTGCGTGCGTGTGTATGAAAGAGATGATATCAGTATTGTTGACACATGAACACTACATCAGTGCAGCACACACACAAAAAAAAGAAAACAACAAAAAACAAAAACAAACAATAACAACAAAAGGGAAAGAAAAAAGATAAAGAAAAGAAAACCTGAAATACCCCCCTCCTGTTTTCTTATACAACATCCACAGTTCATAGAGCCAATGTTGTTGTGAACATTCGAATCCAACCAATCAAAAAAAAAAAAGGGGGTAACATTTTTTTTCTATTTTGACACATGAAGTGATAACCACACATGGGACCAAGGCATGAAACTTGGCAATGGATTGGTCTGCAGACTGTTCCCTTCACATCACACAGGTCCACGCACTACAGACGAGTGGTTAAAGCACTGGACTTTCAATCTGTGGCTCCTGGGTTCCAATCCCGGGTCTTCTTGGTGGATAAAGGGTGGACAAGTTTCCGGTCTCCCAGGTCAACATCAATTTTCGCAGACTGGACCTGCTCAGTGCGCCCACACGCGCGGAACATCAAGTTCGCACGTTAAAGATCCCATGATCCATATTAGCGTCCGGTAGATTTATGGAAACGAACATAACCATTAAGCACAACCCCGAAAACGGAGTATGGCTGCCCAAATGACGGAGTAAAACAGCCATACTCGTAAAAGCCCAACTTGTAAATACGAGTGAACGTGGGAGTTGCAGCCCCACGAACAGACAGAAAAAAAGGACATCACAGAGGTCATGTTGCCTGCTTCCATGTACAATGCTAACGCAGACTGTTTGTAAAGCATTAAGTCGTGTTTGTTTATTTATCATTTTACCTCTCCAGGCATTCTGCACACACTGAGGATGCTTTATGAGGGACTGAATCCGGTTTGAAAATCTGTGACAGGTTTGTACCCGTGCGTTTCTGCAGGTGTGTTTGTGCACCTGCAGGTGCCTTGAATCCCCGTTGTACGGAGAGGGAGAGAGAGAGAGAGAGAGAGAGAGGAAAAAAATACGCTCATTGAAAACCCTGTAAAAACCATGTTTGGTGGGTTATGGAAACACACAATATCCTTGCACTCACCAAACAAGACCGGATCATCAGTGAAATGAATAATTTCATGTCTAGCTGTTTTACTGGAAGGAACGTTTCATAACTTTTTCCAGCGGGGCAATAAACACTAACGAGAGTGGCAAAGTGTCTCAAGAACTGAGAGCGAACGAGAAAGGTGCAGGAGCAAAGAATGGAAAAAAGAAAATCTTCACCAGTTTTCGCTTTGTGTTCCACGTTCAGAGTAAGAGTTTTGCGTTCTGCTGTGCAGACAACACTGTCAGCCTTTTTTTTTTTCTTTTCTTCCTTTACTGTTATCTGCTTTTTCTGCCTTCCCAGTCCATTCCCCCCTTTTTTCTCGCACAAACCTTGACACTTTTTTTTTTCTCTTTTCCGCGGTCTGTGATTGTACAATCTGTGCTGTCTTGCTCTGGCGATTAGGAAGTGAAATTGTCAACACTGGGATGGGCACTAGCTGTCCATTCTACGGTGTTATTTGCCTATATGGCCTTTTTATGTATTTTTTGTTTGGCTTTGAAATATTGTTTTGTTTTTTTCCCCCTCCTTTTTTAACCATTTTTTGTAACCTGGGGATGATAAATTAAGAAGAATGGCTGAAGTCCTGAGCACGGCCTTGTCTTATTTGCCCTAAGGAGCTAAATGGTTAGGATACCGTGTCATATACTGTTTTGTGGGGTTGTCTTTGTCATAAAAAAGGAAAAAAAAAGATGTAACAGTTTTGTGTTGACTTGGTTGAGCATTTGCACGGTGTGACAGTCCTGATATGTGTGACAGTACAAGATCAGCACTCATGTTGTAAATGTATTCACAAATCTGCCCCTTCCTATCTCTGTGGCTGCCTT
>NC_134879.1:42638657-42653657 GCF_041734735.1 Babylonia areolata | reverse complement strand
TCTCTCTCTCTCTCTCACTGTCTCTGTCTGTCTGTCTGTCTCTGCTGTATGTCTGTCTTTTTCCGGAGTAGCCAGCAAAGCGATATTGGGTGTTACTGGCCTGAACCAACCATATCTCTTTCCCTTCCTTTTCATTCACTGCGTCAGCCAACAATGCGTAGTGCATGCCTCTGCCTTCCTCTTCATACTATTGCAGTTGTCGTCAAGGTAGGCGTTCCTTCACATCAATGAATTGTACGACATTCTCACGGCTATCAAATCCACACCACGAAAATCACCCAATTTGCATGATGAATGAAACAGGAGTAGGTGCAACGTAAGTTTTGTTCAAAGAACAAGAGCACACAACTTCAAGTGCTGCTTGGCAATGCCACCTGATTCACGGACGCGTCTTTGGGTGTGTGGGTGTGTTGCTCTAATTTCATGACCAACACTGCAAGTGGCTGTATCTCTCGGGCCTGGTTGACACCGGGATATCATACGTAAATACGAGGTTAGGGGGAATAACACCGTGGTAGTATCGGTCAGGCGTTGGACTTCTGACCTAGTGTTGAAGCACCAGTTGTCTCGTTCGTCATTTATCAGATGGATTCCCCTGTCTCCTCGACGAAGGCGGCAGTACGTCGCAGGTCCTCCAGTCCTCAGTAGAGCTTCCGGGCCGCTGGGATTGGGTCGGGCCAGGTTTTCTCTCGGAGCGCTTGGTGGTGCGGGCAGGACTGCAGCAGATGTTCTGTTGTCTGGCTGCCTGTTCTGCAGGGGCACTGCTCTGAGTCGCCGATACGGAGTTTCGTGTATAGGTGGTGTTTCAAGCGGTTGTGGCCTGTCCTGAGCCTGAAAATGGCTACCTGCTCTCGACGAGTCAGCAGGTATTACGGGTCTGCTCTGTTGTGACGTGGATGCTGCTGCTTCCACTTGTTTTGCAGCTTGGCCCTAAAATGGTCCTGGATTCAGAGTAGCAAGCACCAGAGAGATGAGCTCGAGGCCCTGTTTCGGTATTGTATTTTGGTAAGGGCACTTTTCTCCCATTTTCCTCCCCTTCCCCTCCCTCCCTAGTTTGAATGAGTGCCTGACATCGGTTGGGGAATGTTTAGAACTGAGCAAGGAGAGGACTGGGCCCCGCCTTCCTGTGCCGAGCCCTAGACATCGTGAACTATCAGCTCACTGCCTCCATGACCGTAAAAGGCTGTAGGACCCTCCGACCTCTTTAACCCACTGACTGCTGCAGACGTGTACGCTCGTCAGTGAATGGCTGTCACCTCACTGACATAAGACAGAGATTACAGGTCAGGATGTCAGTCACCATTCTTTATCTGGAGTTCGTCCTCTTGGGATGTATATATCACTTTTGTTCAGCAAAACCCATTACAAAATCAAAAACTACACACATGGTGGGGATCGCAGTTGATACTGAAGCCACGCTGATAGTTTACCAAGGCTCAGCAGTCAATGGGTTAATCTTTAAATACGAGGTACAGAGGAAGAAGTCTAGAGACTTCCTGTCCTGGAAAAGGTATGTGGATGGATCCGCCTCTTCTCCCCCCCCCTGCCCCCCCCCTGCACCCCCCCCTCCCCCCAAATAACTTCAAAAAGTATTCGTCATCCAGATACTGCACCTTATTATACTTCCCTTCCTTCTTTCCCTCTTCGCTGCCCTTCCTCCTTCTGGCTACATCTTTTCTCTCCCACCCCACACCATCCCACCCCTCACTCTCTCCCCCCTCTCTCTCTCCCCCCCTCTCTCTCTATCTTTCTCCCTCTCGACCAGGTCATCTCTATACCTTCCCTACCATCATACCAACATCCCATGGGTAGTATCCATCCCCTTAATTACTCCCTCCGCCTTGTACCTTCCTCTCTCATAACACGGGGCGAGCTGCCCGCTCAGGTGATAGCATCAACACCACCATCCGTGGGCAAGTTACAGTGGCTGTACTGGGCGCTTCAGTGAGCTGTTCACTCCCAGCTGTTGTTCCACGGCTATACATACACCTGCACGCTGCTAATATAAAGCCCTGCTTTGGTGAGAGGAAAAAGAAGAAGAAGAAGAAGAAGAAGGAGGAGGAGGAGGAGGGGAGAGAGAGAGAGAGAGAGAGAGAGAGAGAGAGAGAGAGAGAGAGAGAACAAACGAACGAACGAACGAATAAAATTTTATTTCATGAGGGTAAGGGAATAAGCATGGTTGCTTTTTTTTTTTTACATCCGGCCCTCTGGACAAATTTGACAATAAAAAGAAAAACAAAAGAAGAAAAAAAGAAAGAGAGAGAGTGAGTGAGAGAGAGTGAGAGAGAGAGAAAGAAAGAGAGAAAGAGAGAGAGAGAGAGAGAGAGAATCATCAGGCCATGACTCCTCATGAAGGGGTAGGTGATCATTTTCCATTTCTAAATATTCGAAAACAAAACTAAATTTCAACAAAATGATACTAGAAATGAGAAACAATAGTTTATGAAATACTACTACGAGGTTACAATTTGAGAGAGAGAGAGAGAGAGAGAGAGAGAGATTATTCATATATCTCTGTATTCACATTTGAGTATCTCTACTTTCACGTTTGTGCACAGTGCAGATTCACTTGCTGACAATCGTACATATATCTTACATATCAACCAAGATATAGAAACCAAATCACGGAAAGCACATTCTGAGTTTGGAAACATAACAAGAGGTGCACAGAGATAAAAAAAAAAAAAGAAAAAAAGAAAACTAAAAGAGAGAGACAGAGACGCAAACCGACAGAGAAGACATTGTGAATCTGCAGGAGGACGTCTGAATGAATAGCCCTCTTTACAATCAAAGAAGAGAACACACACACACACACACACACACACACACACACACACACACACACACACACACACACACACACACACACACACACACACACACACACACACACACACACACACACACACACACACACACAAACCAACAACAACAAAAAACTAGAACAAAAACAAAGCAAAACAAACAAAAATAAACACGAAAAATAAAACAAAAAACGAGGGGTCTTAGCATAAAACTGAAGGGGCAATATTACGCACCCTGACAGACACCCTCACAAAACTCTCCCAAACTTAACCACTCCCCCTCACCCCTCCCCACACATATTCGTCCTCCACTCCCGCGACCCTCCACTCCCCCAGTTTTGACGCCATCCTTATTATTCACGATGAGCTGACCCGAAGCCTTCACGTGTTTTCCATAATAACTTACGTGACTGCTGAAGAGGGAAGAGAAAATAGGGGGAGGGGGGAGGGGGGGATAGGTAGTGGGAGTGGAGGGAGTTAGAGGATGGGTTTTGAGTGTTCGGAGAAGAGTAGTATAGGGGGAGAGAAGTCTTTTCCGCTGCGGGATCTTCAAATCTCTTCTGTCCCCCCTCACGTCTCTTTTTACCACCGCCGCCGTCTTCTTGTCGTCGACTGACTCTTCTTCAACTTTCGGCTGCTGTTGCTGCTGCTGCCCCCTTTAGGGCTGTAACGAACCACAGGCTGAATCTTTCTATGAGACGCAGAAGACGGCTTGCTGGAACGACGGGAACAGGTCAAGATCTTCCGCCTGAGGACTGGACACAACTGCCTGCTCCCCCACATACACACAAAATTTGGCATTGGACAGAGTGGAGAGTGCCCTTGTGGTGAGGGACCAATGACAACCGACCACATCCTTCAAGACTGTAGGACACATGCAGCATCCAGGAGGAAAGTACTGGCCAACACCGACAACAGTGGAAGCCAAGCTGTACGGCACCCTGGAGGAGCTGCGACGGACGGCAGCCTTCATCGAGGACACCGGGCTGCTCATCTAACGGGAGGCGAACGAGGAAGAAGAAGACCTGTTTTGGGAGGGTGTGCAGAACCACTTTCGTCTGATTTTCGTGGAGGTTCCTCGGTTATTTTTATTTTTTTTTTTTAGCGAGAACCGCGTGCGCGTTACGATTCTCCATTTCCTGTTGTTGTTTTTTCAGGTCACCTAAAGGCGTAAATTTCGTTGTGGAAATCGCTTTTCTGACGAAAGGATTTTCGGACATTTTCGGTGACTATTTTGTTTTGCACATTTACATGATATATTTGGTTTTATGATTACACCCATTATTTGTTTTAATCTTCTATGTTTACTTTGAGCGAGTTTCTTGTCATATATCTCCCATTACGTATTCGAACTGATCCATTTCTCAGCAGAAAGGTTGTCTGAACAAAAGCAGTGCAAATTCAGAGAAGCCAGTTACGGGGGTGGGCTGCCCATGACGTCATATGACTTACTTCTCGCTCTGCGAGCGACGAAAAGTCCACCACGAAAGCGGGCCTGCACATCCTCCCTATTGTTTCTGAATCTCTCTCTCTCTCTCTCTCTCTCTCTCTCTCTCTCTCTCTCTCTCTCTCTCTCTCTCTCTCTCTCTCATTGTTTCCATCCATGGCACCTGCCAGTAGTACTAAATTGGAAAAAAAATAGTCACGGCAATGAAAAGAGTCAGGAACCAAAGAATGATTGCTCTGATGAAAACAGGATTATTTGGAATGAGGAAAAGTTGCAGAAATATAGAGGATGATAGACGGCAATGAATTCTCTCTCTCTCTCTCTCTCACTTCAATTAAGTGCGCTTAGTGCACACTGTAAACGGGACCTCGGTTTACCGTCTCATCTGAATGGATGCTTCTAGCATCCAGACCACCATTCAAAGTCTAACGAAGAGGGAGGAGGGCGGGGGTGGGGGGTGGGGGTGGGGAGTAGGTAAAATTCTGGCAAGCGTGTGATTCCATCCCGCGCCCTCATATTCTCTCGCTTCCTTGGAGGACGCGTTACCACTGGGCTGTCTGTATAATAGTCCTGCCCGACCATGACCAGAACAGCAGAGGAGGCAACTGCTGTCCCAATTATCTGGGTTAGAATTTGATTACAGTGGAGAATGTCTCGCCCAAGTTACATCCCCACTCTCTCGGCCAAGAAGGTTGTAGGAGAGTCGGCGTTGGGATGGTTCCCAAAGGCCAACTAGCCCCCCAAGGCTGCAGCACTGAGAGACAGTGCAATATTGCCTCCTCGTTTGAGTGTCATGGTCCTTCACGAAAGACTGAGCTGTAAATGACTTCCCATTGCAATGGAGAAACCATTGATCATACAGCTCTCACTTTGCTGTTGGCCCAGCTGTAAGCTTGTGTCAATATGTGGTACAAACTGAGGGTTGGGCCGGCCAGGCTTACCACTCCACTCTTTCGCGTACTCGCCTACGAGTCCACTCCTCTGACACTGCCTGGTTACTGCCCTACCTCCCTATCGGCCCAGCCGTCATCCCCAATTCGGAGTGCACATGCGAAGCGCCTGAGATTGAAGTGGAAAGCAATAGACTCCCACTAGAGATGCCAGAGAGAAAGCGAGAGAGAGAGAGAGGAGAGAGAGAGAGAGAGGGAGAGAGAATCTGACTTTTCTTCTCTCTCCCCTCCCCCTCTCTCTGTCTCTCCCTGTCTCTCTGTCTCTGTCTCTCTCCCTGGCCCATAATATGACGCGCACACGCTCTCCACCTCCACCTCCCATTCCCTCTCACCTCATCCCAGTTCCCCCTACCTTTACTTACCCCATCCCCATGTCATATACTTCAAGAGGCTGCCAGGACTTGGAGCGACCATCTATCTTTGTGATGTATGGAGATGGGTGGGAGGCGCAGCAGAGAGAGAGAGGGAGAGAGAGAGAGAGAGAGAAAGAGGGAGAGAGAGAGGGGGAAGAGAGGGAGAGGGGGGGGAGAGAGAGGCGGAGAGAGAGACGGGAGAGAGAGAGAGATAGAGAGGGGAAGAAGATAGAGAAAGGAAGAGAGAGAGAGATGCGATAGAGGGAGGGAAGAGAGAGGCAGAGAGAGAGAGGGGGGTCGGGGTGGGGGTGGGGCGATAGAGGTATGCGGTACAGAGAGAGATAGAGGAAGAGAGAGAGATCGAGAGAGAGAGGGAGAGAGAGACAGAGACAGAGATTGAAAGAGAGTGAGAGCGGGGGGAGAGAGATAGGGAGGAAGAGAGAGAGAGATGCGAGAGAGATAGAGAGAGATGCGATAAAGAAAGAGAGGGGGAGAGAGAGAGAGAGAGACAGAGACAGAAACAGAGAGACACAGAGACACAGAGAGAGAGAGAGGCACTCATCACCTGTCGACACGGGCCCTCCTGATGGCCTTTTCACCTGCTGCCTGGCCACGCTTGGACGACCCTTCAGGTGGCGGGCAACACCGGGCCTGTAGCGGGCCCTCCCCTTCCCCTTGCTTCTGTCAGTCTGCAACAACGGGACTGGGGTGGCGGGTGTTAGTGTGTGTGTGTGTGTGTGTGTGTGTGTGTGTGTAGGGCGAGGATGATTTATCTGTGTGTGGATTGGGGTGGGGGGTGAGTGTGTGTGTGTGTGTATATGTGTGTGTGTGTGTGTGTATTTGAGACAGATAGAGAGAGAGAGAGAGAGAGAGAGAGAGAGAGAGAGAGAGAGAGAGTGTGTGTGTGTGTGTGTGTGTGTGTGTTTGAGAGAGAGAGAGAAATATATATATAGAGAGAGTGTTTTGTGGTATGTGTGTGGACTGTGTTGGGGGTGTTGTGTATGTCTGTTTGTGTGCGTGTGGGGGTGGGGGGTAGTTGTGGGGGGAGATGGGCTGTGTGTGTGTGTGTGTGTGTGTGTGTGTGTGTGTGTGATGTTGATGGGGGGTGAGCTGTGTGAAGGACAGGATAACAAAATGTTTATTGTAACAGCTACAGATTGTTTAGCCAAGTTGATGAATTATTTTCACCGAGTTTGAACGACAGATTGTGTGTCAAGCTTTATTGCCAGTAATGGCTTACTGACCGAAAACTAAACAGATTTTAGATGCATGCATCTGGCATTAGATCACACTTTTATTCCTATTGCCTTGCTTACGTAACCAAACGCAATTCAGGCCTTGGGAGGGGAGGGGGGGGGAGATATATAGAAGAGTTTCAGTTTCAGTTTCAGTAGCTCAAGGAGGCGTCACTGCGTTTGGACAAAACCATATACGCTACACCACATCTGCCAAGCAGATGCCTGACCAACAGCGTAACCCAACGCGCTTAGTCAGGCCCTGAGAAAAAAAGAAAAGAAAAAAAGGGGGAATAAATAATAGATAAGCTTACATAAATAAATAAATAATAATTATAATATAGAAAAAGGTAGTGGTAATAATAATAATAATAATGAAAAATAAAATAAAATAAAATAAATAAATAAATAAATTAAAATTAAAAAAAAGACAACAATGATGATAAATAAGCAAATAAATGTAAAACATGAAGACACACATTCACACATACACCCACACATGCATAACAGATATGCACCAAACATGCATTTTTTTTATATAGAAGAATAAACGGATAAATATCAAATTAATGAATGAATGAACAACAACAAAAGAATAAATCTAAAGATAAAATGTAAGCAAATAAAGAAAGATAAAAAAGGAGAATAACAATGACGATAATGTGTGCATGTAAGCGGTTGGCATGTTTGGTTCATACTGTTCATTGTAAATTACCCCCCCCCCCCTTCACCGCCCCCTCCCCTGCACCGCCCCCCCCCCCTTTTAAATGGGCCCTTCGCCTTTTCGTGAATGATCTGTCAGCATTGTGCTCCGTTCTTCCTCTGATACTCGACTTCTCAGGATACCTCACATTAGAAGTAAGACCTATGGACACAGATCGTTTTCTTTTCAATCGCCAAAGACGTGGAACAAGCTCCCTGAAAACCTCCGTCATTCTGATTCCCTCGCATCTTTTAAATCTCGTCTCAAAACTCACCTTTTCCCTCAGCAATAAGTTCAATTGTGGCAGGTCCACTTCCTTTGCGTTAGCTGTGCTTGACTATGTGTGTATACATATGTATGTGTACATAACTACATGCATGTATATGAATGTGTATTGTGTGTGCGTGTGCGTGTGTTTATGTAAGTTTGTGCCTGCCTATGTGTGCGTATGTGTTAGGGTAGCTGTTAGATACACATGCATGTTAAAATGTATGTATGCAGCGTGTGTGTGTGTGTGTGTGTGTGTGTGTGTGTGTGCGCGCGCGCGCGCGCGTGTGTGTGTAGTCACATTTTGGTGTGTGTATGTAACATAGACATGATGTATTATGTTAACAAAAGCGTTTTTGTAAAGCACATAGAGCAGTTTTCTGGATAGTGTGCTATATAAGTATCCATTATTATTATTATTATTATTATTATTATTATTATCATTATTATTGTCTCTTTCCGTTTATGTCTGATTGTCTGTACTCTTTCCCTATCTCTCACCATCTGTCTGTCTGTCTGTCTCTCTCTCTCTCTCATACATTCGAGAGGAGTTTATTCAGCCTAAATATTATAGTAAACCTACGTTGTTTAAATTGAACTTATTGATGTCATCTACTTCCCCTGAAGTTGTTCGCAAATTTTTCACTATTTTTATACAAAGCTTTCAAATTCAGAGAAATGGCTACTTCGTGAAAACGCTGTTTGTGTTCTTTTTTTATTTTATTTTTATTGTTCTACGCATTGAACTGTAATGCAGGTATATTTTTGTTTGACTGTGTTTATTGATGCTCACAGTGTCGTGATGTAATGTTTGTAAAATAATGTTCACATTCCCCTTCATAAGGGGCCTAGGCCTATACATGATTAAACCATCTCTCTCTCTCTCTTCTCTATTTGTCACTTTCTCTCTCCCCTCCCCCGCTCTCTCTCTCTCTCTCTCTCTCTCTCCATTCCATTGATGTTGATGTTCTTGTGTTTGTCTCTTTTGTCTGCCTGTCTTTCCTTCAGTCTCACAATTAAAAAAGAAAAAAGAAAAAGAAAAGACAAAAAAATGTGGAACAGGAAGCCGGGAGCCAGGTATGCACGATGGATGGAAGGGGACTAGGAATGGTGTGGTGTGGTTGTGTTGGGTGTGGTGGGGGGGTGTGGGGGTGGTGGTGGAAGGTGTCAGTGTTTTGAAAGACGTTTCCTCTGCCGTGCAAGCTTCCCTCCCCCCCCCCTCCCCTTCCGACCCCCGGCCCCAAACCCCCCTGTGCTCCCCCCCCTCACCTCCCCCACACACACTGCATACTTCTCCCTCTGTTTGTTTGGCTTCGGCTGTCGTCAATTGGGTCCTGTTTGTCTTGTTTCCGCCTGCTTGACTCTGTCTTTCTACGTCCCAAGTCTGTCTGTCTGTCTATCTGTCTGTCTGTCTCTTTTTCTTTAGTTTTCTCTCGCTTTCTGTCTTCCCATCCACTCGGACACACAGACACAAACAGACACACAGACACACAGACACACAGAATCACAGACACACACACACACACACACACACACACACACACACACACACACACACACACACACACACATTTATATACAGAGAGAGGAGTACGGGCGAGAGCACGCTCGCGCGCACGAGCACTCACTCACTCACACACACACACACACACACACACACACACACACACACACACACACACAGAGGATGGTTTGCATTTGTATCGCAGCGAGTCTGAAGAGTCTTTTAATACTAATACTAATACTAATATTAATAACGGTATTTGTATAGCGCTGAATCTTGTGCAGAGACAAATAAAAGCGCTTTCGCACCAGTCATTCACACGCATGCATAACTCTAAAACTGGAGAAACTGAAGACAAGGGAGAGGCAGGGAAGGGAGGCTATTTTGGGAAGAGGTGGGTTTTAAGGCCAGACTTGAAAGAGCTGAGTTTGGAGACTTGACGAAGCGAAAGCGGAAGTTCATTCCAATTGCAAGGTCCAGAGACAGAGAAAGAACGGCGGCCAAATGTCGAGTGTTTGAATCTGGGTATGCGTAAACAGATTGGATGCACAGCGAAACAACTGTTGCCACTGGCAGTTGCAGAAACACGAAAAGAAAGCTCCTCTTTGCGGGATATTTCTGGAATTATCAGCCTAGTGATCATCAATTGTTGGGGAAATTAATGCGCGCTTCCTTCTTGGCGCGTCCGTAATTAAAGGCATCAAGTGTAAATGGAGGGAGGACTGACGCTGGTTCTATTTTCGTTTTGATACTGAAGACATTAGTGACTCAGTTGAGATTTCGTTTCTATTTTGACTCGTCCTTCATCATCCTGTGTGAGTAGATTTGGCTGGTGGTGCAGTGTGTGTGTGTGTGTGTGTGTGTGTGTGTGTGTGTGTGTGTGTGTGTGTGTGTGTGTGTGTGTGTGTGTGTGTGTGTGTGTGTGGCGAGGGGGTTGGGGGGGGTGTATGGGTGTGTGTACATGTGTGTGTGTGTGTGGTGGGGGAGGGTTGTTTGTTTGTGTGTGTGTGCGTGTGTGTGTGTGTGGGTGGGTGTGCATGTGCGTGTGTGTGTGTGGAGGGGGTGAGAGAGAGAGAGAGAGAGAGAGAGAGAGAGAGAGAGGGAGGGAGAGAGATAATTGGAGATGGTTTATTCATGTGAAGGCCATAGCCCCAAATTAGACCTTGGCAAAATTTTAATACAAATATGAGAGAGAGAGAGAGAGAGATACGGATACGGATACGGATGATTTATTCATCAGGCCATAGCCCCTATGAAGGGGTACACAAACAACATTTGTTACGTCACATTTGTTTGAATAAACACGAGAAAACCAAAATCACATGAAATCACATGAAACACAGATACATTTGCAAAACACATTATGAGGTTACAATTTCTCTAAATTTAAACGCTTTGTGCAGGAAAATGGACAAATTCCATACATCATTTTGCCTTTTGGACGACATCAATAAGCACAACTTGAATGTACAAGGTTTTCGGAAATATCTGGCTGGAATATATCTTTCTCTTAACTCCTTAAGAGCCGAGCAGCTCAAAACAAAATGCACTTCGTCTTCTTTGTCTTTCTGGCATAATGGGCAAATCAAATCATTAACATCAAATTTACTGTATCTGTAACGATGTACAGCCAAACTCGACACACCCAACCTAAATCTTGTGGTTATTATTCTTAGATATTTGTCCATGTTTAACGTCAAATAAGGTTTCATATCATGTAGTCCGCAAAATGTTCTATACATACTAAATCTATTACTGTTTTGAACATGCTCATTCCATGCTTGCCATCTACAATCAATTAAACGTTGACGAAAAATTTTAATGAAATCATTTATGCTACCCACACCTTGACTAAACCACACTTCGCCAAAACCATTTTCACACAGACAAATACGTACATCAGTTACCCAGTTTTTCTTTCCTCTAGAATCCAAATCAAACAACATTTTGTAAGTTTTCAACGGTATCCTAATTTCTTCCATTTGTACTAATCTAAGCCAATATCGTATGCACTGAACAGCAGAATTTACAACTATAGGGTATCTATTAGTTTCACCATATACAAGGTCATTAGGGGTGCGCATATCAAGACCCAAAAACTTCTTCAAAGCAAATAGATGCACAGATTCACAATGAAACGCAGCGTTGTTTAAGCCCCACAACTCTGAACCATATTGCACAATTGGCTGCACTTGAAAATCAAACATTTTCAGAAACAATTTCATGGAAGTATTATTCAATGAAGACAGTCTTTTCATGATACATAATAACGCATTTTTTGCCCTACAAGCGAGATCTTTGCAAGCCGAAACAAAGCTTAAACGCGTAGTAAAAAATATCCCTAAATACTTGTACACATTTACCACAGGCATTGTAACACTATCATAAAGCCATTTTTCCCTCGCACCTAAGAATCCCCCCTTTCGAAATACAATAATATTACTCTTTTTCATATTAACCTTCAACTGAAGAGATGTGGCAGTTTGATGTAAGATATTTAATTGATTTTGCAGACCAACAACAGTCTCAGATAATAAAATAACGTCGTCAGCCAACAAAAGAATAAACAGTTCAAATGCATCATGAGAAATAGTGGCACCGTGTCTTCCATAATTGAGTATTTCTATCGCCAATTCATTAATAAAAAGAGAAAATAATATTGGACTGCACGCATCACCTTGCTTTACTCCTGTTGTACATCTGATATAATCTGTTAAGGAAGCACCACATCTAACTCTACATTTTACATTATCATACATACTCTGAATACATCTGTATAATTTACCTCTTATACCATTTCTTAACAAAATAGGCCAAAGTAAATTCCTGTTTACAGAATCAAAAGCCTTTTCAAAATCGATGAAGGCCACATATAATTTACGGTTATAAGAAAACTGCTTTTGTACCAATGCTAACAGAGCAAACATGTGATCTATTGTTGAATAACCCTTTTTAAAACCGGCTTGGCATTCACCTGTAATGTTATTTTCCTGAACCCATTCCTGTAGTCTGCAATTAATAATAACACTAAATAATTTACTACTTATATTACTCAGGGATATACCTCTATAATTATTGGGATCTTTAACATCACCCTTTTTATATAATGGCAAAATAATAGACTCTGTCCAGGTTTCTGGAAAAATACCTTTATCAAACAGAACATTAAACAACTTAACGAAAAACTGAATAACTTGCTCGTTTGAGTTTTTATACAGTTCACCAATAATACCATCGGGGCCAGGGGCTTTACGGTTTTTTAACTTTGTAAAAGCCAGTAGGACCTCTTCTTTGGATATTGGACGGTTCATAAGACCGTCACCTTCAGCGAGTTGAAAATCTTCATCAAAATAATCACTACTTGACTCTTTGTCCAACAAAGACTTAAAATGCATAAACCAAGTATCAATATCAATGTTATTCATAGGCTGTTTCCTCTTAAAGGACGCTTCATGAACATTATTCCAAAATTCTTTTTGATTATTAATAGAAGTTACAAGTTTATCTAAAATCATGTCATTGAATTGTTTTTCTTTCCTAAGAAGTAACTTTTTGTACTCACGTCTAACTTTTCTGTATTCATGCTGAACTGTCACATCTGATGAGCGATTGGCTCTTCTAAGTTGTCTTCTAACATTTCTTTTATTGATTAAACATTCTTCATCAAACCAGTCATTTGATTTATTCCGTTTGTTTAACGACACACGCTTTTTCATACACTCAGCACACTCTCTCATGCAATCATTAAACATACCAAGTGCATTGTTTACATCCACATCAATCAAATTCATGGCAACATTAATTCTGGCGCTAATTGTATCTGTGTGTAAAGTATCAATGAAAATGTCAGCATTTACACTGTCCCATACAAACTTTTCTACCACCTGTTCCCTTTTTGTTTTACTCTTGCAATATAAGTTATCATTTTGGAATTCAATACAAACTGTGACAGGCATATGATCAGAATCAATCCGTTCACCAACACTTAATTTACATGAATCAAACACGATGGCAAAAAGTTCTTCAGAAAAAATAAAATAGTCATTCACACTACTACCGAAATCCGATATGTATGTGTAGCGACCCTCAAGATCGCCATTACACACGCCGTTTAGAATACTCAAGTCTAGAGTAGTGCACATATTTAACAACATTTTCCCATAATTATTCAAAGCACAATCTCGTGAACAGCGAAACGAACTCAGTGATTGGCTTTTATAGTGTGTATCTTGACTAGAATGTTGCGAAAAATCTTGAGCTATGTTTGACGTTCTACTATTTAAGTCGCCACACAATATAACGTAAGCATCATTGTTCAATAAACAGTCGATCAGACATTCTTCGAGTAAGCGAATACCATTGTCAATATCAAAATGAGAGTAAAAGGGAGACCCTTCAGGAGGGACATATGCACACACATAAAGTACATCTTTCAATGTTCCAAACAACTGTTTATCAAAAAGAAATACACAAAAATTAGTATAGTTTACGTCAATAACCTTCACAAAAGAAGTAAATTCATTTCTAATAAGACAAACCAAACCACCGGAACGTCTTCCACGGTCTGAAAGTTTAACTGCAGGTTTACAAAAAACATTATAATCAGCAAATAGGGTTGTGTCACAATATTCAACAAATGTTTCAACAAGGCATACAAAGTCAAAACTATACAAGTAGGAGAAAAAATCTTGGTCTTTAATTTTTGAAAGCAATCCATTGATGTTCCATAACAAAAAAGAAAAGGGTCGTTTCTTCACAACTGAATCCAGACTATTTACACACAAACCCACCTCCACGCTGCTCAACACACTGCCATCCACACTTTCATTTGTGTTTGACACAGATGTGTCGTCATGCTCCTGACAATGTTCAGCAAATTCACCTTGCACGTGCTCTGCACGCACTGACAACTCAGTCTGACAGGCCCGAAAAGAGGCTGCACGTGCACGTATGACAGTGACAGGAAAACATTTTACCGGTGTCGAGGATGTTTTGGCACCCTTTACATTGCTACTTGAGGCAGACTGTTGCACAGCACTGGGCCGGCCAACTTCCTATTTTAATTCGGTCAGTCGGTCATTGAGTGGGTCATGAAAAAACTTTCTCCCGTCAATCACAAGGTGATCAAAAGTCATAAAGCACCGTTTTCCGTCATCCCTTGCCTTTTTTAGATGAGGACTAAGCTTCCTTCTAATTTCACGGACACGCATGGAAAAATCCTCACCCACAAAAATGTTGGTGCCCTTTAGCTTTCGTTTTTCCTTTAGGATTTTTACTTTGTCCTTATAGAAGCAGCAACGAGCTATTATAGGTGAGTCAGGTTTATTACCAAGTCGATGAACACGATCGAATTCAATAGTGTCCGTCATGTCCAAATTGTCAGTCAGTAGGTCCTGAATAATGCCCTCACAGTCCTCGTTTGGTTTTTGTTTTATCCCATGGAAAATCAGGTTATTTCGCTTCGATCTGCCCTCTAGGTCGTCTGTCTTTTTCTCCAAATCGTCAATTCTCTTTGAAAGGTCAGTGTTGGTCTTAGTCAAGTCTTTATTCTTTTGTCGCAAGTCGTTCACCTCATCTCTCAACCCCCTGACCTCTCCCTCAAGTGACGCAAACCGGTCCCCCAGATCTTTCAACCCATGATCGATGTTGTCAAACTTGTTGTCAAACTTACTGTTCATTGACTGTATCAAGTTCATGACGTCCACCAGAGTGGGAGAATCCTGTGAAGAGGGAGGAG
>NC_134879.1:42606157-42636157 GCF_041734735.1 Babylonia areolata | reverse complement strand
CCCCGGTTCAATGTCTCAGTACAGTGACGTGTAGCTTCTTCCCCCGGTTCAATGTCTCAGTACAGTGACGTGCAGCTTCTTCCCCCGGTTCAATGTCTCAGTACAGTGACATGTAGCTTCTTCCTCCGGTTCAATGTCTCAGTACAGTGACGTGTAGCTTCTTCCCCCGGTTCAATGTCTCAGTACAGTGACGTGCAGCTTCTTCCCCTGGTTCAATGTCTCAGTACAGTGACGTGTAGCAGCTTCTTCCCCATGTTCAATGTTTTCAGTACAGTGACGTGTAGCTTCTTCCCCCGGTTCAATGTCTCAGTACAGTGACGTGCAGCTTCTTCCCCAGGTTCAATGTCTCAGTACAGTGACGTGTAGCTTCTTCCCCCGGTTCAATGTCTCAGTACAGTGACGTGTAGCTTCTTTCCCCTGATTCAATGTCTTAGTACAGTGACGTGTAGCTTCTTTCCCCTGGTTCAATGTCTCAGTACAGTGACGTGTAGCTTCTTCCCCCGGTTCAATGTCTCAGTACAGTGACGTGCAGCTTCTTCCCCAGGTTCAATGTCTGAGTACAGTGACGTGTAGCTTCTTCCCCCGGTTCAATGTCTCAGTACAGTGACGTGTAGCTTCTTCCCCCGGTTCAATGTCTCAGTACAGTGACGTGTAGCTTCTTCCCCCGGTTCAATGTCCCAGTACAGTGACGTGTAGCTTCTTCCCCCGGTTCAATGTCTCAGTATAGTGACGTGCTTCTTCCCCCGGTTCAATGTCTCAGTACAGTGACGTTTAGCTTCTTCCCCGTGTTTTCTGAAGAGTTGTTTGTTTTTTCGAGCAGTTTGTTTTTATCGATTGACTGGCCAGAATGTGACGGATAGTCTGGTAACAAAAAAGGTGATAAGGATAAACAATACAACACCAAAAGTAGGCTGTACAATAACAATACTAATGATAATAAGATAAATATGATTATGATAATGATGGTGATGATAACAGGAATAAAACAAAAATAGAAATGTAGCACATGGATGGATAAAGAATACTAATCTGAAAAAAAGATCATCTCTTGGTAATTGTCTTTTATTTGTAACCTTCAACGGCAGTGACTAAAAAACGAAAAGCAGACAGAACAGCGAAAACTAGAATGAATAACTTTTCCACATTAAGTATGAAAATATACTGCCCTTTGATGTACACACACTTCCTCGTGTCAATACAAGAACCTATGGTGAACGTTCTTTCTTCTTTGCTGCTCCTCACATCTGGAACAACGTTTATTTATTTATAGTCTGTTCATCTAAGATGATGATAATTAGAAAATCTGGAACAACCTTCCTTATCATATCCGTGCATCTGATTCTATTTTTGCTTTTCGCTCATCAGTAAAGACTCATCTTTTTAAAACCTACCTATACGTACTCTCAGCTTCCTTTTCTCCAACACCACCCATGTCAGCTCACTTTGGATATATGTAGAGTGGGAAAGAGTGTGAGTGGAGGGGTGGGGGGGTTGAGAAAGAGTGGTCATGAATGTTTCATGTTACTTGTAATATTTTTCTTTCATGTAAAGCGCTCTGAGCTCTTAGTGAGAAAGGGCGCTATACAAATGTACATTATTATTATTATTATTATTATTATTATTATTATTATTATTATTATTATTATATGCAAAGGAAACGAGCTGTATCAGTACTTGAAAAAAAATGCTTGTTGGGTCTCCACCTTTTTTTCCCTACTTTTCGTGGGGCCTCCAACTTCCCGTAACATGACAAAGATAAAACAAATATTACAGGGCATGGATACCAGAGTGATTCATTCTTGACAAAGGTAAAACAAACTGAGACATAGCAAGGAACAAACAGCTTAATTAAAACGTGACCAGGAAAAAAACCCCAATCTAACTCGTAACCAGTAAAGCACATAAGACAACGGTACCAGGCAGGCAGGTGAGTGGAAAACTATGTGAGAAAGAGGTCACACCTTCAAAGTCTAGCTGCATGTGACTCATGTGTTCCTTAACCCTTTCACCGCCAGTCAGTTTAGAGTGCAAAATTCCCTTGTGCTATATAAACACAGAGAAGATGGTGTCTGAGAATAGCTGGGGATTCCCGCTGTGATGTGTAGAAAATATGGCCTGTCCTACCATCGAATCATAAGAGCAGTAGGTTCATGGATAACAGACCCATGATCTGGTTACCTTTCAGTGACACTGTGTCCTCTGCCTAGCTTGTGCATAAATGTGAGTTTGGTAGTGAAAGGGTTAAATGAGTACACCTGAGAGAGAGAGAGAGAGAGAGAGAGAGAGAGAGAGAGAGAGAGAGAGAGAGAGATGCTAAACAACATATATGTAACAGTCTACCCAGGCGTTCACAGGTAAAACTCAACATCTGTCTCATACCGCCTCATTTCTTTCTCTTTCATGTCTTTCTGTCACCTTCACACACACACATATATACAAACACACACACACACACACACACACACACACACACACACACACACACACAAACCGTAAACACTCGCACGCACATTGCACACGCACATCAACAAATAAGCGTAATGTTACGACTGAAGGAAAACAAAAAGCCGCCCCCGAAGGTACAGCAGAGGAAAATAAGATGCTGTATAAGAGGGGGAACATGGAAGAACAAATTCCAGAGGGATTCCAAACGGCCAGGCAGCAACCCAAGCTTAAACGACATTGTCAAAACAAGACCCCGGCTGCAGTAGAAAACATTGACTTTCTCATATTTCTCACTGCCCTCGGAGGAAAAACAGCCACAGCCGTAGAATCTCTGCTTGATGTGTGTGTTTGATGTGTGTGTGTGTGTGTGTGTGTGTGTGTGTGTGTGTGTGTGTGTGTGTGTGTGTGTGTGTGTGTGTGTGTGTGTGTGTGTGTGTGTGAAATGTGCGCGCGCGCGCGCGCGTGTGTGTGTGTGTGTGTGTGTAAAATGTGCGTGTGTGTGTGTGTGTGTGTGTGTGTGTGTGTAAATTGTGCGTGCGTGCGTGCGTGCGTGCGTGCGTGTGTGTGTGTGTGTGTGTGTGTGTGTGTGAATGTCCGTCTGTGTATGCTCGTGCTCACTGGGCTGGGTAAAGGTGAGAGGTTGCAACGTAACATCTCAGATCTGTTAGTGATTAATGCTTTAACCATCAACACCCCGCACAGAGATCCTTGTCTCCAGCTAGAAGAGTGTAAACTCTGGGCTTCTGACTTCTTCTTCTTCTTCTGCGTTCACTCGTATGCACACGAGTGGGCTTTTACGTGTATGACCGTTTTTTACCCCGCCATGTAGGCAGCCATACTCCGTTTTCGGGGGTGTGCATGCTGGGTATGTTCTTGTTTCCATAACCCACCGAACACTGACATGGATTACAGGATCTTTAACGTGCGTATTTGATCTTCTGCTTGCATATACACACGAAGGGGGTTCAGGCACTAGCAGGTCTGCACATATGTTGACCTGGGAGATCGTAAAAATCTCCACCCTTTACCCACCAGGCGCCGTCACCGTGATTCGAACCCGGGACCCTCAGATTGACAGTCCAACGCTTTAACCACTCGGCTATTGCGCCCGTCTGGGCTTCTGACGATACGCCTGATTAGATTTTTGATGAGCATCATTCCCAGCCAACTCAAAAGACTCTTGTCTCTGTCTCTGACACACATAATAATTATGGACATTATACCAACGCGCATCACAAAATCACTCGTTCTGTGAAAGTTATTTTGGGTCCGAGATTTCTTTGACTAGTCACCTCAGTACAGGCTAAGTTGTTGTTGTTGTTTTTTAAGTAGGTGAACGACGAATCTGTCCCTTTAGTATGCACAACTCCGTCCACTGTCTGGGAAAATACCCTGTGTGTGTGTGTGTGTGTGTGTGTGTGTGTGTGTGTGTGTGTGTGTGTGTGTGTGTGTGTGTGTGTGTGTGTGTGTGTGTGTGTGTGTGTGTGTGTGAGAGAGAGAGAGAGAGAGAGAGAGAGAGAGAAAGCGTGTATATGTGTGTGTGTGTGTGTGTGTGTGTGTGTGTGTGTGTTGTGTGTGTGTGTGTTGTGTGTGTGTGTGTGTGTGTGTGTGTGTGTGTGTGTGTCTGTGTTCTTATGTGTTTTTATTCTTATGTGTATGTGCGTGTGTGTGTGTGTGTGTGTGTGTATGCGCGCGCGCACTCGCGTTCACTGGGCTGGGTAAAGGTCAGAGGTTGCAATATAACATCTCAGATCTGTAAGTGATTAACGCTCAACACCCCGCACAGAGATCCTTGTCTCCAGCTGGAAGTGTGTAAACCCTGAGCCTCTAACGATAAGTCTGATTAGATTTTTCACAGGCATCATTCTCAGCAAACTCAACAGACTCTTGTCTCTGTCTCTGAAAACACATAATATAGACGTCATACCCACGCGCATCACAAAATCACTCGTCCTATAAAAGTTATTTTGGGTCTGAGTTTTCTTTGATTAGTCACCTCAGTACAGGCTAAGTTGTTTTTTTTGAAGTAGGTGAACGACGAATCTGCCCCTTTAGTATACACAACTCTGTCCACTGTCTGGGAAAATACCCTGTGTGTGTGTGTGTGTGTGTGTGTGTGTGTGTGTGATGTGTGCATGCATGCATACATGCGTGTGTGTGTGTGTGTGTGTGTGTGTGTGTGTGTGTGAGAAAGCATGTATGTGTGTGTGTGAGTGTGTTGTGTGTATGCATGCTTGCGCGTGCGCGCGCGCGCGTGCGTGTGTGTATGTGTGTGTGTGTGTGTGTGCATGTGTGTCTGTGTTCTTATGTGTTTTTATTTTTATGTGTATGTGCGTGTGTGTGTGTGTGTGTGTGTGTGTGTGTGTATGCGCGCGCGCACTTGCGTTCACTGGGCTGGGTAAAGGTCAGAGGTTGCAATATAACATCTCAGATCTGTAAGTGATTAACGCTCAACACCCCGCACAGAGATCCTTGTCTCCAGCTGGAAGTGTGTAAACCCTGAGCCTCTAACGATAAATCTGATTAGATTTTTCACAGGCATCATTCTCAGCAAACTCAAAAGACTCTTGTCTCTGTCTCTGACACACATAATAATTATGGACATTATACCAACGCGCATCACAAAATCACTCGTTCTGTGAAAGTTATTTTGGGTACGAGATTTCTTTGACTAGTCACCTCAGTACAGGCTAAGTTGTTTTTTTTTTTGAAGTAGGTGAACGACGAATCTGTCCCTTTAGTATGCACAACTCCATCCACTGTCTGGGAAAATACCCTGTGTGTGTGTGTGTGTGTGTGTGTGTGTGTGTGTGTGTGTGCGTGTGTGTGTCTGTGTGTTGTGTGCATGCATGCATGTGTGTGTGTGTGTGTGTGAGAGAGAGAGAGAGAGAGAGAGAGAGAGAGAGAGAGAGAGAGAAAGCGTGTATGTGTGTGTGTGTGTGTGTGTGTGTTGTGTGTGTGTGTGTGTGTGTGTGTGTGTGTGTGTCTGTGTTCTTATGTGTTTTTATTCTTATGTGTATGTGCGTGTGTGTGTGTGTGTATACGCGCGCGCACTCGCGGTCACTGGGCTGGGTAAAGGTCAGAGGTTGCAATATAACATCTCAGATCTGTAAGTGATTAACGCTCAACACCCCGCACAGAGATCCTTGTCTCCAGCTGGAAGTGTGTAAACTCTGAGCCTCTAACGATAAGTCTGATTAGATTTTTCACAGGCATCATTCTCAGCAAACTCAACAGACTCTTGTCTCTGTCTCTGACACTACATAATATAGACGTCATACCCACGCGCATCACAAAATCACTCGTCCTATAAAAGTTATTTTGGGTCTGAGATTTCTTTGATCAGTCACCTCAGTACAGGCTAAGTTGTTTTCTTCGAAGTGGGTGAACGACGTATCTATCCCTTTAGTACACACACCTCTGTCGACTGTCCGTCTTTGGGAGAATGCCCTGTGTGTGTGTGTGTGTGTGTGTGTGTGTGTGGAGGTGTGACAGGGAGGGGGGTGAGCGGCGGGTGGGGGGGGCAGTAGATTGTGTGTGTGTGTGCGCTCGCGCGTGTGTGTATGTATGTGCATTTGTGTGTGTGTGCGTGCGTGCGTGTGTGTGTGTGTGTGTGCGTGCGTGTACGTGCGTGCGTGTGTGTGTGTGTGTGCGTGCGCGCGCGTGTGTGTGTGTGCGTGCATGTGTGTATGTGTGTGGCAAAAGCAGAGGGGGTGGGGAAGGAGGGGTGGGAGGTTGCCATGTAACACCTCCGAACTTGAAGTGATTAATGTTTCCACCATCAACACACTGTGCAGAGATCCTTGTCTCCGGCAGAAAGTGTACACTCGATGCACTAACGATACATCTGATTAGATTTTGATTGGCATCAGTTCCGGGCAAACTCAAATGGGGCTGTTGTCTGTGTCTCGGACCCAGAGACACATAATTATGTTCACGTGCATCACACACTTATACATTTCTTTACAGTCTATCTTTTATCCATCCCCTCAGCGCTGGCTGATCTGTTTTCTTTGATGCAGCTGAAGAGAGATTTATCCCATTAGCTCACATTACTCTGTCCACGGTTTGTCTGTGGGAGATTGTCGTGTGTGTGTGTGTGTGTGTGTGTGTGTGTGTGTGTGTGTGTGTGTGTGTGTGTGTGTGTGTGCCCGTGTTCTAGTAGGTGTCTGTTTGTTTGCTTGTTTGTTTGTTTGTGTGTGTGTGTGTGTGTGTGTGTGTGTGTGTGTGTGTGTGTGTGTGTGAGTCTAATTGTGTGTGTTGCATACGTGCGTGCGTGCGTGTGTGTGTGTATGTGTGTGTTTGGATGTATGTGGGTGCATGTTTGTCTATGTATGTGTGTCTGTGTGTGTGAGCCTGCAAGCGCGCGGCTTAATTATTTGCAGTAATTGTAAACATGGTAATATTAGGATTTGTATAGCCATTCAAAGGTGTCATATATTGGATACATTATTCCATTTGTCGCCGTTTCTTCTTCATCTTCATCATCATCATGATCACGATCATCATGATCATCATCATCTTCTTATTCTACTTCTTCTCCTTCTTTTCCTTTGTGAACAGTCACTGGGGCGTGGCAGTGAAGTCAGTACAGTTCACCAAATTCCTACAGGTCTGCCCAGTTTTGCATTCTCTGATAGTATGTCCAAGGATGGCTCGATGCAAAAGGTTTTCCAGAATGGACACGCAGAATTGACAGCAAAATCATTTGCATATAATTATACCCTTGTTTTGTTTATATAAACCAACTTCACAGCTTCAAATAAAGCTGTGGCCTTTCCGAATGCACCGTTTATAATCAGTCAGTCTATGTACACCCCCCAAAATGTCTTCTCGTTTTCTGTTTTTTGTTTCAACGTAATGATGCTAGCTGCCAGAGAAGAAAGGGAAAGGTACAAGGGCACAGCGTCAGAAAATATTTCAGAGGGTATCTGTGTTTGTTTATCTGCAGCCTACCTCCGGTAGTGTTGCAGCAGAATTCAATGTACTTCGTGTTTGTTTCAATATACAACGCCCATAGCCTTCCTAGGTCTGCTACCGTATCTCACTTTTTGCCTTTGAAAATCTTGTCTCTGTCTGCTGTTCTCCAACACCCCCCTTCAATGTTCAAACGTAGTCTCTTCACTGCATGAAATCTCCACACTTCGAAACAGTCCCACGCAAACTGGCTCGATCATCAATGCAACATGTGATGGAGAATATCATAAGGTTTGTGTTAAGTACAAGACGATTTCCTGGATAAAGTGTTACAAAGTATCTGTTATCACAATCAAATATGTTTCTCTTTTTTTTAATAGAGATATTTAAGGCAGCCACGAGAACACAAGAAGATTTTTTTTCTGGACAGAATGCAATAATGTATCCGTTGTTATTATCAAATATGTTTCTTTTTGACAGACAAAATGAAGGCAACCACGCCACAAGCAGCACCTGAAAACAGTGACCAGCCAAGCCTGGAATTCAGCCCAGCAGGCATCTGGTCAGGAACCAAACGAGGACCGCCGACCATGCCCAGCACACTGGTTGCACAATAGCCGGTTGGTGTGCCATCCGGTCATTCCGGCAACTGCCGGCGGCAGTTAATGGGCAGTTAAGCAGCAGGCCAGTGGCCATTGAACCGTCTGTTGGCAGTGCCGACCAGCCCATTATACCCGGGATGGGGGCAGAGGGGGGCGGGGGTGGGGGGGATGAAAGCCGCTTGCCAGTCTGCGGTCACTGTAATGGGAGCTCTGTGTGTCTGCCTGTCTGCCTGTGGCTTGTGGTTATTGTATCTGTGCAGGGTCCACGTCTTTCACTGGCTCTGAGTTCTGCGGGTTCAGAAACCGCTTGCCAGTCTGCGGTCACTGCAATGGCAGCGCTGTCTGTCTGTCTGTCGGTCGGTCTGTCTGTCTGTGGTTCGTGGTTATTATAGCCGTTGCAGCGTCCACGTCTTTCACTGACTCTGGGTTTCTGCGGGTTCGCTTCGCTGCCCCTTTTATTGGCCAGCGCTGACGTCTTGCCGGGTGGTAAACTAAACCTCCAGCGATTCTGCCGGCTCTTAAAAAGCGCGTCAAGCGTTTGAGGCCCGGTGACGTGTGGGTCTGGATTCGGCGTTAACGGCACAGGTGATGAACTGCTTGAGTGGGCGTGCGTGAGTCAGCATTGGGGGCTGGGCGTTGGGGTGCGGGGAGTGTGGGTGTCTTGTGTGGGAAGTGTGGGTGTCTTGTGTGGGAAGAGTGGCTGTCTTGTGTGGGAAGTGTGGGTGTCTTGTGTGGGAAGTGTGGGATGTTTTATGTGGGTTGTTTGGATGTCTTGTGTGGATGTGTGGGAAGTGTGGATGTTTTATGTGGACTGTGTGGATGTCTTGTGTGGGAAGTGTGGATATTTTATGTGGGAAGTGTGGATATTTTCTGTGGGCTGTGTGGGTGTATTGTGTGGATGTGTGGGAAGTGTGGATGTTTTATGTGGGAAGTGTGGATGTCTTGTGTGGGAAGTGTGGATGTCTTGTGTGGGAAGTGTGGATGTTTTGTGTGGGAAGTGTGGATGTTTTATGTGGGCTGTGTGGATGTCTTGTGTGGATGTGTGGGAAGTGTGGATGTTTTATGTGGGAAGTGTGGATGTATTGTGTGGGAAATATGGACGTCTTGTGTGGGAAGTGTGAATGTTTTATGTGGGAAGTGTGGATGTTTTATGTGGGCTGTGTGGGTGTCTTGTGTGGATGTGTGGGAAGTGTGGATGTTTTATGTGGGAAGTGTGGATGTCTTGTGTGGGAAGATAAATTGGATGTCTTATGTTGGATGTGTGGCTGTATCATGTGGAAAGTGTGGATGTATTACATGGGAAGTGTTGACGTGTGGATGGATGATATATAGCCTTGATATCTTGTTTCAAGAGCACACTCACACAACACACACCACTGTTTGTACAAGTACTTTAGTTGTTGTTTTTTCCATTGTTTACTGAAATAGTTTGGCTTCTGACCTTCGCATAAAACCAACGCGCTAGTGAGAGCCAACGATAACTGTTTGTAAAACAATTAATCTAATCAAAATGGAGTGAAATAAACTAATAAAATAAATAAACGAGTAAATAGATCAAACCAGAAATGAAATATACACAGAAGGCCAATAATTCGAATGAAACAAGAAATGGTGGATACAGGGCTCACCCTTCGCTGCACTGCCCCGGGCAATAGATGGGTCAGCTCCTGTCAGTGTCAAGCAGGTGTCCGCAGCATGTCCTGTTTCGAAGGTAGGCACTGTTGGTCTCTGCGTTCACATCTCGCTGCGTCATACTCTGCTGTGTGAAATGTGGAAAAATTGTTTTTGGAGGTGGAGTCAGTATTTCATAGAATGTCAGCAAAAAACAACAACAAAAAACAAAAACAAACAAAAAAACAACAACAAAAAAAAAAAAACAACCCCCCCCCCCCGTAGTTCCAAGTAGACTGATGCCATATATGTATGTATGTATGTATAATAATAATAATAATAATGGTATTGAAATAGCGCTGAATCTTGTGCAGAGACAAATCAAAGCGCTTTCGCACCAGTCATTCACACGCATGCATAACTCTAAAACTGGAGAAACTGAAGACAAGGAAGAGGCAGGGAAGGGAGGCTATTTTAGGAAGAGGTGGGTTTTAAGGCCAGACTTCGAAGAGCTGAGTGTGAAGACTTGACGAAGCGTAAGAGGAAGTTCATTCCAATTGCAAGGTCCAGACACAGAGAAAGAACGGCGGCCAACAGTCGAGTGTTTGAGTATGCGTAAATCCGAAGCCGACCGTAGTGAGCGAGGTGGAGTGTAGATGTGAAGGCAGCCACAGAGATAGGAAGGGGTAGATTTGTGAATACATTTATAACATAGAGTGCTGATCTTGTACTTTATTCTGTGTGAGACAGGGAGCCAGTGGAGATGTTGCAAAAGAGGAGTTATGTGCTCAGATCATTTCTTTCTGAGGACGAGTCGGGCAGACTATTATGTATAATAATAGTCAGTCGTGTTTGACAACGACCATCAGAACAGCAGAGGAAGTGACTGTTGTCCCGACTGTCTAGGCTTGAATTTGATTTTCGTGGAGTGCGTCTTGCTCAAGTTACGTCCCCACTCTCTCGACCAAGAGGGTTTGAGGACAGTCGGCGTTGCGATGGTTCCCAAAGGCTGCAGCACTAAGAACCAGTGCAGTGTTGCCTACTAGTTTGAGAGTCATTGTCCTTCACAAAAGACTAAGCTGTAAATGATCTCCCATTGCAATAGAGAAACCATTGATTATACAGCTCTCTCTTTGCTGTTGGCCCACCTGTAAACTGATGTCAATCTGTGATATAGGCTGGGTGAAGCCATATGAAATATCGATCAACCTCGTAAATGTTTGTCTAGTGTAATTTATTTTGACCTCGCGAGAAACCACAAGTGAATTTATGAAAATTGGATGGGATGTGTATTTTTTCATCCGTTGTCAGACTGAATCTCTCTCTCTCTCTCTCTCTCTCTCTCTCTCTCTCTCTCTCTCTCTCTCTCTCTCTCTCTCTCTCTGTTCTTTCGCTCCTTGTTGTTTTTCTTTCATTTTGACTTTCTAATTCTCCACGTATTTGCTCGCTTAATTAATTGTTCAGCCATTCTTCCATCCATCCACCCATGATGCATTCATTGCACATTAACGCCAGCGGCTAAACTGGCTCTTTTTTTTAAATTCTTTTCTTTTCTTTCTTTCTTCCCTCATGCTTCATTTCCACCCAACACTCTATCCCGTTCCAACACACCCTCCCACCCCCACGCTTCACACACCCACACACACACGCGCGCGCGCACGCACACACACACACACACACACACACACACACACACACACACACACACACACACACACACATCCCGTTTTATCCCTCACGCCTTACATCTTGCCGGGCAGGCCAGAGCCATGAGTTAACCTCCACGCCCGGGCGATCAGGGAGAGCAAATGAAGGGCGTGTAATTTAGGAGCCAGACGGGCCATCCTGGGCAACAGGTCTGGCCGCGTAAATCGGGTGGAGCGGGACGTGGAGGTGGGTGTGGGGGTGGGTGTGGGGGTGGGGGGACTCCCGCCCGGCCCATCCAGCGACGCCCCCCCCTCCCCCCCGCCCCCCGCTCTCCCGCCCCCCTGCCTCTCCCTTTAAAACGTGTGTCCGTAAATCACCACTAGTAATCTTGTAGCAGAGGACAAAAGATGCCCTCCCTTATCCCTACCTCACCCCCAGCCGCCCCCCCCCCCCCCCCCCAAAAAAAAAAGAAAAGAAAAAAAAGAAAGAAAGAAATAAGAAAAAAAAAAACCCCAATAAAACCCAAACTTCCTGTCTACTCTTCTAGCCTCTGCTCATCCTCCTCTTCCCCTCTACTTCCTGGTCTTCAGCCCCAAATCTCCGCCCCCCCTGCCCCCTCCCCCCTGCCCACCCCCCCACCTCCACTCCCCCAACGTCTGCCCTGTAACTTATTTCATTGTCCTTCCTTCCTTCCTTCCTTCTTTTCTGCAGAAGTGAGTACGTGTGAGGGCGCATCAGTATTCTGCAAGAAGCGAGTGCCTACTCTGGAAGACACGGATGGCTTCTGATGCATATTGGAAAGAGGCTGTGACGCGTGCTGGAAGATGCCAGTGCGTACTGGAAGACGCGGGTACATTCTGATGCATACTGGAAGAGGCGAGTGCGTACTAATGCATATTGAAAGACGCCACTAGTGCCTTATGATGCCTGCTGAAAGAGGCGAGCGCATACTGAAAGACACCTGTGCATTCTGACGCATATTGAAAGACGAGTGTATACTTACACATATTGAAAGACGAGACTAGTGCATTATAATACACACTGAAAGAGGCGAGTGCATTCTGATGCGTACTGAAAGCGAGTGCATTCTGATGCGTACTGGAAGATGCGAGTGCATTCTGATGCGTACTAGAAGATGCGAGTGCATTCTGATGCGTACTGGAAGATGCGAGTGCATTCTGATGCATACTGGAAGATGCGAGTGCATTCTGATGCACGCTGGAAGACACGGGTGTATTCTGATGCAAACTGAAAGAGACGAGTGCATACTGATGCACACTGGAAGAGGCGACTCAGTAGAGCATAATGATGCACACTGAAAGAAGCCAAATGCATGCTTAAAGACGCGAGTGCATTCTGATGCACACTGGAAGATGCGAGAGCATATTGCAAGACGTGAATGCATTCTGGAACAAACTGAAAAACACCGAGTCCATTATGATGCGTACTGGAAGACGCGAGAGTGTTCTAATGCAATGTGAAAGACGCGACTGCGTAACTGCAGGAAGACACTACTGCATGACTATGCGTGCTGAAATATGCGAATCTGTGTTGCATACTGAAAGATGCAAATGCACGCAACAAAACTCGCGAGCGCGAACCGAAAAGCGAGAGCGTGTGTGTGCCGCAAAGGAAGGACTTATTTGTATTTGTATTTCTTTTTATCACAACCGATTTCTCTGTGTGAAATTTGGGCTGCTCTCCCCAGGGAAAGCGCGTCGCTATACTACAGCGTCACCCATTTTTTTTTTTTTAGTATTTTTTCCTGCGTGCAGTTTTATTTGTTTTTCCTATCGAAGTGGATTTTTTCTACAGAATTTTGCCAGGAACAACCCTTTTGTTGCCGTGTTTTGTTTTTTTTTACGTGCGCTAAGTGCATGGTGCCCTCGGTTTATCGTCTCATCCGAATGACTAGCGTCCAGACCACCACTCAAGGTCCAGTGGAGGGGGAGAAAATATCGGCGGCTGAGCCGTGATTCGAACCAGCGCGCTCAGATTCTCTCGCTTTCTATGCGACGCGTTACCTCAAGGCCATCACTTCACTCTGTTCCATACTGCTCCAGGAAGGACTTTCGTTCGCTCACTCATTCATCAATACTTTCATTCCTATCACCGCCATACCTCGAGGAAACTTATTCCTTGTTTCTTATTCTTTCCGGCCAAGGTCAGCTTGGGGCTCAGAGAACGCTATGTATCGCTGCCCATTCCTGTCCTGCACCGAGCTGTATTTATGCAGTGTGTATAATAATCGTAACTTCTGCTCTGTTAGCACCCCCGTTCTGTTGTCTGAGCAAACAAGCATGCTGCCCAAGTTAAATCATCTCTCTTTCTGTCTCTGTCTCTGTCTCTGTCTCTCTCTCACACACACACATAATATGCACGAGTCTAAATAAATATAATAAATAAATATATATATATATATATATATATATATATATATGTGTGTGTGTGTGTGTGTGTGTGTGTGTGTGTGTGTATTTACATATATATTTCATATATATATATATATATATATATATATATATATATACAATATATATACATGTGAGTGCGTTTGTGGACGTATACATTACATGTGAATATATATATATATGTGTGTGTGTGTGTGTGTGTGTGTGTGTGTAAGAGGGTATCCATATACCTATTTTATGCCCCCCTCTGCCTCCTCCCCCCCCCCAAAAAAAAAAGAAAAAAAAAGAAAAGAAAGAGAATTTAAATCACACTTAGCTAAAGAACACTGAAGGACCTCCTGATCCAGACCCCCATAAACCACACACACACACACACACACACACACACACACACACACACACACATCAAAACACTACCCCACACACACTGACACGTAAGGCGTCAACATTAACACTTCCAACGTGCTGCTGACTCAGACATGCAGGTGTCAGAGGTCACACAAATCAGGCCACCCACCCTTGTAGACAACCCCGTGTGCAGAAAAGCTGCAACGATACGTGAAGACGGAAACACCGAAAACTGACCGACCGAAAAGAACCGACAGAAAAAGAAAGAAAGAAAGAAAGAAAAAAAAAAAAAGATTTATCCCAATGCGTGCGCACAA
Organism: Babylonia areolata; assembly: GCF_041734735.1. NCBI lineage: Eukaryota > Metazoa > Mollusca > Gastropoda > Neogastropoda > Buccinidae > Babylonia > Babylonia areolata. The sequence continues at coordinate 42,621,859 of NC_134879.1, read as the reverse complement.
AGCTGCAACTCAACGTGAAGACATGAGAGCGACTGACAAGACCAACCAAAAGATAGGGAAGCCAAGAAAGAGATTTATGCTAAACGCTGGAGCGTGTGCGACCAAGCTAGCCTCGAAAAAAAAAAAAACAAAAAAAAAAAAAAAAACCCACCAAAACACTAAGCCTCACTTCTGCTCGTCGAAGCAGACTCCGCCGTGAAGTTTCAAGCGTCAGCGTCAGCCGGCATGAGCTCCGATAACTCTCTGAGGTCTTTTGTTCAATTCATTCCCTTGTTCCTTCACGCTCCAGTGGCGAAGAGCATCACCCACCTCCCCCCACCCACCCACCCCTCTTGCCTCCACAGCGTAGTTCGTCTCTGTCCACCCCGTGAACCGCTGCGGCGTTTGTCTTGGTCAGTACTCGACAGGTCCTGTCGAAGGAGCAGCTCCTTTATGGGCGGCGGGTGAGAGCGGTTGCTGGTATTCTTTGGGGGTTGCTGACACGGGGCATTTAAGCGGCCAAGAGTGATGTTCCTTGCAGTGGGTCGTAATTCATTGCCTTGCTAACTGCGTCTCTCTCTCTCTCTGTCTGTCTCTGTCTCCCTTCCACCCCACCCCCCCCACTCTCTCTCTCAGTCTCTGTCTCTCTCTCTCTCACTCTCATTCTCGCCCAGTTTACGTTTGCAGCTGCTGTTCGAATCCTCCCTCCCCCCTTCCCCCCCCCCCTCTCTCTCTCTTCCTAGATTCACCACCAAGAGTGCTTTGCTAGCAAATCAGCATGGAATAGGACGCTTGACTTCCTTTAGCAGGTTTGTGATTGAAAACATGACCTTGCGAAAGAAACCGTTTCAGATACTTTTATTTATCATTTTTTTAATTATATTTATTTCCTTCTCCATTTCTCGCGCTTTTCTGTCTTTTATTCTTGGTGTTTGATAAGGCGTTGACTGTGCTAAATGTGCTGTGCTGTTAGGTTAAGAGATTTTATCTTATTTATTGGGCATGAAACAACTCATCATAAAAAAAAAGCTACCAGGTTTGGTGGAGAAACTTTTCGGTGATCAATAAAGGAGCTTGAAGCAACAAGGCGCAATGAGATGTGTGGGTGAGCACAAGTTCGTTGAACGTTGATAGTTTTTGTTCTTTATTGTTTTTGTTCGTGCTTCTTCTTTCTCTCTCTCTCTCTCTCTCTCTCTCTCTCTCTCTCTCTCTCTCTCTCTCTCTCTCTCTCTCTCTCTCTCTCTCTCTCTCTCTCTCTCTCCCCCAATCAATTGCATTCTGTGTAACTTTCATTAAAGAATTATATCTCAATGTATTTACTTGTACGTTTATGTTGTTTATTTATCTTGTTCTAGTCTGATGTTTTGTACAAATCAATAAATTTGATACACCGCGCGTTGGGGTTTATGCGTTCAAGCATATTTTTTTTGTTTTGTTTCTTTTAATGGAAATGTTTTGTAGCGTATGGGGGACAGTCCACTTGCTTTGACACCCCCTTGAAACTGAATTTGAAACTGAAACTTTGAGGTTCTATCGAGCTTCATACAGAATTGCCTATCGACACAGGCACACTGAACCAGCCCCACTATGACTTTGACCTTTTGTCAAAGTGACAGACAGATAGACATGTACACGCGTGATACATCTTCCGCATCACACCCCGTTGATGAATATCAAATGAGTAAGTAGATACACAGATGGCAGCCTCCCCGATTAATTCAGTTGTTACGAAATGCATTTGTTTAAGGGTACATAAAAAATTCTGGGCTTTATATATATATATATATATATATATATATATATATATATATATGTGTGTGTGTGTGTGTGTGTGTGTGTGTGTGTGTGTGTGTGTGTGTGTGTGCATCTATATTCTCATTAGTAATGTACCATTTGCCACATGTCTAATTAATTTCTTATTTCAATTTTTTGGTACATTTGTATCGTATCACCTTGATAGATAAAAAAAAAAGCAAAACAAAAAATGAATAAATGAATCAGAAGTAAATAAATGAAAACAAATCAATAAGTGAATAATAAACGAGTGATTAAATAAATGAATAGAGATATCTATAGATAGATAGATAGATGGACGGACAAAAAATAATAATAAATGAATGAATGAATAAATGAAAGATTGAATAAACAAATAAATAAATGAATGAATGAATGAATGAAAGATTGAATAAAATAAATAAATAAATAAATGAATAAATGACTGACTGACTGAATGAATGAATGGATGAATAAATAAATGAAATATGTAAACAAGAATAAAGGTGATTAATCGAGAATGAAGAGAATGCATGTTCTTCACTCAGCCAGCCACGAAGACGGAAGAGCTGTCTGTCTCCGAGGCAGTGTTGAGTTGGGATTTTAACCCCTTGACTGCTAAACCTTGGTGAAATGAGATGTGTGGCATCAGTTTTCACTGCATTACATACGTTTTTGAACACGTATAAAATAATGTCAGTGATGATGCTGAACAAAGATAATTAACATAATCTCCACTAGGAGTCCAAATAAAGAATGATAACTCACATCCTGACCTGCAAGCCCCATTGTCTTACGGATCATACTTGCCAGTAGCGGTCAAGGAGTTAATTATTACAACAGTCGCGATTTCAGTTCCGCACACGTCACAGTATAGTACAGTACAATACAGTACAGTACAGACGGTGCAATGACAGGACAAAACAAGAAGCCGTTTCATGAAGTCCCGTCATAAGGATGATCCATTGTGCGTACAGAACTATGTGACGGACGCGCTTTCACAGTGATGTCAAGACAGCTGAGAGACGGGGATAGCCGGTTCACATGTCAGTGGAATGTTGTGGTCGACATGGGTCTTTTATTTTCTGGTTTCTGCCGCCGTGTGTGTGGATTGTGTTCATGTTGTCCGCTTGAAATGAATCTGTTCACACTCTCTACACTGTCTCTCTTTCTTTCTCTGTCTGTCTCTCTGTCTGTCCCTGTCCCTGTCTGTCTGTCTCTGTCGCTGTCTATCTTTCTGTCTCTCTCTCTCTCTCTCTTTGGCTGTCTGTCTCTCCCCCTCTACCCACATCTCTCTCTGACTGTCTGTCTGTCCCTGTCTCTGCCGCTGTCTGTCTATCTGTCTGTCTTCCTCTCTCTCTCTCTTTACGCCCGCGCATGCTGTCATGTGTGTGTGTGTGTGTGTGTGTGTGTGTGTGTGTGTGTGTGTGTGTGTGTGTGTCTTTCTCTCTTTACGCCCGCGCATGTTGTCAGGCATGCATGTGTGTGTGTGTGTGTGTGTGTGTGTGTGTGTGTGCGCGCGCGCGTGCGTGTATGTGTGTATGCTTGCGAGCGCGCGCGTGTGTGTATGTGTGTGCGCGCGCGCGCCGTCGTGTGTGTGTGTGTGTGTGTGTGTGTGTGTGTTAATCAATCTTCCGGTATAAACAGCTGTCAAGTAAGCGACCCCTCACCTGTCAAGAGAATGTATAATTCAAGAGAGAAGACGAGACACGCTTGAAAACCTCTCTCTGTCTCACACCAGTCACAGACAGTCGCGGGGGACTTCGTTAACTCACTCAGTACGGACAGTCCTCTCTTCTCCTCTACACAGACCCCTCGGATGTCCAGTGGGTATCTGAATGACCCAACATTTAGCTTCCGTCGTCAGAATTGTGGTATTCTTTGTCAACATTCACCTCTTCAGTATAAGAGCCTTCCGCTTGCAATATTTTGATAATGGTAACTGGGGTGAAACGCTGTTAACGTCGTCTCTTTCGCCGTTCGTATGGAAAGAGTTAAACCATTTTTTAGAACGGAACTATACAGACTTCACAAAGAAGTTAGGGATCACTTCATAAGAACAAGGTACATGAAACAGTATGTTAAAAAAAAAAAATAAAAAAAAAAAATCATGAGGTTATGAGAATCATATAGGCTGTCTATGGTCTATCGTTGACTTTTCGCTGAATGCACAAATGGCTGTTTCAGACACACGTACACTATGAAGAATTTGAAGAAACGCGTTTGAAAAATCGATATTTCAGCCAAACATGCAGCACTGTTATTCTATGGTTTATAAATGACAGCTGTGCTGTTTTGTTTTTGTTTTTTGTTTGTTTGTTGTTGTTGTTTTGTTGTTGGTGGTGGTTGTTTTGTTTGTTTGTTTGTTTGTTTTGTGTTTTTTGTTGGTTTTATTTTTCATTGTGTAAAATATGAGAGAACAAGTGCAAGAAAAGATCTTCTGGTTATAAGTGGTGCTCAATACATTTTCTGTTTGACATACCTGTTTGACGGAAATTCAGCATCAATCAACCATGCCCCCAAGAAGGAGAAAACTGTGCAAAAGTTCCCAAGTGGTCCTTTTTTTTCTGTGAACCATGTAGTTAACACAACCGAGTCATGCTCTTACTTTGGTGGTGGTGGTGCTCGGAAAGGGGAGGATGGGGGGTGGGGGGGTGGGGGTGGGGGTGATCCCTCAGTATGAATAGTGTACTGTTGAACAATTCAAGATTATTCAAACCAATAGTGTCCCATCCTTCTGGATATTCTGTTAGAAACGTCCTTGATTTTGTATATCTTTCGTGTTCTTTTTTGTTTTTCTCTTCTCTTCTTTCTTTTCCATCTTTTTGCCACAGGGAAGAAAGTGATTACTTTTGGCCACAAATAAGATTGAAATAACTTTAGGCACAGCAATAGGATGGGCTACTTTTAGCAGCTACAAATAAAAACTGACCTAATCATGGCCACAAACACGAATGGGCTGCTTTTAGCTCCAAAGGGATTTCCTGTAGAATTTATTATTTTGATAAAAAAAAAAAAAAAAAAAAAAAAAGACACAGTTCCTGTCGCTAGTAAAAATAGAAATCGTTTCTGTCAGAAGCAGAAAATAAAATATGAAAAAGTGTGTACGCCATGAAAAAAAAATTGGTTATGAGTGAAGGGGGCGGGGGGCGGGGGGGGGGGCGGGGCATGGGGGGAGTACAGGGGGCGAGAAGGAAATCATTTCATTGTGATGAGTGAGGGAGGGGGGTGGGGGGAGGGGAGAGGGCCAGGAGGAAATCATGTCATTGTGATGTGAAGCTGACTGGTTTAGTGTGTGTTGTTATTTATTCTGCCGTGTTTCAATCACTGAGATTGGCCGTGGCACCACTGCCCTCGAGGTGTGAGGCGTCGTGGGGCGTGGGTGGGTGGGTGAGTGGGTGGGTGGGGCCGGACCATTCCGCTGCTTGCATCTCACAGCAGCGGGTCCCCGCAGTGGCTACGGGCGAGGTGATGAATTGTGAATGTGTGGGGGTGGTGGGGGTTAGGGAGGTGGGTAGGAAGGGTGGATGCATCATGTTGCAGCCCTGGTCAATCCATGCATGAAGCGATGGCGCGAGGTGGTGACGCTGTTGTTGCTCCACTACTGGAACCCGGGAGGCACAATTAAAGCAACAAGCAATGTTAGTTAGCAGCGGCTGAGGTTTGTTTCGCGTTAGAAAAAAAAAGAAAGTTTTCCTTAATCTACGGAATTAGCGTATTTCCTTGATCTATGGAATTAACGAAAAGAGTTTGGACAGTTATTTAATCTTAACGCTGAGCAAACTTTGCTGTCGCTAAGGTAGCTCGTGCATCCCGGCCCTGTTAACTTTCTGAAAAGATTAGACAGGGTTAGTTAAATTTTCGAGGATAACATGCAAATGCCAGTGTGATTCAGATTATTTCTTTGGGGAGCGTGGGAGGGTGGGGGTGGGGTGGATGTAGTCTTGACCCAAAATAGGATATACACGACATACTGTCAAATAGTAAAGGCATCAATATGCTCATAAGGAACAACAGACAAACATACCGTCAGAATATATAGTAATAATGGTGTTGGGGAGACAGACATGGAGAGTCTAAGACAACCAGTCTGAGAAGAAGAGGCAGTCACAACCACAGGAGTAACTGGGGTTTTTCTGTAACACGCAATTTTCGTTTGGTTTAAATAAGCTTTAATTATTCAACAATGCCCATAATTACAATGCAATGAATGACAAAAGAGCATCGACAAGCTTAAAGCTTATACTGTGCTCACAACGTTGCACTTCAATTTTATCATGACGGCTGATGAACCATATTATGACTTGTATCAAATAACATTCATAAACAGTAAGTAATGAAATAATGAAATAAAATAAAATAAAATTTTCGTTTGCTATCGTAATCATGACAGGTTTAAAGCAACAACAACAACACACACACATACACAAAAGAAAAGAAAAGAAAAAAGTTACATTGAATGTTTTCATACATCTGAAGATGGTATTTCCTAAAGCATTCGCTTTAACGCAGACAGAGTAACGTCACTTCATTACAACGTCAGGCGTATCTACATGTTATTCATTATGTTGTGATTTCTAGTTAAGCGCACAATTCCAATCTACAACAGTATCAATAATGTCAAACTTCAGGGCTGCCAAAGTGACCAACAACAACAACAGCAAAAAGTCACAGACAGCAGTTGGCAGGCCTGAAGAGAAGGTTTGTGTGTGGCCTGCACATCATCTCTCTCTGTCATTTCATTGTATTGTATTGTATTGTATTGTATTGTATTGTATTGTATTGCTCTTTTTTGTCACAACAGATTTCTCAGTGTGAAAATCGGACTGCTTTCCCCAGGGAGAGCGCGTCGCTACACTGAGAGCGCCACCCATTTTGGGGGGTATTTTTCCTTTCTGCAGTTTTTATTATTTATTTGTTTTCCTACCGAAGTGGACTTTACTACAGAATATTACCAGGGATAACCCTTTTCTTGCCGTAGATTCTTTTACGAACACTAAGTGCATGCTGTACACGGAGCCTCGGTTTATCGTCTCATCCGAATGACTAGCGTCCAGACCACCACTAAAGGTATAGTGGAGGGGGAGAAAATACATTGCGTTGTAAACAATAACTTGTCGCGCTGACCGTGAGAAATGAAGCCTGTAACGCTTGTTGCACGTGAAACACATAATACTGCCATCACTGTCACATCATCGCTAACGTTGAAGCACTCAGCAGAGTGAACCTACCCTTGATTAGTCACAAATGGCAGTGACCATCACCAAAGGTCAGTTGTCCGGGCCCGCGCCTCCACCCCCCACCCCCCGACCCCTAACCCTAACACACTTCTCCCCCTCTCCCCCCCCCACGAACTGCCCCTGCCCGCCACCAGAACCCCAGCCCCATTGAAAGAAGATAAAGTGTGTGAGTCACAACAGGTTTAATTGATCAGTCCCTAACCCGAGACAGGCCTTAGTCACCTCACCTCCAAGCGTCCACCAAAGATGTGAACTCTCTAGGCGCGTATCTCTTTCCACTCTTGCTCTGGCTCCCGTGGTCCGATGCTCATGAATGGTTCATGAATCGTCCTCAACAGTCTGGTCACAGAAGACGACCTCTACCCCACCTCCCCCTGCCCCTTTCCTGTCTCCCCCTAAAGAATGAACACCAACCATCTGAAGGGAAGGGGGAGTCTTTTCAAGGGGGAAGGATAATGAGTCAGTAGCGCGGAAATGACACTTTCAATTCCCTGAACGCCACTCGCCTTTCTGTCTCCCACCCTCCCCAGACGGAGCAAGAGGGACTAGGTGGGGGTGGGCAGGAGGGGCGGGGGGTGGGGGGTTGGGGGGTTGTATAGCGTTTCGGTCTGGACAATCACTCTCAGTTTCTTGCTGATGCAGATAACAGACTGAAATTAAGCCCCCTGCCCTTTCTTCCCTAACCTTGCCCTGGATTAACTAGACATCCACCCTCCCTCCCTCCCCCCCTCCTCCTCCTCCATCCACCCCCACTGCTCCTCACCAGGCTGCCAGGTCTTCAGGGGCGGTTTGTACTGGCGTCAGCCCACACCGGAAGTAACGCCATTATACTCCAAGGTGATGATTCACGACGTGGTCTTTAAGTACGTTTATCTGTCACAATCGACACGTTTAAGTGGTCCGCGGCCATCTGGATAGTTAGCGGTGGGAAGTATCACGCCTCTCTCTCTCTCTCTCTCTCTCTCACTCATTTCCGCAGAGGTGGTGTCGGGGTGGTGTCAGAGACACGTGTTATCCTGCCGTAACGATTGGCTGGAATGAAGATCTGCTCATGATTCCATTTCCTCGTCCTCCAAGCACGATCAATGGTGTCCTGTCTGTCTGTCTGCCTGTCGCTGTACAGAAACGACAATAGAAAGCGGCTGAGAGAAGCTTCCAGTGTCTTCCTGCTGTTCCTCATTTTTATTGTTCCTTTTTATCACAACAGATTTCTCTGTGTGAAATTCGGGCTGCTCTCCCCAGGGAGAGCGCGTCGCTACACTACAGCGCCACCCATTTATTTGTTGTTGTTTTTTCCCCTGCGTGCAGTTTTATTTGTTTTTCCTATCGAAATCGAATTTTTTTTCTCTGACGGGCGCGAGAGCTGATTGGTTAGAGCGCTGGGCTTTCAGTTAGAGGGTCCTGGGTTCAACTCCTAGATGCGCATGGGGGATTTATAGTTGGTTTTCCATATCACCCAGGTAAACATATGTGCACATCTGCTATTGCCTGGACTCCCTTCGTGTGTAGAAACACGTGGAATATCAAAGTCGCATGTCAAAGATCCTGTAATCCATGTCAGTGTTTGGTAATTACTTATCTATTCATTTATATATCTTCGGTGTATTTAGTTTTGTTTTCCATCAAGATCTGACGAAGCACGTTGGATTACGCTGCTGGTCAGGCATCTGCTTTTCAGATGTGGTGTAGCATATAAGGATTCGTCCGAATACAGAGACGCCTCGTTGAGTAACTGAAATGACCTGAAGTGTTCGATGGAAAACACGGAACAAACCCAGCATGCACACCCCCGAAAACGGAGTATGACTGCCTTAACGGTGGGCTAAGAACGGGCGGACATGCGATTGAACGTGTGTGCGTGTGTGCGTGTGTGTGTGTGTGTGTGTGTGTGTGTGTGTGTGTGTGTGTGCGAGCGCGCGCGCGCGAGACAGTAATCTAAATCAAAACATTTTTTTTTTCATCGACGGACACAAAGGCCCTTTTCATCCTACCCTTACAAAAGCGAAGAATTAAACAGTCTGTGTAGGTAGGTAGAAAAGTTGGTTGTTGGCGAGAGAGAGAGGGAGTGAGAGAGAGGGAGTGGGGGGGGGGGGGGGGAGGAGTCATACATTCTAATTTTCAGTTGACATAAATGTAACGAACCATGTGCTATTTCATAACGAGCAGACATTTGATATTTTCTCACTTTAAACGCCCACGTCCACAATTACTGCGCCACCGTTGCATGATTGATTGCACCGGAAAGCACTATTCGGTTTCAAAAGATCGTGGATAAATAATGAAACTAGTTTGGGGAAAAATCGATTTCATCCTTGGGTTTCCTTGGATTCGTCACTTCACTCTTCTGTTTCGATCTCTAGATTTTTCAGATGCCTGTATCGCTAGCAGAAATTTCCCCACTCTCCTATGGTGAACATGTTCCTTCACAAGAAAGAATCACAAGACGACTAATCTTTGCAGATACGGTTTTGGTGTGTGTGTGTGTGTGTGTGTGTGTGTGTGTGTGTGTGTGTGTGTGTGTGTGTGTGTGTGTGTGTGTGTGTGTTGTTTGTTTTTGTTTTTGTTCTTGTTTTGTTTTGTTTTGTTTTTTTATTTCATGGATAAGACATATATAATGTGTACATAACAATATAATGTATAATGAATAAATGTGATATTCTCTATTATTTGGAGGAATTTTGTGATTTTGCATATTTTCAGTCACACGAAAGTTTGTTTTTCTAACTGGATCCGCCGATGTGCCGATGTTTCACTGATCACGCTGTACCCAAGACTATGTTTGCGATATTCCCTGTTTGCGGAAAAGAAAGTGTGTGTGTGTGTGTGTGTGTGTGTGTGTGTGTGTGTGTGTGTGTGTGTGTGTGTGTGTAGGGGGTGTGGGGTGCAGTAATTATGATTTGTGACCTTTATTTCCTTTTCAACTATCTGAATCTATGCGCTATCCTTTCATGAGGACACTTTAATGCCATGTCAATCTCTTTAATGCCATGTCAATCACTTTAATGCCATGTCAATCTCTTTAATGCCATGTCAATCTCTTTAATGCCATGTCAATCTCTTTAATGCCATGTCTTCTCTTTCCTGTCTGATTGTTCATGTCAAGTCCTCTCTTTTCGTTTTTTTTTTGTTTTTTTTTCTTCGTTTGTTTGGGTTTTTTTCTTGTATGCTTGGGTGACGCAGTTTTGATGATCCCGAAGAAATCCTCCAATCTTAAGGGGGAAAATCAACAACAACAGTTTGTTCTGAAGCAACTCGAAGAGAGCAATTTTAATGACTTTTCATTTCAAAATGCAATGTATTCTGAACATGGTTTTCTGTAACAGAATATATGAGAAAGAAAAAGAAAGAACAAAAGAAAACAACAACAACAAAAAAAGATGAAAATCAATTATCATATTCTTGTGACAAATTCTGTTTTGATGAAGATGGGAATACTCCCAGATAATATGTGTAATTTTTGTCAGGAAGAAAGAGATACAATTCTGCATTATCTATGGGAATGTAACCATGTACAACATTTTTGGACAGGGTTTGTGAGATATTTAAAAGAAAAGTGTTTACATTGTGATAGACTTAACCTGAATGACACACTGGTGCTTTTTGGACAGAACAAAATGAAAACCGATGATTGTTTCTCATATATTTCATTGATAGCTAAATTCTATGTATACAAATGTAGAATTAACAAAGTAAAACCAACACTACAAATGTTCAAAAAAGACCTCAAACAGGCGTATGAAGTAGACAAGTATGCCTTTAACATAACTATGGAATATGACAAGTTTGTGGAAAAATGGGCACTTTATAAATGTTTGATACAAGATTAAGCTATACAATATACAAATTGGAATTATGCCATTGAACATGTATTGTTTTGCTGTTGTGGACTTCTTCTTCCATTACTATTCAGCGGTCATAACTTTGACCATTACTAACATTTTTCCGTTACACGACCAACATCGACTTGCCGATGACTCTGTCGTGGTTTTATGCATGCTGGGTATTTTCGAGTCTCCATAACCCACCGAACACTGACATGGGTTACAGGATCTTTAACGTGCTGTATTTGATCTTCTGCGTGCGTATACACACGAAGGGGGTTCAGGCACTAGCAGGTCTGCACATATGTTGACCTGGGAGATCGGAAAAATCTCCACCCTTTTCCCACCAGGCGCCGTTACCGTGATTCGAACTCAGGACCCTCAGATTGAAAGTCCAACGCTTAAACCACTCGACTATTGCGCCCGTCAGTTCTTGTCAGTACTTAGAAATTAATTATGTGCTTACCCTATACTTTCTAATGCACAAAATATATAAATTCTGTATCAGTAAACCTTTGAATAAAAACATGTTTGAAAGAAAGAAAAAAGAAAGAAAGAAACAAAAATACAAACAGGATCTCAAAGGAATCACACAGTCCACTTCCGGCTACCATACACTCTTCCCATCTCCTTTTCTCCTTCTCCCCCACCCCCCTCCCTTCCTCCCTAACTTCTCCCCACACTCCCCACCCACCCACCCACACACATCCTCACCGCTGCTACGCCTCATGTGGAAACGATTGGAAGCAACGAACCAACCAATAAGCTCTAGATATGTCAGTGGTAATGAAGCACAGCGGGAGAGACAGGTTGCAGATAGCTTGCCGATACTCCAAACCCACCCCGAGTCTCTCCTCTGTCTTGGCCCCCATTACAGCCCCGTTCCACAGCGGTAGCGATGACCCTTCATCAGCTTCCTGATGACCCTTGTTCATTAGCGCCGCCACTCACCCACAACCCCCACGGAAGGGAAGACCCCCCTGGTCCCCCCCCCACACACACACACCCCATGGAGGGGAGGAGGAGGAGAAAGACTGCCCCTTTATGGACGTTCTATGGCCTCCTCAGCCCTGTCAGCCGAGGGTCGCTACACCGGCTGTGGTGAAGCAGCTCTTGAATGATGATAGCGGTGGTAGCAGGGACAGTGGTTTTGCAGTGAGAGTGGCCCCCCCTGTAGCGGATGTGACGGATGACACTTGTCAGCCAGCAAGCAGTGAGTGCAGGGGGCAGCTAGCAGCGGGGTACTTGAGACGTCACCTGGAAAAAGGAGAGCAAATAAGGCCTTGGGGAGTTTGTTTGGGTTCAGGAGTTTCAGTGTCAGTGTCAGTTTCAGCGTCAAAGCGTGAGGTCTGATCTATGTACGCGACACCACTTCTGCTTAAAAAAGAAACACACACACACACACACACACACACTCTCTCTCTCTCTCTCTCTCTCTCTCTCTCTCTCTCTCTCTCTCTCTCAAATCACAAACGTGGATAGACGTTAACCAAAAGAACGAACGAACACACACACACACACACACACACACACACACACACACACACACACACACACACACACACACACACACGTACGCACTCACAACGCATGCCTGGGCGGGCACAGAACAGACAGCAAAAAAACCTGTCCGTGTTCTGTCTCTTTAGTGACATTTGTAAACTTCGAAACGATACAGTGGCTCCTTATGTTTCTCCTCTGTCTGTCTGTCTGTCCGTCTGTCTTTTCTCACCCGCACCCCCTTCCCTTGTTTTCCCCCATCTGCCAATACAGCTGTATCTCAGAAAGTAAAGAAACTGTGAGATGCTTCGCGCACACACACACAAGAAAAACAACAAGAACTGATAGCACAGATGCCTGTTCTACGCATAGACCGAACGCGTTGTTCAGGCCTTGGAGAGCCTGACATAGATATATTCAAAAAGTCAAAATATGAATAGATAGAACAGATAAACAAATGGAATATATAAACCGCAATACAAAGGTAAGCTTATACACACACCCGCGCACGCGCTCGAGTTATTTACAGACACAAGTAATTGTCGAACGATAAAAAACACAGCGAAGGTCAATGGATCTTCTAAATAAATGTTATCAGTTTGAAACAAGATATCGATCTACGTTCATTTGTGACAACAGACTTTACAGCGTACTCGATGTTCTTGTATTCTGGCGTGTTAACTAACTTTGGTCCCGAAACGACAATTGCTGTCGACTTGGCGGTGAGCAGCCTGGTATGACTGGTTGAACAACCGAAACAAGGCTCACATGAACGCTGGCGCCCTTACCAACTGACCCCTGCGGTCAGGAAGTGGAGACTGGACAGCTGACCATTTGTCTTTCAGATGTGTCCTTATCAAGAACGACAAGCCGTATGGTCAGTCACAGTAAGGAAGAAGAACAAGAAGAAGAAGAACAAGTGGAGTGATGGCCTAGAGGTAACGCGTCCGCCTAGGAAGCGAGAGAATCTGAGCGCGCTGGTTCGAATCACGGCTCAGCCGCCGATATTTTCTCCCCATCGACTAGACCTTGAGTGGTGGTCTGGACGCTAGTCATTCGGGTGAGACGATATACCGAGGTCCCGTGTGCATCATGCACTTAGCGCACGTAAAAGAACCCTTTGCACCAAAAGGGTTGTTCCTGGCAAAATTCTATTAGAAAAATCCACTTCGATAGGAAAAGCAAAAAAAAAAAAAAAAAAAAAAAACTGCACGCAGGAAAAAATACACACACACACACACACACACACACACACAAGGGTGGCGCTGTTGAAATCTGTTGTAATAAAAAGAAATACAAATACAAATACAAGAAGAACAAGAGGAAAAATAACAAGAAGAAGAAGAAAGAAACGAAGAAGGACAGGGAGAACAAGAACAAGAACAAGGAGAGCGAGAAGAAGATAAAGATAAAATACACATCAGTGACTTCAGTGAAATCCCTCGTTAACATATCGCAGTTTGAGGCTTTCGAGAATGTAGTGAAGGAGGAAAGAAAGGAAGAAAGAAAGAAGGAGGGAGGTAACCACTGTGGTTTGTGAACGGTATTTAAAAAAAACAACAACTTTACTTTGTCACCAGAGTTGTGGTTTTAAAAGTGGTTTGTACTTATCTTCTTAGAAAACGTGATTCAGAACAAGAAAGAAAGAACGAAACATTTACATGGCTTGACATTTTCTGGGAGGGCGGTTGAGGGTGTGGGTAGTGGGGAAAGGGGGGGGGGGAGAGAGAGGGGCGAGGCCGAAGGAGGTGTGTGTGTGTGTGTGTGTGTGTGTGTGTGTGTGTGTGTGTGTGTGTACCGCATCGGAAGGAAGCAGGTTGATGCCTGAAATACAAAACTGGCACCAGCATCACCACCTCTGTAATGGCGAAACGAAACGACAAGAATCGAGAACACGAGCTGATCTGACCATGCGTGAGAACTCGGAAGATATCCTCCAGGAATGTGTGTGTGTGTGTGTGTGTGTGCGCGCGCGCATATGCGTGTGTGTGCGCGCGTGTGTGTGCGTGTATGTGTGTGTGCGTGTGTGTGTGTGTGTGTGTGTGTGTCCGTCTTTGACTGTGTTTGTGTGTGCGCGAATGAGTGTGCGCGCGTGTGCATGTGCATGTGTGTATGTGCGCACGTTAGCGTGCGCGTATGAACGTATGTGTGTGTGTGTGTGTGGTTTGTGTGTGTGTTAGTGCGTACGCGAGCGCGCGCGTGTGTGTAATTTGCGTTGGTAAGAGCTGTGGTCATTTTCGCACGCGCGCGCGCGCGCGCGCATATGTGTGTGTTAGAGAGAGAAGAGAGAGAGAGATAGATAGATAGATAGATAGATAGAGAGAGAGAGAGAGAGAGAGAGAGAGAGAGAGAGAGAGAGAGAGAGAGAGAGAGAGAATTCAGAGCTCGCGACTCAGATTGTATAAATCGCATATTCATTCAATCTGTCCTTGATAATCTACATCTGCTGCGGATAGTTTACAAGTACATGAATGAAGAACAAACAATCCGAAACAGGCACATAATACAATCACACACACAAGCGCGCGCACACACACACGCATAAACACACACGTATATTCCTGCATTCCATAGCTCCCACAATACCGACAACACACACACACACACACACACACACACACACACACACACACACACACAAAACAAACAAAACAAACAAACAACAACAACAACACACACACACAACAACACACACACACACACACACACACACACACACACACACACACACACACAACAAAAACCCACACATATATACAAACACACGCACGCCAGCTCGCGCGTGCACGCACACGCACACACAGACTGACAGATAAACAGTAGTGGGAACAGGACTCCGGTGTTTCTATGTTCAAAGCTGTGCTCACTCGTGTGTGTGAGCGCGTGTGTGTGTGTGTGTGTGTGTGTACGCACAGGCGTGTTTGTGTGTATGTCTGTGCGTGTGCTCATGCATGCGTGATGCGTGCGTGTGGTTTATTTGTGTTCAACGGCTCTGCTCACTCGTGTGTGAGTGTGTGTGTGTGTGTGTGTGTGTGTGTGTGTGTGTGTGTGTGTGTGTGTGTGTGTGTGTGTGTGTGTGTGTGTGTGTGCTTGCGCATCTAATCATGCGTGGTGCGTGCGTGAGTGTGGGGAGGGAGGGGGGGAGGGGAGGGGAGGGGGGGAGGATGTAGAGAAATAAAGGGTGTGCACGCACGCGGGCACACGTGTATTTTTTGGCCTCCAGTGCTTTTGAATTGTTAATCCCCTGAATGGAGTTGTCCTATTTCTCTCTCTTTTAGTACCCTCGCGGGGTTATCAGTCCTGCTCCCACCCCCCCCCCCACTCCGCCCTCCCACGGCCCCCCCCCCCACCCCCTCCACTCCCCCCCCCCCACGCCCTATTATCTCTCT
>NC_134879.1:42568657-42593657 GCF_041734735.1 Babylonia areolata | reverse complement strand
CTGAACCAGCTTACACGGCTTTACAGCCTCCACGTCTTTAACGAGCGCTTTGTAGTAGTATAGCCGAGAGTTTCAAAGCGTTGGACTGTTCCTCAGATTGAAAGTCCGAAAATGGGTTGCGTAAAGCCAGCTTGGCGCCCAGATAAGTTTGCTTAGGCTTTAAGAACAAGAACAAGGATAAGAATCGGACTTAAGTCCAAGAATGGGTTGCACGAGCCATTTTGGTGCCGCTAAGTTTGCTTAGCTTTACACGAGCTAGGATAAGACTAAAGTCAGTTTCCACAAATCCAGATTTGCCCCATCATCACTGCCGCCCTACACAAGTTATTCATTCTGCCATGCTGGCACTATCCCCGGGAATCTGCAGGTTAAAATGTGTGTGTGTCCTTTTCACGGACTGTGTGGGTGTTGAGTCAGAACACTGATCTCTATACCAGAGCCCAACGCTCAGTTTTATATCATTGATTGACATGAGCTTACATTTGGGCCAACAGCAAAGTGAGAGCTGCATGATCAACGGTTTCTGCATGTCAATAGAAATTCGTTTACAGCTTAGTCTTTTGTGAAGGACTATGACTCTTAAACTAGGAGGCAAGATGGGACTGACTCTTAGTGCTGCAGCCTTGGGGGCTAGTTTGGGAATCCTCCCCAACGCCGACTGTCCTGAAACCCTCTTGGCCGAGAGAGTGGAGATGTAAGTTGGGCAAAAGACACTCTCCACTTTAATCAAATTCTGGCCCAGATAATCGGGACAGCAGTTACTGCTACCTCCTCTGCAGTTGGTTTAAATAATCTTTAATTATTCAACAGTACACATGATTACAATGCAATGAATGACAAAAGAGCATCAACAAGCTTAAAGCTTATACTGTGCTCACAACGTTGCACTTCAATTTTATCATGACGGCTGATGAACCATATTATGACTTGTATCAAATAACATTCATAAACAGTAAGTAATGAAATAATGAAATAAAACAAATAAACAAACAGTACATAATATAGTAAAATAATGCTAATATCAATATTAACATGATATCAAAATTTATTATCACCAGAGTAATTGGCCTAATAGAAGAAAAACACGAAGAAGAAGAAGAAAATTTAGAAGAATGGTGGGTAAGGTGGTGGAGGAGGGGGAACAGAGAGGAGAGGAGAAATTCTAACAGATCATTGGCCAATCCATTCACTTTGAATATTTGATCAGTCAAATAAATCCAACATATATTTTACGAATAGAACCATGTTGTACCCTTTCTTCCTCTGCAGTTCTTATGGTCATAGTCGAATACGACTGACTATCATACCTATCTTGTCGGATAGAGCATAGACGCAACATCCGGATATGGTGACAAAATAATGCTTCACCCCCAAAAACACAAAAACAAATGAACATCGGGAGGTAGACTAAAAAAAAATCTTGGTAAAAGTAAACTTACTTGGGATAAAAGAGGCGACGTATCGAGCCTGGGATAAAACAGGCGACAAATGAACATCCTTATCCTCCCCCACCCCCATACCCCACCCCACGCCACCGAAACAAGAGAGAGATACAAGGTAAATAAGAAAAATCAACAACACACACATAAGCATGGGAACCAAATGAAGCAAAAAAACAAGACCAGAAAAAACAAAGTTGAGTAAAAACAGAACAAAACCAAACCAAAAAAACAAAAAAACAACCCCAAAAAACAACAACTTGGAACTGTAAAAAATCTAGCGCTGTACGTGGGCTGCTCCAGTGATGCTGCGTCTTTATGGTCCTTTTTATTCTTTCTTTTTTTTTCTTTTCTTTTTTTATTCAGAACTCGATGAAGACACAAAAAAAATTTTGTGTATGTTTTTGTTTTTCTTTCCTTTATGAATAAACATTTTCGTTTGATGTCCCTCCTTCCCTTCCCTCCCCCCTCCCCCCTATCTCCCACCTCACTTTCTCTCCACCCCCCCCCTCTCTCTCTCTCTCCCCTACTCCTCCATCTCTTTCTTTCCCTCTCCTCCTCTTTCTTCATCCTCTTTCTCCCTCCCTCTCACTCTCCCAGTCCTCTTTCTCGCCCCCTCCCTCTCCCCCTCCCTCCTCTTTCCCCCTGAATTTCTCTCTCTCTCTCCCCCCCTCCCCCTCTCTCTGGGGATTTTCTTCTTCTTTTTTTTAAGGTTAATCGTTTTCACAAACCGTCTTCATATCCGTCAAGGCGCAGAGAGAGACTTACTTACCAGTCTAAAGGAAAGAGAGAACAAAAACGAGAGAGGGGGAGAGAGAGAAAGGGGGGAGATAGAGTAATAAGAGTGAGAGGGGGGAGGGAGGGAGAGGGAGGGAGAGAATGGGGGAGTGAGGGAGAGAGAGAAAGAGAGGGAGGGAGGGATAGAAAGTAAGAGAGAGAGGGAGAGAGAGAGAGAATGAGGTGGGGAGAGGAGAGAGAGAAGAGAAAAGAAATAGAGAAAGGGAGAGATGAGGGAGGGGCGAAGAGAGGGAGAGAGCGAGAGAGAGAGAGAGAGACAGAGATGGGGGAAGGGAGAGACAGAGTGAGAAAGAGAGAGAGAGAGAGTGCGAGAGATAGAGAAAGAGATAGGTGGGGGGAGGGAGGGAGGGAGAGAGAGAGAGAGAAGGGGTGGAGGCTGAGAGCAGAAAGACTTGTTGGTGGGGAGCAAGAAAGAGACGGAGAGAGAGAGAGAGAGAGAGAGAGAGAGAGAGAGAGAGAGAGAGAGAGCAAGAGAGAGAGACAGAGACAAGAGACAGAGAGAGAGGGGCGGGGGCAGAGAGCAGACAAACGTGTGGTGTTTGTTGTATCACTAAAGTTGGTTGGGTTACGGCTCCCTGCCTGCTCCTCAGCACCGGCGCTCTGTAAACAAACAGGAGGGGCATCTGGGGAAAAGGGGTGGAGGGAGGGAGGGAGGGAGGGAAGGGAGGGAAAGGAGGGGGGGGCTGGATAGTGTGGTGGTGTGGTTCACCTGTAATTGTCTTACCTGTGCCCTTCAGGAACCCCTCTCTCTCTCTAAGCAGCCCCTATCACCGCTTTGCTTCCGCTTCTTCCTCTGCCGTTGTTAGTCGGCAGCCTGGGTGATTTTTCTGGTAACTCTTTCCACACGCAAGGTACTAGCTGAATTGGTAGCGTAAGCAGCATTGGCTTGAAGTTGTGTGTGAAGAGAGTCACCACTCTTTACTATTTGTTAATCGTTTGATCTCCTGGCCTCATTGTTTGTGAATTTCAAGTTGAAAAACCACCGAGGCAACCATGTGTTTGTTCTGTATTGTCCGTGTGTTCTATGTGGATTGTTCAGGATTAAAAGGCTATGCTATGCCAGTCTTGAATAAAAGCTAATTTGTGTTTGCACATTAATTTTCTTCTGTCATTCGCTGCTGTGTGCACATGTCGAATGATCGGTATAAGAGCAAGCCCGGCGCTTCATTTTTCGGGGAAATGTCTGGGTTTGTTCCAATGTACCTTTTTTTTTTTTTAATTTACTTGTGTGCTATCTGAACTGGTAGCGTAAGCAGCACTGGCTTGAAATTGTGTACCTTGTGTGTGGAGAGAGTTACCACTCTTTACTATTTGTTAATCATTTGGTCTCCTGGCCTCATTGTTTATTAATTTGGGTGATTTTTGTCCCCCCCCCCCCTGACTTTTGTGTTAGTCACTGCACTCGCTTTTGCCTTTGCTGCCTTGGAAGGGAGACAGAGAGAACTCAAAGATTTGATAAGACTCAAGATGTTTGGATCATTTCAGGCTTTGCCACACGCCCCCCCCCCCCCCCCCGCCCTCCCGCTCTCCCTTCCCCGCCCCTCCCTCCCCCACCCACACACATACACTCTTTGTGAATGCAGTATGAACTATATATAACCTATTTCAGTGTTAATTACTTACTTTGAGGTGTCAAAGTGTGCGGACTAATCTTTATACGCAAAACCGCATCTGTATATAAAAAATAATAATAATTAATGAAAGGGGGAAAAAAAAGAGGAGCAATGCCTGACCTTCACATAAACAAGTCGTGCTGACCAATTGCCTTGAATGCCTACTCCAGCTAGAAGACTGAAGAAGATACATTGATATGAATTGCATGTCTGTCATGAATTGATCCGTGTACTTAAAGGGATTGGAAAACAAAATACTCGAACATGTTTCTAACAAAGCAGTTTGCAAGACAGTTAATCGTCAATTTCAAGAAGCAAGAGTATGGGAATGAGATATGAAATGGTGTTTATTCAGAAGAATACACACACACACACACACACACACACACACACACACACACACACACACAGAGAGAGAGAGAGAGAACATATCAACGCGTTTGCTCACTGATCATAGGCCTCACATTATACATTACATACGGACGGGACTGATGACTAGATATGCAGATAAACGGTTGCTGATACAATGTATCACGAACCTTTGAAACCCAACTGGTTTTTCCTTTGTTTGCTAAACTCAACATCATTCTATATGCCTTAAAAGATAATCTCTGTTCGTCCATTCTTGTCAACTTTAACCAGTATCTAATGCAACAAATAGAAGAATTCACAGTCAAGGGGAATCTGTCTAGATCACCATAAACTAAATCATTTGGTGTTCTCGCACTCACGCCGAGATATGTTTTTAATACAAACAAGTGAACACTTCTACCACTGATGCGGCATTTTCCAGACCTCATCTTTCTGCGCCATACATTAGGATAGGATAGATCTGCTTCAAAAGTAATCTAATTGAGTTATTGTTAAGTTTGTACAATTTACACAAAATACTGAACGCAGCCCGGTTTCCTCCACTTGCTAAATCATTACATGCATGGCTAAAACTCAATTTCGTAGTAAACAATATCCCCAAATATCGGTAAGAATTAACAAGAGATATCTCAGATTTATTATAGAACCATTTCTCCGAAGCAGCTAAAAAAAAAAAAAACCCACCTTTTCTAAACACTATGATACTACTTTTACCCATGTTAACTTCCAGCTGTAACTGGGTGCCAGCTTTACAAGGTTATTCACCTGCGTCTGCAAGACGATCACAGTTTCTGATAACAAAATTATATCATCTGCAAACAAACGAATAAACAATTCAATCATCTCTAGACTAAAATCTGCACCATGTCTGCCATTATCAATTATCTCTAAAAACAAGTTCATTTATAAATAATGTAATGAGAATAGGACTACAGACATCTCCCTGTTTTACACCATTCGTACAACTAATGTATCAAGTAAACTGGGAGAGAAAGAGAGAGAGAGAGAGAGAGAGAGAGAGAGAGAGAGAGAGAGAGAGAGAGAGAGAGAGAGACAAGACAAGACAAGACAAGACAAGAGAGAATTCTTTATTTTCGAGGATAATAGATAAGCACTGGCGCGCTATTTTTCATCAAGTCTCCGTCCTGAAACAGGGTCTACACGACACAATACTACATTATATATGTCAATGCATGCACTACACAATGCTACTTAACGTCAAAACATGCGTACATGATACTACATAAAGGCATAAGCATGGTAATAACACACACACACACACACACACACACACACACACACACACACACACACACATGCACAAGCACAGTATTAATAAACTACGTAGGAAAGAAAAGAGAACACACTCTCTCTCTCTCTCTCTCTCTCTCTCTCTCTCTCTCTCTCTCTCTCTCTCTTACGCACACACACACTTACACACACATAAGCATACATTGTGTATGTTATCAAATACTATACTAATGTGTGTGTGTGTGTGTGTGTGTGTGTGTGTGTGTGTGTGTGTGTGTGTGTGTGTGAAAGAGACAGACAGACAGACAAAAACAGAGAGACACAGGGTCTGCGGGGTTGGGGTGGGAGGGTGGGGTGCGACTTTGTTTAAGTGTGTGTGTGTGGGGGGGGGGGGGGGGGGCGCATGTGTGTGAGTGTGTATGTGTCACACACAGAGAAAGAGACAGACAGACAGACACAGACACACACACACAGAGAAAGAGTCACCTTGTATCAAAACCAGCCACTGTCCTCCCTCACAACAAAAGGGCAGTAATCACCTCGTTCATCACTTCGAGTGGAAAGCACGGGACACTAAACCGATAGGAACACACACTTTGTGAACGCTACCTGCCTGAACTGATGGGTCCACGACGTCCTTCACAGTGTTAATGGGCAGTTCCGTGCCTTTACAGCCTGGCGTATCTGATTGAATACCATTCACTGCCCAGATCCGCGAATGTGTCTGTGATTCGGCAACGTCTTTACCCTCATTACACCGCTCCTTCAACTGTGAAGCAAAAGCACAAAGAACTAGGAGGACCAGCTCAAAAGTCGGTGATACAGAATCACACAGCTTTTTAAAACTGGAATGAAGAAGTTTGAGCGTTTTGGAGAGCTTGTCAGCCGCGAGAATCGCTGTTTGTTGTTGCTTTTGTTTCAGTTTGATTACTTTTAATTTGGAAGATACTCAGCGTACTGAATGGATGCTTTTGTGGTGTGAATGTGGTTCAGGTATTGGTAAGCTGGTTTTTAACTCTTTCCATACGAACGGCGAAAGAGACGGCGTTAACAGCGTTTCACCCCAATTACCATCATCAAAATGCTGCAAGCGGAAGGCTCTTATACTGAAGAGGTGAATGTTGACAAAGAATACCACAATCCTGACGACGGAAGCTAAAGGTTTGGGTCATTGAGACACCCACTGGTCATCCGATGGGTCTGTGTAGAGGAGAAGAGAGGACTGGCCGTACTGAGTGAGTTAAAGTCACTTCAGTGCTCTGTAGGGCTGTGGCCATATGTCTTTAAGTCACTACCATACTCTTTAGGAATATGGCCAGAAGACTCAAAGTCCCTCTGTAGGGATGTTGGCTGAAGTATAGTCACTCACATTTCTCTTCAACATTTTGGCCAGAAGCAATGGTCTTTCGAATTTTTTTTGGGGGGTGAGGGGATGCGGTTTAGACAGTTTTTGCTGTCGCACAATGTTAATTCAGAATTTACTTGACAGTAAAAGTTGAGCTGCAAGACTAAACGTCTCAAAAGTTTGCAGGGCAAAGAAATAAGTTTTGGTATATTTGATTGTTTGTACACATTTTAAAACAACTCCATAAACTGTTTTTACGAACCCCCTCATTTATGGATAAATTTATAGCCGATGTACTGATGAATCTAAAAGAATTTTACAAACAAATGACCTTTAAAAAGCTGTTCGCTTTAAACGTGTATTGTAGTGTGGATTACCACATTACAAAATTAATGATATGGTCTTTGAAGAGCTTGGAAGATTTTCATTTATTTTCTTCTTTTTTTTTCTTCGTGAAACGCATATCAATCATACTGGCTGAAATAACACGTGTGAATATTGTCAGATTGTTCTGATCGTAAAAAAAGAAAAAAAACAGTCTTTATTGAAAATGTAACCATGCGTGAAAACAGAAAATAATCGCTTTTGTTGAAGCCGGCAGTGGGGTAAGCTTATCTGGGACAATCAAGAAGTCGAAAATTCAAGTTGCTTTTAATGTTTCAAGCAGAGAGTATGACACAGAACTAGAATGGTCACATCCAAAATAACGACCCGCTTTCCTGTTAAAAAAAAAAAAAGAAAAGAAAAAAAAAGAAGAAAAAAGGGGGGTTCAAATATCCGACCAACATTCATCTGTGTGTGTGTGTGTGTGTGTGTGTGTGTGTGTGTGTGTGTGTGTGTGTGTGTGTGTCTGTCTGTCTGTCTGTGTCTGTCTGTCTGTCTGTCTGTCTGTCTGTCTGTCTGTCTCTCTCTCTCTCTCTGTCCGAGTCTCTTTCTCTTTCTCTCTCTCCCGAACGTACACACACACACAAACACACACACACACACACACACACACACATACTGCATGCACGCACGGATCCCCACCCCCTCAACACGCACGCACACACACACACACACACACACACACACACACACACACACACACACACACACACACAATCACACAATTACACGATCACACAATCACACACTCACTCACATACTGCGAGCACGCACGGACACCCACCTCCACCCTCCCAACACACACACACACACACACACACACACACACACACACACACACACACACACACACACACACAATCACACAATTACACGATCACACAATCACACACTCACTCACATACTGCGAGCACGCACGGACACCCACCTCCACCCTCCCAACACACACACACACACACACAAAACACACACACACACACACACAGGGTTTCACCGGCCCCGCACAACAGATAAAGCGGAGGAGTAAAGTGGTTTAATAATGGTGTTTACACCTGGCTGCCCGGAATTCCATCCCCACACCCCACCCACCCACCCAGCCACCCACCCCCACTCCCCCGCTCTGGTGCTGTACTATATGCTGTGCTGGTCGTGGGGCGGCAAACACGAAGACAGGCTGCCCTGCCCTTCTTATTGTCACTGGAACTTCTTTGGAGCACGATTCCAGACTTGTCTGAAGTTTCTCAGCCTTACTACTGTTTTGGCGTCCTTGGCCTCTTGACAGCTTGGCAGCAGCAGAAGAGGCAGTGGAGGCAGCAGCAGGTCGAATGGAGCCAAAGAGACAGTCTCTCTGTCTATCTATCTATCCTTTCTGCTTCCTCCTGTTCAGTTCTGACAAGTGGTGTGGCGGGGGGGGGGGGGGGGGGGGGGAAGATTCCGAGTGGAAGTGCTGGTCGGGTCCACTTTGTGATGTTTTGATACTGGCTGGAAAGTGTTTGGTTGTGTGTTTCTGCCTCTACTATACGTCGTTCTGTCTTCCTTTATGTTTCTGTCTGTCTGTCTGTTTCTGTCTCTGCACTCTCTCTCCAATCTCTTTCTCTCTGTCAACGTCTCTGTCTGTCTCTGTCTATCTCTGTATGTGCATGCGCGTTCATTCACGTGTCTGGTATAGTGGAGTTATATTGGTTTATCTTTTCCGCTCTTATTTTCTTCATCGTAATTTATATTTTACTTTATTCTTCTGTAGTATTCCTGGTGCTTGTCCTCAGTCATGATATTGTCCTCGTAGATTTCATGTCTACCATGTTAGATTTCAGTGTTCCTGAATTTGCTCTGCCGGTCTAGAATGGACTGACAGCATGGAATGGTCAGAAATTTGACACACACACACACACACACACACACACACACACACACACACACACACACACACACACACACACAAAAGGGAAAAAAAAAGAAAAAACAGAGCTGCAGGACCACCGCTGGTGGTCTGCCACTTCAGTATGCAAGCAACGAAAACTCCTGTTGGAAAAGCAGGCTTGGGTGGTCATTTTCGAAGGGCTACGCCCCCCCCCCCCCCTCCACGGACCCCCTCCCTCCCCTCCCCGCAGCCTCACCCCCTCAGTCTGACGTTTAGTTTGTTAGTCGGTCTGTTGGCCACTTTTCCCAAGCCCACTTCTTGTTTTGGATTCCTGGCGTTGCCCGCCACCAGTGCAGACACTGCGCAAAGCGTGTGTAGAAGAGCTGATGTTATGGGGAAATGGACTCTTAGTTTATAGTGGGTTCGTTTGTTTTATTTAGTGCACAGACCCAAAGATAGAGATGAAAGAGTCCCGGGCTTGGGGCTATTTTCTCTGGCGTGTGTGAGTAGGGGAGGATGGGGGAGCGTGGGTTGTCTGGAGTCTCTACCATGGAGCTGTCTTCATTTGTTACATATCTTTTCTTGTCTTAATCACTCGGAGTCTTGTCGTTTGTGTAAAGCTAACTGTAGGGCTGCGCGCTGCTGTATCTAAGCAAATAAGTCACGTTTGCTCTGACAGGTTGTACCTATCTCTCTGTCCCTTTGAATTTACGCAGCTGTTATCTTTGTGTTTATCCATCCTTACCCCCCGTTCTCTTCCCTGATTATCTCAAACTATTAATTTTATCTTCTGACATAGACGCTCTCTCTATCTCTCACTTTCTCTAGATAGAAACAAATTGTTTGAGTTGAAGGGAAAACAAAACTGAGTGTTTTCACGTGTTGATCATTGCATCACAGTGGCTTTAAGTCTGTTTGTGGGTGATCTTAGCTGTGATATCCATCTCAGTCAAGACAGCAGTGATGAATCTCCTCCAGTGGCGGGTCTCATGGTGAGCTGATACTGAGAGCCGCTGACATTGTCTGCGTAGCGATGACTGGCAGAGTAAAGTACAAAGCATCGCTGATTGATTCAGCGACGGGAATCACTCTAAGTATGTCCGTGTGTGGGGTTGGGGGGTGAAGGGGGCCCGGGTGTGTGAGAGTCGGAAGAAGAAAAAAATCTCACCAGGCAAGGAAGTTGAGACAGTAAGCTGGGACAGGAGTTGAGACAGTAAGTTGGGACAGGAAGTTGAGACAGGAAGTTGAGACAGTAAGTTGGGACAGGAAGTTGAGACAGGAAATTGAGACAGGAAGTTGGGACAGGAAGTTGGACCGTGCTAATCAATTATCACAAAGAAACGCAGAATAGTCCATGATTACTCAAGTTACGTTACGACTTATTTAAAGTTTAAAAGTCATAACAACAGTTGCGTTTTGTAAACCTAACCCTTCAGAAGTATGGAGGCAGTGTCACGGTTGTTTCGTGTTGTTGTTGTTGTTGCTATTCAGCAGATCACGTGGAAACAAGGATGTTGACGGCAACGAGACCTGGCAAAAAGGTACAACAAGCGGCTCCTCTTCAGCTAGTGGTGTAAACAGAAACATTGGCTTCCCCACTCCCTCCTCTCACACACCAACACGACCCGAAATAAACTGTTTGCAGGTTTTCAGTTACGGCTAATGGCCCCTCCTCTCCCTCCTGAAAGAACAAACAACAACAGAAAACAAAAAAGGAATCGAAAGAAAGAAGGGTTAGGAGCGCAGTATGCTCAAATGCCTCTTGTTAAAAAGCAAAACGCGATGCTGTCAATGTTCTGTACAACAAAATTCAGAAACACAGGTTCGTAACGTTGCAGACCACGCAGTACTTAACTTAGACCCATCTGAAGGCTGAAAGTAAATCTCGGTAACGGCGCCTGGTGGGTGAAAGGTGGAGATTTTTCCGATCTCCTAGGTCAACAAATGTACAGACCTGCTAGTGCCTGAACCCCTTTCGTGTGTATACGCAAGCAGATCAAATACGCACGTTATTAAAGATCCTGTAATCCATGTCAGTGTTCGGTGGGTTATGGAAACAAGAACAAACCCAGCATGCACACCCCCGAAAACGGAGAATGGCTGCCTACAATGCGGGGTAAAAACAGCCACACACGTAAAAACCCACTCGTGTACATACGAGTGAACATGGGAGCTGCAGCCCACGGAAGAAGAAGAAGAAGAAGAAGAAGAAGAAGAAGAAGAAGAAGAAGAAGAAGAAGAAAAGTACATATTCCTGCTGCTGGCACTGCATGAAGACATTGTTGTTCTCAGTCAGGAAACTAGTGATGCTTGATAGTGAACACGGTTTTTATTCCTGGCCGAAGCAAACTCGGAACTCGCAGGCTTATTGTATCTATTTTCTGTTCACCTTCTTTGATGGTTTCGCACTTTCATTACATAGGAATGTGATGTTCAGAGTGTGTGTGGTTATTACACAATACAGAGGTCATCAACAGTGGATTCAAATTAGACAGAACCAATAAGGAAGAGAAGAGAAGAGAGAGAGAGGGAGAGAGAGAGAGAGAATGAATGAATGAATGACGAGAGAGAGAGAGATTCAGATTCAGATTCAGATTTGTTTTTCAGATAAAGGCCTTGGCATCATACTGAAGGGGCTAATAAAAAGCACATAATACACAGTTTTCCTTAATTAACATAGGCAACAGTTAACGAATATTAAGAGACTGCAGTACGTAGCCTCTTGCTTGCTTCATAAATATACATAGCTAAATCAAAAAGACCTGTCTCATTTCTTGTTAACTACAACATATTTAGCCTAAAAGACAGAGAGAGACAGACACACACACACACACACACACACACACACACACACACACACACACAGAGAGAGAGAGTGAGAGTGAGAGAGAATCTTTTTTTATATTTAAGGAAAATAGGAATAAGTACAAATGACTTGCTTTCATCCTGCCCTCATGAAAAGGGGGAAATAAATAGTCAATACAAAAGCATAACATTACATGAATAAATTTCAAATCAAGTCATCAAAATGAAAGAGACAGACAGACAGACAGACGGAGAGAGAATGAGACAGACAGAGAGAATAAATGAATGAATGACGAGAGAGAGAGAGAGAGAGAGAGAGAGAGAGAGAGAGAGAGACAGAGACAGAGACAGAGACAGAGAGACAGAGAGAGAGAGAGACAGAGACAGAGAGACAGAGACAGAGAGAGACAGAGAGAGAGACAGAGACAGAGACAGAGAGACACAGAGAGAGAGACAGAGACAGAGAGAGACAGAGAGACACAGAGAGAGAGACAGAGACAGAGAGACAGAGACAGAGAGACAGAGACAGAGAGAGAGAGAGAGACAGAGAGACAGAGAGAGAGAGACAGAGACAGAGACAGAGACAGAGAGACAGAGACAGAGAGACACAGAGAGAGAGAGAGAGACAGAGAGACAGAGACAGAGACAGAGAGAGACAGAGAGACAGAGAACGATGGACGGAGGACTGGAACAGCAGCTGCAAACGAAAACTGAGCTCTCCAGATGTGTGACATCATCCTTGTCGGCGTTGTTGTTTTTGTTGCTGTTCAACATAGCATGGGCAGGGAGGGGAAAAAAACAACAAAAAAACCACCCCAAAGTTTATGACAACAACAGCTGGTAAAACAACACAACAATCGCCTTCGCCTCAACCAGTAAACTTTCAACTCCCGCACCCCACACCCCCCCCCCACCCCCCCGGCCCCCCAAACCCCACCACCCATCCCTCCCTCATACACCAACAAGAGCTTTCATAAACTGCTTACAGGTGTGTTGAATCGCCCTTTCTTTTCCCAGCTTCTGCACATCAAAGGAGGGGCAGAAGAGCTTGCATAAAAACACAATACAAAAAAACAAACTCTTGTTGAATTGAAATGCAAGAATGGTCACAAACGTTCCGCACCACGAATGTAGCAGACGCGGCAAGTTGATCCATGTTGCAGTTCATGCAGTGCATGACTCACAAAAGACCTGTCTCAAGCCTGAAACCTTCAGTGACTTGACATACACGAGAACATGACAGCATTCATCAATCAACAAACCAAGAAAGAAAGAAAGAAAGAAAGAAACCTCCTAGTAATCTTTTTTTTTTTTTTTTTGGCGCTAGATAGGCCTTTGTGAACAAAACTGGGTCACAAGAAAAAAAAAGAAAAAAAAAGGGGGGGGGGGGGGGCAGGGGGGGGGGGGGGGGGGGCAGGGGGAGGGACACATGACATCACGCACAGAAATACATCCTGTATGGTTTAGGTATCACAGCTCAGTTTCCAACAGCCACTGTTTACCTTCAGCAGTGGGAGATAAACATCTATCGTTTGCCGATCCAGCGCCAGATATGACATCATGTCTGTAGAGAGATAAGATAAGATAAGATGACAGGCCCTAAGAAAAGAATTACTCTACCATATCAGATTAGAGAAATTTGGTCAGGTGTATTATCATTACCTAGACAGGTAGATAACCTGGAGGCCATAATTGTGTATACATAAAACACACACAAAGAACAGCTATTAAGAATATAACGAAGACACAAATGTAAATAATATCACACACACCGTTTCGTTTTATACATACATTCCACACATTACAGGTAATATTTTGAATGTAAAAGCAGAAAGAATTGATATATATTATTTTGAATATTATTATAAGCAAATCATATTATAATTACTGCACATTAATCGATAGATAAAATAAGAATAACTTTATTATATCACAAAGAGAAATCGCATCAGGTGCGTCAAAACACAACCAGACAATCAGCGCGCGCACACACACACACACACACACACACACACACACACACACACACACACACACACACACACACACACACACGGAAACAACATTAAACATTACTGGATTAGGTTGCACGAACATAACTTTTGCATGGGGCTAAAAAAAAAAAAAAAAAAATCTGTCAATGGAATTGATACCGTAGACTTCAATTTTTTTTTTTTGTTTTTTGAAAACTGAGCAAAACTTGACGCTGTAAAGTTACCGCTCTGTCAGCACAGCCATAGCTCTTGTGGCCCCTTCCCCCCACCCCCAGCTCCCCCACCCTCCCTGCTCTTCCCTCTGCCTGCAGCAGTAGTCGTGAGCAAGACAAAAGCGAAAGTTGAAGGGCGGGGTCGTGCTGAACAGCTCAGCTTCTCGTATCTCGGATGTCCGTAAATCCAGGAAGCATGTAGCGCTCCTGATAGCTTCTTCTGCTGCTACCTACTTCACTCCGATGCTGTCAGGGAGTGGAGAACTTTATCAAGATGTCTTACTACATGGCGCATATTCTTGAAGCTCTATGCGCTTCTGTATAACTGGAGACTTCTGTAGACTGGACGTGTTTTTTTTTTGTTTTCTTTGCAGTGCATGTCAGTATCGCCTCCAGGTGTGTGGATGGGTTTTTATCCCTCGTTTCGTTTTGTCATTGTGTACATATTATGCCGCCTCCAAAGGATGGCTTTGCCTATCTCAGATGGGACAACTATTGTTATTCTTAGTGCTCACATGTTTTACTCCATGCCGAATCAAAAACATCGCAGCAAGGCGAGTAATCTTTAAAAAAAAAAAGTATATATATATATATATATATATATATATATAATAATAATAATAATAATAATGGATACTTATATAGCACACTATCCTGAAATCTGCTCTAGGTGCTTTACAAAAACGCTTTTGATAACATAAAACATTATATCTATGTTACATACACACACCAAAATGTGACCACACACACACACACACACACACACGCACGCACGCACGCACGCGCACACACACACGCACGCACGCACGCACACACACACACTGCATACATACATTTTAACATACATGTGTATCTAACA
Source organism: Babylonia areolata (assembly GCF_041734735.1). Classification (NCBI taxonomy): domain Eukaryota; kingdom Metazoa; phylum Mollusca; class Gastropoda; order Neogastropoda; family Buccinidae; genus Babylonia; species Babylonia areolata. The sequence goes on along the minus strand of NC_134879.1, from coordinate 42,578,724 downwards.
GCTACCCTAACACATACGCACACATAGGCAGGCACAAACTTACATAAACACACGCACACACAATACACATTCATATACATGCATGTAGTTGTGGACCTGCCACAATTGAACTTATTGCTGAGGGAAAAGGTGAGTTTTGAGACGAGATTTAAAAGATGCGAGGGAATCAGAATGACGGAGGTTATCAGGGAGATTGTTCCACGTCTTTGGCGATTGAAAAGAAAACGATCTGTGTCCATAGGTCTTACTTCTGACGTGAGGTATCCTGAGAAGTCGAGTATCAGAGGAAGAACGGAGCTGGCGAGACGGGGTATAGATATGGATGAGTTCAGAAAGATACTTTGGGCCAGATCCGTTGACTGCAGAAAAGGTCAGAGTGGATAGCTTATAGTCTATTCGATCAGAAACAGGCAACCAGTGGAGAGACTGAAGAAGAGGAGAAACATGGTCAAATTTAGAAGCTCTGCAAATGAGTCTGGCAGCGTTATTCTGAATTCGTTGCAGTCTGTCTAACCGGTATATATATATATATATATATATATATATATATATATATATATATATATATATATATATATATATATATAGAGAGAGAGAGAGAGAGAGAGAGAGAGAGAGAGAGAGAGAAATACATACATACATACATATGTACATATGTACATACATGTATACATGTGTGTGCATGAGAGAGAGAGAGAGAGAGAGAGAGAGAGAGAGAGAGAGAGAGAGAGAGAGAGAGAGGTACATTTATACATGTGTGTGTGTGTGAGAGAGTGAGGGAGAAAGATTCAACCACTGAAAAACCATCATCCTCTTTGAACTGGTGTGGGAAATAGGTCAATATATTATGTCATACACATTACTCTTACGCGTATTGTTAACATTACAGATGTAAAATCGTAATGCTAGAACACGTACGCATGGGGAAGGATAGAAAAAGAGTGGTACTATTCCTGACATTGTGCTGTGCTATTGCTATGTCGTGTGTGTGTGTGTGTGTGTGTGTGTGTGTGTGTGTGTGTGTATACATATATCCCAAAAGTCTTCAGTTTTTCAGTGAGAAAGTGAAGGCTAACTAGCAAGCGAGCGAGCGAGAGCGCAAGGGCGAGTGAGCGAGAGAGAGAGAGAGAGAGAGAGAGAGAGAGAGCATCCAACAGACAGAAAGACAGACAGACACTGAGACAGACATAACAGTTTCCAAAGAAAACAACACTAAAATTGGCAGTGATTTCCCAAACAGAAACATCTTGAAAGGGTAACGCTTTTTCAACAGTTTCAAGAGGTAAACACGTGGCGCAGAAATAGTTTCAGCACATGCACGTGCACGTGTGATGTCTTTGCAATACGATTGCAAGACGAAATCGACACTCTTCTAAATGCTGGGTTTTCTTTTTGGACAGCAGAGTGATGCAGGCATGGCAGCATCGAGCTCCAGCAGAATTACCAGGTCTTCGTGCGGAATGGTGAAAGGAGGTTGTGGTGCGGTGCAGAATATCACCCCGGTGCAAAACGCCATCCCCGTGCCGGATATCACCCTGGTACATCTAATGCCACCCCGGTGCAGAATATCACCCCGGTACAAAATGCCATCCCGGTGCAGAATATCACTCCAGTACAAAATGCCATCCCGGTGCAGAATATCACTCCAGTACAAAATGCCATCCCGGTGCAGAATATCACTATGGTACAAAATGCCATCCCAGTGAGGAATATCACTGGAACAGAATGTCATCCCGATGCAGAATATCACCATGGTATAAAATACCATCCCGGTGCAGAATATCACCCCCTGTACAAAACGCCATCCCAGTGCAGAATATCACCATTGTACAAAATTCCATACCGGAACAGAATATCACCTCGGTACAAAATGTCATCCCGATGCAGAATATCACTATGGTACAAAATGCCATCCATGTGCAGAATATCACCACGGTACAAAATGCCATCCCGGTGCAGAATATCACCCCGGTACAAAATGCCATCCCGGAACAGAACATCACCCCCGGTACAAAACGCCATCCCAGTGCATAATATCACCATGGTACAAAATTCCATACCAGAACAGAATATCACCCCGGTACATCTAATGCCATCCCGGTGCAGAATATTACCATGGTACAAATGCCATCCCGGTGCAGAATATCACCCCGGCACAAAATGCCATCCCGGTGCAGAATATCGCTATGGTACAAAATGCCATCCCGGAGCAGAATATCACCCCGGTACGAAACGCCATCCCGGAACAGAATATCATCCCGGTACAAAATGCCATCCAGGTGCAGAATGTCACTGGAACAGAATGTCATTCTTGTAAAGAAAGCCATCCCGGGACAGAATGTCAACCCAGTAAAGAATGTCATCTCGGAACAGAATATCATCCCGACCCAGAATATCACCCTCGTACAGATGCCACCCCGGTACAGAATGCCACCCAGAACAGAATGTCATCATCCTTATGCATAATGCCACCCGGAACAGAATATCATCATCCTCATGCAGAATACCACCCGGAACAGAATATCATCATCCTTATGCATAATGCCATCCGGAACAGAATATCATTGTCCTCATGCATAATGTCATCCGGAAGAGAATATCATCATCCTTATGCTTAATGTCATCCGGGAACAGAATATCATCATCCTTATGCAGAATGCCACCCGGAACAGAATATCATCATCCTTATGCAGAATACCACCCGGAACAGCATATCATCATCCTTATGCAGAATGCTACCAGGAACAGAATAACATCCTTATGCATAATGCCACCCGGAACAGAATATCATCCTTATGCATAATGCCACCCGGAACAGAATATCATCATCCTTATGCATAATGCCACCCGGAACAAAATATCATCATTCTTATGTAGAATTCCATCTGGAACAGAATATCATCATCCTTATGCAGAATGCCACCCGGAACAAAATGTTATCTTCCTTATGCAGAATGCTACCCGGAACAGAATATCATCCTCATTATGCAGAATGCCACCCGGAACAGAATATCATCATCTTTATGCATAATGTCATCCGGGACAGAACATCATCCTTATGCAGAATGCCACCCGGAACAGAATATCATCCTTATGCAGAATGTCATCCGGAACAGAGTACTATCATCCTCATGCAGAATGTCACCCGGAACAGAATATCATCATCCATATGTAGAATGCCACCCGGAACAGAACATTATCATCCTTATGCAGAATGCCACCAGGAACAGAATATCATCATCCTTATGCAGAATGCCACCCTTCTACATAATGCCACCCTGGTAGAGAATGCCATATCGGAACAGAATATCATGTCGGTACAGATGTCACTCAAGGTGATATTCTGCACCGGCAGGTCATATATTCATGTCTGCTGCAGAAACAAATTTCTAGCACGAGTGGACCGAGAGACACGCCTATAATTATGAGCCTATGCTGATATTGCCAAAAAGGCTTTACAACAATAATATAATATTTTAGATGCTGAATTTAGATTCGCTGGCGAGCATCACTTTACGTATACTTGCCTTCCCCTTCTTCACTTTTAATCGCATAATACAAGAGATGAGTCAGAACTGACCCAAATGGCTCTACCCCCCCACATCACACACAACGATGCCTACCAACTGATATCATCACCAAGTGTGACTTTCTATGTTGAGTGACATATTCTGTGCAGCAAAAATAGGCCTAACCTCCATATCATTTTGCACTGTATTGACAACACAGAGGTACGAGCCATTTGATCAAAATGCGCAGTTTTGTGTGTGTGTGTGTGTGTGTGTGTGTGTGTGTGTGTGTGTGTGTGTGTGTGTGTGTGTGTGTGTGTTTTTGTGTTTGTGTGTGTGTGTGTGTGTGTGTGTGTGTGTGTGTGTGTGTGTGTGTGTGTGTGTGTGTGTGTGTGTGTGTGTGTGTGTGTGTGTGTGTTTCGTTGTCCACCTGTATTTCTTCTGTCCAACCGTTTTTCTCTCTCTTTATCTCTGCCTTCTCTCTCCCTCCTCCCTCTCTCCCCCCCCTCTCTCTCTCTCTCTCTCTCTCTGTCTCTCGCTCACTGCACCAACATGGAAATACCGTTCAATCCTTACAGAGGACGTTAAAAGAGCCCTAATGAATTGCTTCCCTGGCAAGGTGTTATTCTGTGAACGTGATGGAGCTGGCAGGAGGAGGAGGTGTGTGTGTGTGTGTGTGTGTGTGTGTGTGTGTGTGTGTGTGTGTGCGTGAGTGTACGTGTGTAGAGAGAGAGAGAGATACAGAGAGAGAGAGAGAGAGGCCGCAAGATCCAAACGGGATATATCTGCTTAATGGGCCTTCACTGAGCAGTAACCCCCAGGGAAGAGTAAGAGAGAGGACGCCACAGCAGGGAGATGAGCTGTGAAACAGTCTGGCTGCAGGTGCAAAGCGCATTTCCTCGTTCACAGCGCTGCCAGACCACACACACACACACACACACACACACACACACACACACACACACACACACGGCCGGGATCATTAATTCCGCATTCTTGCTGCCTGTGTCAAATTCTAGATGGATTGGACTGGCTGCTTGGCTGCTTGGTTGCTGAGTTGTGTGGGAATTTCGTTTCAGTCTCAATTTCTCAAGGAGACGTCACTGCGTTCGGGCAAATCCATATACGCTACAACACATCTGCTCGGTAGATGCCTGGCCAGCAGCATAACCCAACGCGCTTAGTTATGCCTTGAGTGCATACATATATATTTGTGTACCTATCAGAGTGGATTTCGTCTACATGATTTTACCAGAGGACAACACTCTCGTTGCCATGGGTTCTTTTTCCAGTGTGCCACGTGCGTGCTGCACACGGGGCGTCGGTTTATCATCGTCTCATCCGAATGACTAGACGCTCCGTTTAATTTTCCGTTCAAACTTGGGAGAAAGGGCGAGAGCGGGATTCGAACCCAGACCCTCACGGACTCTGTATTGGTAGATGAGCGTCTCAACCATTCTGCCAACTTCCTACACTGACAACTGTGGGGGATGGGGATGGAGGTGGGGTTTTACGTTCTAACCCATCAGAATTGTAAATGCAAAATAAGATTAAAATAAAATCTTTTAAAAAAAAGAAACAAAGCGAACAAAGATAGAAACAAAATAACCATCATAATGATGATCCCGCTTTCACGATTTCCCACTCCCATTCCCCCTACCCAGTTCTCATAATGACCCGCGCTCAGAGCGTTTTCGAAGCGTGCTGTCGCGTAAACGATCTCCTGTGTTTTCGGCTTAAGCTTTTGATATGGATACTTATATACCGTTTATAGCCGTTAAAGCGTTGACTTTCAATCTGAAGATCCCGGGTTCAAATCTCGGTAACGGCGCCTGGTGAGTAAAGGGTGGAGATTTTTTTCCCGATCTCCCAGGTCAACACATGTGCAGACCTGCTTGTACCTGAACCCTCTTCGTGTGTACACGCACGCGGAAGATCAAATGTGCACGTTAAAGATTCTGTAATGGGTTCGGTGGGTTATGAAAACAAGAACATATCCAGCATGTACATCCTCGAAAACGGAGTATGGCTGCCTACATGGCGGGGTAAAAACGGTCATACACGTAATAGCCCACTCGTATTCATACGAGTAAACGTGGGAGTTGCAGCCCACGAATGAAGAATCAGAAGATGACAGAACCATCGGTCCAGACGATAAAGTATGAAAACAATGAAGGTCTCAAACAGAATCAAGGTGTGAATAAATAATCAGTAAACTAAGCATCAAAGATTAATGTGCGAATGAATACTGGCTATTCCGATTATGCTTCGAGGTGAACCGAGCATTGTTGATATCACATGGAATCAGTGTGTGAATGAATACCCCATTGTTCTGTCTATAATATTTTTTTATGTGAATTGGGCACAGCAATGCCAGGAATCATTGTATGAACGGATATTTCAAATTCTGTCACCACTACAATTCCATTGTAATTTGTGGCATATAATATCACAAAGAACAATGTTTGAATGAATATCTACTGTTCTACCGATATAATTCGTGATGTGGAAAGATTGACAATATTATTCAGAACAAAATATTGCTGTAACTTCCCAGTGTATATCATATTTTATCTGTAAACCCTTGTTTATGTAAAAATGTTTGGAAAAAAATATCTGCTAGAAATGAAAAGACATTGCGTGCATCATGTACAATTTTTGTACATATCTATTACATTAAATGGCAGACTGGTGCAACGGAAAACAACAACAACAAACAAACAGTTTCAGTTTCAGTTTCAGTAGCTCAAGGAGGCGTCACTGCGTTCGGACAAATCCATATACGCTACACCACATCTGCCAAGCAGATGCCTGACCAGCAGCGTAACCCAACGCGCTTAGTCAGGCCTTGAGAGAAAAAAAAAGTGAATAAATAATAGATAAGCTTACATGAATAAATAAATAAATAATAATTATAAAAAAAGAAGGTAGTAGTAATATATTGCTGTAACTTCCCAGTGTATATCATATTTTATCTGTAAACCCTTGTTTATGTAAAAATGTTTGGAAAAAAATATCTGACAAACAAACAAACACACAGAAACCCAAAAAACAAACAAGACAAAACAAAACAAAAAACAAAAACAAAAACAAACAAACAACAACAAAAAAAAACAAAACAAAAACAAAACAAAACAAGGAGCGATAATCGATAAGGAGCAACAAGTATTTCGTAACCTACTACCTTCTCCAGAAGACAGTTCAGCATGTTTAGTTCCAGAAAAAAAAAAACAAAAAAAACGACATACTTTTTTTTTTCTCTTTTTGTTGCCCCATGGTCTGTACCGTTTCAGCAGTGTAATCCTTTCCCACGCCGCTCATTCCGAGTTCCCAGCCACAACCACCGGGGCTCGTCTGCTGCAGTCTCAGCGCCGACAATCCACAGGGAGCGATAGATCTTTGGTCGCCAGAAGGCCATTCCCCAGAGGAGACCCTGCACTGCTTGCCGAGTAACTTCGGTGCTGTATCTTCGGTGCCTGGTTTGACTCGACATACACAGGACACCACTTTAGAAGTAAGTGAGCCCCCCCTACTGACGACAATGATCGTTTCAGTCGTGGAGCCAGACTGGCAAGAGACTTGCTTTTGTCTCCTGACTGTAAGCTGCGTATGGGTATTGATTTGGTTTGGTTTGTATGTTCATGCCCACATCTTCTGAGGGGAAAATAAACATGGAAATCAGTGGGGGTGGTGGTGGGGGTCGGGGGAAGGGGGTGGAGAGGTCCTTGTGACCCACATTTTTGTTCCCGCTTTCACAGATGCCCAGAAGGAAAATGGTGACAGGGTCAATGACCCTCCTAACATTCGTAGATCCTTGTGCAATCAACAACCATCTGCCTGAAGATCTAGTCATTAGCCCCATCCACGTGTAATATGCGGTTTCTGTTCAAGTGTGTGTGTGTGTGTGTGTGTGTGTGTGTGTGTGTGTGTGTGTGTGTGTGTGCGCGCGCGCGCGCGCAGTGTGTGCATGTGTGAGTATGCACAAGTTTTTATATTTATATGTATTTGTATGTATCCTAATTTCTACTGTATCTGTGTTTGTGTATAATTTTTTTAATTTATGTTCATACCTTGTTATGCCTCCCCGCAACAAATATACTGTCACCAGTGCTCTCTCTCGCGCGCTCTCGTGTGTGTGTTTGTGTGTGAATGTGGTGTGTGTGTGTGTGGTGATGGTGGGGGGGGGGTAGAGAGAGAGAGAGACAGACAGACAGACCCCCCTCCACGCTCCCCCCCAACACATACAACACACACACACACGCGCCTGTCCCCCCATCACCCTAACCCAGCTCATACATTCATATTCATCCCCTTCTGTTTGCAAAAATAAGACGTCAGTCACACACACACACACACACACACACACACACACACACACACACACACACACACACACACACACACACACACACACACACACACACACACACACACACACACACACACACACACACACACACACACACACACACACACACAAAACACGCATACACACACACATATACACACAACACACATTCACACACACGCTCTCTCTCTCTCTCTCTCACATACACACACACACACACACACACACACACACACACACTCACACACACACACACACACACGTCGTGCAAATGACAAGTTTACGGCCGTCACTCACAATGAGCCCTTGAAGGTAAGGGTGCCGGCTCTTCATGTTAGTCCTGACACCTTCAAAAAAGAAAAAAAGGGGTGTGGGGGGTGGGGGGATTGATAGGATTGATGGGAGGGGGCGGGGGAGGGGAGCGGGAAAAGACTTATGGGGGCAGACAGACATGGCCCTATGGGTTGACACCTATGTGCCAGCCCTGTGTCTTTTATTATGTCCAGGTGAAGAACATGCTGGACATTTTTTTTTTTTTTTTTAAATTTCGGCTCACCAAGTCTCAACGGAATGGATTGCTCACCCTTGGCCCCCCTATCATCCCTTCCCTCTCTCTCTCCCACCCCTCCCATTCTCTTCCCCCTCCACCCAACCCCACAACACCATTCCCCTCCACCCCACCCCCACAGCTACCCGAAGATCCGACACGTCCAGAAGTTGTCGCCTTGGTTGCCTGGCAACGTGACCATGATGATAGCCGATTTGAGAAGGTTGTCGCTTTCTTCTCCCCTCTCCCAAACCCACCCACCCACCCACCCATTTCCCACCCCTACCTCTCCTCCTCCACGCTTACCCCCACCCCACCCCCCCGCCCCCCTCAACCCCCGACCCACCCCCCTTGCTCTCCCCTGTGTCTGAAGGTGTGGAGTGGCTGTTTGAGCGAGCTACGCGATAAAGATGAGGGGGGCGGAAGGTGAGTAGGGGGTGGGGGGAAGTTCTCTCATGGAGAGGCTGCGATGGCGCTTTTTATCATCCCGCGAGCCGTAAGGGGGGGACTTTGAAACTAATGCGCGTGTTTTCCCCGTCCTCAAAGAAGCGCATGGAGAGGCCTGCTGGACACCTCAACAGAGAGCCGAGATAAGACGGGGACGACTAACTCACTCGGCTAGTTTGACTTACTTTAAAAGGTTGACGGCAGATTTTAGTGTCAGGATATCAGTGCTGGGTCACCTTCCTGAAAGCATTTGCGCTCGAGAATGAGAGGTGGGAATCCAAAACTTTGGGTGGTGGTGGTGTGTGTGTGTGTGTGTGTGTGTTTGTGGATGGTTGAATTTTCAGTCACAATTCGCGATGGGTTCCCTGTTGCGGTGATATTACTGTATGCGATTGTATTGTGAGTTTATGTCGAACATTTGATGGGTGAGTAAAGGTTTTCCTCTGAGGATGATGGACGCCTTAAGAGATTGCTTCGATAGTTTAGCGATTTACATCCATCTTGTAACACGCTTTACGCTCATACACGCTTCTTGCCTGTCCTTTCCAAGACTTGTCTGTCTTTATCAACTCATGTCAGTCCTTACTTATACCTGTCTGTCCTTATACACACCTATAGTCTGTCCTTGTGCACGCATGTCTGTCCTTGTCCACACACCTGTCTGTCCTTATTCATACCTGTCTGTCCTTATCCACACCTGTCTGTCCTTATCCACACTTGTTTGACCATATCCACACCTGTCTGTCCATATCCACACCTGTCTGTCCATATCCACACCTGTTTGACCATATCCATACCTGTCTGTCCATATCCATACCTGTCTGACCATATCCAGACCTGTCTGTCCATATCCACACCTGTATGTCCATATCCACACCTGTCTGGCCATATCCACACCTGTCTGTCCATATCCACACCTGTCTGTCCATATCCACACATGTCTGACCATATCCACACCTGTCTGACCATATCCACACCTGTCTGTCCATATCCACACCTGTCTGTCCATATCCACACCTGTCTGACCATATCCACACCTGTCTGTCCATATCCACACCTGTCTGACCATATCCACACCTGTCTGTCCATATCCACACCTGTCTGTCCATATCCATACCTGTCTGACCATATCCACACCTGTCTGTCCATATCCACACCTGTTTGACCATATCCACACCTGTCTGACCATATCCACACCTGTCTGTCCATATCCACA
>NC_134879.1:42561157-42563657 GCF_041734735.1 Babylonia areolata | reverse complement strand
CCTACGAAGGTCCAAACTGAAGAAGAATAGCGGCGGTTTTTGTGCTGGCTTGACAAAAGAGAGCTTGATGTTCCCATTACGATCGCCTCACTCACACGTACACACATACACACTCACACACACACACACACACACACACACACACACACACACACGCACACACACACAAACGCACGCACGCACACACACAGATAGATAGATAGATAGACATACGCAGATACACACACACACACACACACACACACACACACACACACACACACACACAGCACACACACACACACACACACACACACACACACACACACACACACACACACACACACACACACACGCACAACACAACACAACACACGTACAGATTTACTTTCTCAACAGGGCCAGCGACAAGAAAGAGCACTCGGCCCATGAGCGGCGAAGAAAATGGCCCCATTGTTGCCCGCCAACTCTTCTGGGAGGAGCACAGCAAAGCAAGGGGGGTTTGTAGGAAACTCTCCAATTACTCTTTCGTCACTGGAACCGCCACCACCACCACCACCACCACCATCACCATCACCACCATTAACCACAACACAGCGCTTTACGTCCCAGTAGCGTTAGTTTTTCAATCAGGGTCAAGTCTCTGGTCAGTCCTTAGTTCGGTGTGATGAGAGGTGGTGGGGGCGGGGGCTGAGGCGGGGGCTGGTGGAGGGGGATACTGCGGGGGTCACTAGTGGGTGGGTGGAGGGAGAACCACTACTCTTCTGCGTTTCGTAACCGCCTGTTTTGGGGGAGGATGAAAAGGGTTTGAAGTGGTGAAAGGGGTTCCACCCATTTTGTGTAAAAGCGTTGCTGAGTCGTTGTGTGTAGTTTTTTCTTTTTCTTTATTTTTTTTTTTAAGTTTACGTTTGTATTTCTTTTCTTTCTTTTTTTTTTCTCAACAAGTTTTGATTTTTTTTTAATTACTTGGTTCTGTATTACTATGCATTAATTGATTCTTTATTTATTTATTCATTTATTCATTTGTATATTAATTATTGTTATCATATGGATATTGTTAGTATGATTATAATCATTAAGATTATTATTATTATTGATTCATTCATTCTCTTTTTGTTTGCCTTTATTTTCCTGAGGCGTTTCTTTTTCTTTACAAACAAAGGAAGATGAGTGATAAGATATCGGAGTGCTAGCAGTGGGGTAGGAGGAACAGCATTAACACCAGCAGCAGCAGCTGGTGTCACAATTTGTTTTTGTATTTGTGTTTATTTTTATCACAACAGATTTCTCTGTGTGAAATTCGGGCTGCTCTTCCCAGGGAGAGCGCGTCGCTACACAACAGCGCCACCCCCCCCCCACCCCCCTTTTTTTTTCTTTTTTTTTCCCTGCGTGTAGTTTTATTTGTTTTTCCTATCGAAGTGGATTTTTCTACAGAATTTGGCCAGGAACAACCCTTTTGTTGCCGTGGGTTCTTTTACGTGCGTTAAGTGCATGCTGCTCACGGGACCTCGGTTTATCGTCTCATCCGAATGACTAGTGTCCAGACCACCACTCAAGGTCTAGTGGAGGGGGAGAAAATATCGGCGGCTGAGCCGTGATTCGAACCAGCGCGCTCAGATTCTCTTACTTCCTAGGCGGACGCCTTACCTCTAGGCCATCACTGCGGTATCAGCAGTGGAGAACGACGGGCGCCATAGCCGAATGGTTAAAGCGTTGGACTTTCGATCCTAGGGTCCCGGATTCGAATCACGGTGACGGCGCCTGGTGGGTAAAGGGTGGAGATTTTTACGATCTCCCAGGTCAACATATGTGCAGACCTGCCAGTGCCTGAACCCCCTTCGTGTGTATACGCAAGCATAAGATCAAATACGCACGTTAAAGATCCTGTAATCCATGTCAGCGTTCGGTGGGTTATGGAAACAAGAACATACCCAGCATGCACACCTCCGAAAGCGGAGTATGGCTGCCTACATGGCGGGGTAAAAACGGTCATACACGTAAAAAGCCCACTCGCGTATATACGAGTGAACGTGGGAGTTGAAGCCCACGAACGCAGAAGAAGAAGAAGAAGAACAGTGGAGAACTCATTGCAGTTCATCCACTGCGCCGGGATACCCTGGCTCCTCATCCTCTTTCTTCCGTGTCCGCCTGGGTGCATGGTTACGACTGTAACGAGAACAGACACGATAAATTGGAAAATGAGAAAGCCGCAACAGGAACCCACCCACCAGCCTCACCATTTCTCTCTGTGTCTGTGTCTCTCTCTGTCTCTGTCTGTTTTTCTGTCTGTCTCTCTCTCTCTGGTGACATCACACACACACACACACACACACACACACACACACACACACACACACACACACACACACATACATATAACACTTTACATGTAAGACCGTTTTGTTTTCGGGGGTGTACATGCTGGATATGTTCTTGTTTCCATAACCAACCAAACGCTGACATGGATTTCAGGATCTCTAACATGCGTATTTTGATCTTCTGTGTTGCGTATGCATGCGAA
>NC_134879.1:42543657-42553657 GCF_041734735.1 Babylonia areolata | reverse complement strand
CCTTTTCCCTCAGCAATCAGTTCAATTGTGGCAGGTCCACTTCCTTTGCGTTAGCTGTGCTTGACTATGTGTGTATACATATGTATGTGTACATAACTACATGCATGTATATGAATGCGTATTGTGTGTGCGTGTGTTTATGTAAGTTTGTGCCTGCCTATGTGTGCGTATGTGTTAGGGTAGCTGTTAGATACACATGTATGTTAAAATGTATGTATGCAGTGTGCGCGCGCGCGCGCGCGCGCGCGCGTGTGTGTGTGTAGTCACATTTTGGTGTGTGTATGTAACATAGATATAATGTTTTATGTTAACAAAAGCGTTTTTGTAAAGCACCTAGAGGAGATTTCTGGATAGTGTGCTATATAAGTATCCATTATTATTATTATTACGATGAACCGAGGTCCCGTGTGCAGCACGCACTTGATAAAGAACCCATGGCAACGAGAATATTGTCCATTGGCAGAATTAGGTAAAAAGAAATCTACTCTGATAGGTACACAAATATATAAGCATACACTCAAATCCTGACAAGCGCGTTGGGTTATGCTGCTGCTGTCAGGCATCTGACTGGCAGATGTGGTGTAGCGTATATGGATTTGTCCGAAGGCAGTGACGCCTTTTCGAGAAACTGAAACTGAAAGACTGAAACTGAAGCCTGTTTGGTCGCGGGGCCGACCGCGAGGCCACAGGGAATGATGGTTATGAAAGCAGGGTTTATTATAGGATTGCAGCGATGGTTTGTTTCTTTGCATGTATGTGTGTGTGTGTGTGTGTGTGTGTGTGTGTGTGTGTGTGTGTGTGTGTGTGATTTTGACGAAGGTGATGTTATATCGTCAGCTCATGGTCTACATTTGTTTGCTTTTGTTTTGTTTCGTTTCGGTCGATGCACAGTTAGTTAGGTCGTGGCCTGGCTTTATTCAACAACAGCACAGCAATTTGCAACATAAACACCGGGCCCAGTAATTGTTTCTCATTCACGCACGCGCACCAGACAGACGCACACACGGCACACATGCACACACAGGCACTCGCACACAGACACACAGACACAGTCACACACGCACAGACACAAACACACACACACACACACACACACACACACACACACACACACACACACATCAAAACACAGACAATCAACCAGACATACAACGAAAGTGTTTTTGATATGTCCACACCATCAAACGATCAGTAACGTTGGGAGTGTAATCATCTGTGCTCTGAGCGTCAGTGCTATAATGTAGACATCGAGAAATCTGCTTTTTCTTGCTGAAAAGAAAACCCCCAACAACATTAAAAATAAAAATTAAAAAAAGCAAAACAAACAAACAAACAGAAAAAAACTGCAGCTTTTAGTTCCACCTTTGCGATATCACTGCTAACCACTACTACTGCTGCTGCTGCTACTCTTCTATTACTACTACTTCTGCTGCTGCTGCGGCTACTGCAACTACTACCACTGCTGCTGCTACTGCTACTACTATTACTACTACCACGACGACGACAACACTATATCACTGACGTTTCTGTAACTACAGCTACAATTGCTGACGTTGCTGATGCTGTTGATGATGATGATGATGATGCTTTTGCTGCTATCAAAGTTGATACTGTGGATGATGATAATGCTGACGATAAACAATAAACCGAGGTCCCGTGTGCAGCATGCACTTAGCGCACGTAAAAGAACCCACGGCAACAAAAAGGTTGTCCCTTGCAAAATTCTGTAAAAAAAACAACAAAACAACAACAACCCCCCCCCAAAAAAAAACAACAACAACAAAAACAAACAAAACAAAACAAAAACAACTTCGATAGCACAAACAAATAAAACTGCACGCAGGGGGAAAAAAAAAGAAAAGAAAAAAGGGTGGCACTGTAGTTGTAGCGACGCGCTCTCCCTGGGGAGAGCAGCCCGAATTTCACACAGAGAAATCTGTTGTGATAAAAAAACAACACAATACGAAATACAAATAAAAGTGACGTTTCTACCTGTTCCTGATAGGCTATCAAGCTGTTATAAAAAAAAAAAAAAAAAAAAAAAAAAAACAGGAATAAAAAAAAAAAAAAAAATCACCGTTATTTCCAATCACCTTTAGTGGTGGTAGTAGTGGTGGTGATCCTTGGCTAATGCATGTGGTGATGCTGCTGCCCCATCGAGCTCAATGTGTTGCCCCTTTTGAGCAGAAGTCACTGTCCCAGATGGCGTCAGAGCAGGGATGTGTGTGTATGCGTGTGTGTGTGTGTGTGTGTGTGTGTGTGTGTGTGTGTGTGTGTGTGTTTGTGTATGCGTGTGTGTGTGTGTGTGTGTGTGTGTATGCGTGTGTGTGTGTGTGTGTGTTTGTGTGTGTGTGTTTGTGTATGCGTGTGTGTGTGTGTGTGTGTGTGTAAAGGAGGGAGCTGGGGCTTGGTGAAGGGTAAGGGGGTTGGGGGGAGGGGTGTCTTAGAGCGTTGTGTCCACCACCACCACCACCACCGTCACCACCGCCACCGCCACCACCATCCAAGCCCACCGAGCCATTGCAAGGCCATAAATCACTGAAGTCCCACATCCCGCCGACGACCATCGCCATCTGCTGTTGTGTTCAGGGGGGTGGGGGTGGGGGGGGGGGGGGGTGGGGGAGGGCCTCTCTCGGCACAGTGTGTCCTTTGGTCAGCGGACTGCACGTGCAAAGCGATGATCCGTGAAAAACAAGAGAATGGGGGGGAGAAGGGGGAAGGGGGTAGGGGATTTTGTGGAGTGTGGAGAGTAGGGGAAGGGATGGCGAGTGAATGTGTGCATCAATGGGACTTCATCCTTTTTATTTGGAGGGGAGGGGGTAGGAGGAGGCGGGGGTGGGGGGGGTGGGGTGGGGGGGAGGTCCCTAAAAATGGACTAATAATAATAATGAAGTGGAGGAGAGTGGGGTAGGGTGGGTAGTGGAGGGGGGGGGGGCGGCGGGGGGGGGGGGTAGGGAGGGGTGGAGGGTCAGTACAGCGAAAGGACATGGTGATGGGCTGTGATGGTGAGGTGGGTGATTTGGGGGAGTGGGGGTGGTGGTGTGGGGGTCAGTACAGCGAATGGACATGGTGATGGGCTGTGATGGTAAGGTGGGTGATTTGGGGGAGTGGTGGTTGAGGGGGGGGGGCGAGGGTCGGGGGTCAGTGTTGAGAAAAGGCGAGGGGTCTGTAATGATGATGCTGCTGCTGCTGATGATGATGATGATGGTGTGTGTGTGTGGGGAGGGGGGGGCAGGATCTAGGGGGGGGGGGGGAATGTAGAGGGGGGGGGCACGTGGATGTAATATGTTGTGGGTTTGTTCTTTTACTTTGTTGTTGGTATTGTCATGCATTCATTGATCTATTGGTTTTAATCTTTATGATATTAATTCATCCCACTTTAGAAAAAAAAATGTTTGCTGTCTGTTGTGCAGTGTAGTGGTTTTCAAAGACTCACCGATAAAGCACCACCCAACTGATAACAGCGGTTACAACTTACAAAGTCTTTTTTTTTTCTCTATTGTCTATTGTTATAAAAAAAAAAAAATCACCAACACACACACACACACACACACACACACACACACACACACACACACACACACACACACACAAGTTCAGACCCCGAGACTGCTCTTCAGGATATTATATTGCGCAAGCACCACGAGACTCACCATACTTCCTCATTCCTCAAATTGACTTTAGAAGCGCTCGGACTTGCTGTGGACCTTCTGCTCTTTGACGCTCTCCTCCCTCCCCCAAGCCCCCCACCACACCCCAATCCCCGACCCCCCCTCCTCCTTCTAAGAGTTAGCTCTCTCCTGAAAGCCACCCCGACCTCCACACCCTCCCCTACCACCCCCCAACCCCACCCCCACCCCTTTCTGAGCATGCTCCAGTGCACAAATCATGTCAGAGTTAATTAACCGAACGTCCTATCTTCCACATCTTGACTGGCGAGGAGGAGGGACGAACCAACAAGAGTGGATGGCTGATCAGCCGGTCACAAGTTGTTGTTGGGTTGTGTGGAGGGCTAGTAGGGCTGAGGGAGGTGGGGGGGAGGGGGTAGGGTGGGGTGGGGGAAGGAGAGCAGGGGTGGGGTGGGGGGGGGGGGAGGGGTAGAACGGCCAAGGGGAAATGATTGATCCCTGGCGACGATTCCGATCGGAGGGTGGGGGGGGGGGGGGGGGGGGGGAACTACAACACCCCCAAAACCTACACAAGCAGGGACTCGGATCGATCTTTATTAAGTGACGGCTGGCAGAGCACACTCACACAATAGACACAGATAATCACACACACACACACACACACACACACATATATATATATATATATATATATATACATACATACATACACACAAACCCACGCACGCACACATACACATGCAGACACACCCTGCCCCCCCCCCCCACCCTCCACGCCCCCCTACCACACGCACGCACGAATACATACACACACGCACACACACACACACACACACACCCGCGCGCGTGGCCGAGCACGTACGCACACACACACACACACACACACACACACACAACCCCCACTCCCCCCCCCCCCACACGCACACACGAATGTACGCACGCACAACGCACACAGCACACACACACACACACACACACACACACACACACACACACACACACACACACACAGACCCCCACTCCCAACACGCACGCACGCACGAACGCACGCACGCACAACACACACACACACACACACACACAATGTTGTGCGTGATTACAGGCCGTAACGCCCCGCTTCCTGCATTCCTGTGCTTTATTAATGCTCAGCGGTGAAATCAGTATGTTTTTCTTTCTCTCTCAGTCACTTGGTCAGCAGTATTGTGTGTAGTGTGCTGTAGGCCTATTATTGAGGTGGTTTTTTTTTCTGCAGTACTTTTTGTCACTACAGATTTCTCTACGTGAAGGAGGAGAGAAGGTGGCAGAATGGTTAAGACGACTCATCTGCCAATACAGAGTCTGTGAGGGTCTGGGTTCGAATCCCACTCTCCTGACGGGCGCAATAGCCGAGTGGTTAAAGCGTTGGACTGTCAATCTGAGGGTCCCGGGTTCGAAACACGGTGACGGCGCCTGGTGGATAAAGGGTGGAGATTTTTACGATCTCCCAGGTCAACATATGTGCAGACCTGCTAGTGCCTGAACCCCCTTCGTGTGTATATATATGCAAGCAGAAGATCAAATACGCACATTAAAGATCCTGTAATCCATGTCAGCGTTCGGTGGGTTATGGAAACAAGAACATACCCAGCATGCACACCCCCGAAAACGGAGTATAGCTGCCTACATGGCGGGGTAAAAACGGTCATACACGTAAAAGCCCACTCGTGTGCATACGAGTGAACGCAGAAGAAGAAGAAGAATCCCACTCTCGCCCTTTCTCCCAAGTTTGACTGGAAAATCAAACTGAGCGTCAGGTCATTCGGATGAGACGACACACCGAGGTCCTGTGTAAAGCACGCACTTGGCGCACTGAAAAAAAAAAAAAAACCCCATGGCAGCAAAACTGTTGTCCTCTGGCAAAAACTGAGGGAACTGAAATCCACTCTGATAGGTACACAAATATATAGGCATGCAACTCAAGGCCTGACTAAGACGCGTTGGGTTATGCTGCTGGTCAGGCATTTGCCTAGCAGATGTGGTGTAGCGTGTATGTGGATTTGTCCGAGCGCAGTGATGCCTCCTTGAGAAAGTGAAACTGAAACTGTGAGTGGGTCTCTGGCCATCGCAGTCGGCTCAATGTCTGGACAACTGCCTGATGGAATGTTAAACACGTTTGTTGTGTTGAAAATTATATAAAAAAAAATCAGCAGAATATCGGTGTTTTCGTTGGAAGTCTGATCTGAAGGAAGGAAACAAAATACTAATCTAGATTGGAACGTTGAGAAGTGCAAGGAAAATGTCAATGAATTTGGGTGGACTGACAGACAGACAGGCAGTAATGTCAAGGAAATTTAACAAGACGTTTCCTGAATCATCCTACTACTACTACTACTACTACTACTAATGATGATGATGATGATGATTATAAGACTGCTACTACTACTGATGTTGATGATGATCATGATGATGATGATCATTATGACATGAGGTCAAGCTCGCGTAAGAATGTCTTCCTTCACTAAAAGTTTTGGCTGTTCCTTTTTGTAGGGAGAAATCACCGTGATGCCGATTTTATAAAGTCCTTCCTTCCCTCCTGTACTTCATACAAAGACTAACCCTTTCTCCGCCATGGATCACGTAAGTGATTTTTCACGTTAGTCTAAACGCGATTTACTTATAATAATAATAATAATAATAATGATAATTAGTATTTACATAGCGCTGAATCTTGTGCAGAGGCAAATCAAAGCGCTTTCGCACCAGTTATTCACACGCAGGTATAACTCTACAACTGAATACAAAGAAGATGCATGGGAGGGAGGCTATCTTGGGAAGAGGTGGAATTTTCTTTTAAAGGCCAGACTTGAAAAAGCTGAGTGGGGAGACCTGACGCAAGCGAAAGAGGAAGTTCATTCCAATTGCAAGGTCCAGAGACAGAGAAAGAACGGCGGCCGTTTGTTTTATCAGAAAACGACG
The DNA here is from genome assembly GCF_041734735.1 of Babylonia areolata. NCBI lineage: Eukaryota > Metazoa > Mollusca > Gastropoda > Neogastropoda > Buccinidae > Babylonia > Babylonia areolata. Next base: position 42,547,073 of record NC_134879.1, on the reverse strand, counting down.
GGTTTTTTGTGCGTTTTTAGTTCTTTTTTTTTTCTTTTTTTTTATAATGATTATCATAATAGTTTTTCCATCAAGTTTTCCTCTTATGACGAACCCGAAAGCAAAGTTCTGTACGCCGCTTGCTCCGGACGTTAAAAGAGGATTGATTTATTTGAGCTTATCGAGGGGTCCTTTCTAAAAAAAAAAAAAAAACCTGCGCTCAGTACAGGGCCGGAGCTTGGGTAACGCCTCCCCACTTGTACCTAAATTAGAACCCAACTTGTTACCTCAGCAACCACCCCTCGGAGAGACAGAGAAAAGAAGGGTCCTCAAGGGACAAAAGAACAACTTCCAACCGTCGTGCTGCTGATGGGGAAAGAGGGGGGGGGGGGGGCAGAGGGGAAGAGAGAAGGAGAGACAGACAGACAGACAGATGTGTGGAAAAGAGAGACAGAGAGAGAGAGGGATGCGGGGAAGAAAGAGAGACAGACAGACAGACAGATGCGGGGAAAAGAGAGAGAGAGAGGGGGGGGGTGCGGGGAAGAGAGAGACAGACAGACAGACAGATGCGGGGAAAAGATAGAGAGAGAGATGCGGGGAAGAGAGACACAGAGAGAGAGAGAGAGAGAGAGAGACGCAGGGAAAAGAGAAACAGAGACAGACAGGAAAGAGAGAGAGGAGAGGGAGAGAGACAAGGAGAGATACAGGGAAAAGGAAGAGAGAGAGAGAGAGATGAGAGAGAGGAGACAGAATGAGAGAGAGAAATAGAGAGAACGAGAGAGAGAGTAGAGAGAGAGAGACAAAGAGACAGACACACACAGACAGAGAGAGAATGGCTGAAACAGAAAAGAGAGGAAAACACCAGACAGACAGAGAGTGAGAGAAGGTGGTGAGAGGTGGGAGGTGGGTTTGGGGAGGGGGGGGGGGAAGGGATGGAGTATTAACTGTGGTGATTCAGCCCACTGGTGGCGGTGGCGATGGCGGTGGTGGTGGCAGCAGGGCAGCATGTCCACCAACCAACCCTACACGGTAGCCGGGGCAGGTTGCGCAGTGCAGAAGTAATGTTGCCGAAGTGGCCCGGCCTGATCATCATCCAAATTACAAGCCCCCACCGTTAATGGTGCCAGCAGATGATTTGCTACGGTGGGGAGTGAGAGAGAGGGGGGGACCGGGGCTACAAGGATTGAGGTATGAGGATCTGGAGCTATTGGTGGCTGGGACGGATATTGGCCATTGGGCCGGTAGAGAGAGGGGGGGTGTCGGGGGGTGGGGGGGGGGGGGGGTGGGGGGTGGTGGTGGTGAAAGTCCTAGGCTGTCAGAGCTGGGATGGCCAACCCTTGTGGTGCTGATGAAGAAAAAGCCATTTTCATTAGAAAGTGCTCAGCCCTGGTGTGGCACCACTGTACCGGGGGTGGGGGGAATGGGGGGGGGCGGGGGGGGGGGGGAGGGAAGAGGCAGGAAGATGAGGCCCCTGTCCTGTGTTGTTTTAATCTTTCGGCCTGACGTGCAAGCAAATTGTTGTGAGGGAACAGGGTGGTCGTCAAGCCAGTTGAGAGGGAGGGGGGGCTGGGGATGGGTGGTGGTGGGGGATTGGTGTGTGTGTGTGTGGGGGGGGGGGGGGATTTTAGCCACGGTTAAAGGCACGGAGGGGGGGGGGGGGGGGTAATTAATGCGGCAGGCGTGTAATGTGTTTGGATAGCTTGGTTTGCATGTACGTTGAGGATGAAGGGTCCCACCAAACGCCTTTTATGGACATCGAGGCAGTAAATTCATGATATATCCTTTGTGTATGGGGGCTCGGTGTTATAATGCGGAGCCTCATTCTCTCTCTCCGTCGGTTTTTTTTATCATTAATTTTTTTTTTTTTTTTTTTTTTTTTTTTTTACCGTCCCCATCCGGTCACATACCCATTCACACCTGCATGATGATTATTTGTATTTGTATTTCTGTTTTTGTCACAACAGATTTTTCTGTGTGAAATTCGGGCTGCCCTCCCCAGGGAAAGCGCGTCGCTACACTACAGTGCCACCCATTTTTTTTTTTTTTTTTTTCTTTTCCTACGTGCAGTTTTATTTGTTTTTTTTCCTATCGAAGTGGGTTTTTCACAGAATTTTGCCAGGAACAGCCCTTTTGTTGCCGTGGGTTCTTTTACGTGCACTAAGTGTATGCTGCACGCGGGACCTCGGTTTATCGTCTCATCATAATGACTAGCGTCCAGACCGGACACCACTCAAGGTCTAGTCAGTGGAGGGGGGCCAGGGGGGGGTGGGGGGAATATCGCCGGGCGGCTGAGCCGTGATTCGAACCAGCGCGCTGAGATTCTCTCGCTTCCTATGCCTACGCGTTACCTCTAGGCCATCACTCCACTTTATACATGTTCATTATGCATAACTTATTGTGTCTGTTGATCATCACATGAATGAATGTGAACACAGTTAATCTTAAGTTCTGATTATTTAGACGGGCATACAACTGAGACCAAATAAAATAAAAATGCGTGGAAAATTTCCTCAAGTTTGGTTTCAGTAAAGTGCACCTGATTTTTTTAAATGGCTGTTGAGTGGTGGTGTGCTGTTGTGTGTGTGTGTGTGTGTGTGTGTGTGTGTGTGTGTGTGTGTGTGTGTGCGCGCGCGCGTGTGTGTGTGTGTGTGTTTGTTTATCTTGGTGGTAGTTAGTGGTGATGGTGTTTTTGTGTGTTGTTTGTTCGTTTCTTTCCTTGTTTGCTTGCTTTTTTGTTTGTTTTCGCTCTCTCTTTTCCTGTCTTGATTTACCCTCACCCCATGTCCTTAAGTGTCACCATTCCTAGGCCGCTCCTCTTGACTCTCCTCCCCTGCACACAGTCCCACCCGGAACTGGTTCCGCCACTGTCTCAGCTCCAGCAGTCCTCGGAAAGAGAGAGAGGGGAGAGAGAGAGAGGAGAGGGAGAGAGGGGGAGAGAGAGAGGAGAGAAGAGAAAGAGGAGAGAGAGATTAGAGCGAGAGAGGAGAGAGAGAGGAGAGAGAGAGGAGAGAGACAGAGAGGGGAGAGAGAGGGGGAGAGAGAGAGAGGAGAGAGAGAGGAGAGACAGACAGACAGACAAACAGAATGAGGGAGAGCGAGAAAGAGAGAGAGGAGAGAGAGAGAAAGAGGAGAGAGCGAGAAAGAGGGAGAGAGACAGACAGACAGAGTGAGAGAGAGAGAGAGAGACGAAGAGACAGAGAGAGACAGACAGAGACAGAGAGAGACACACACACACAGAGAAACCACCGGAAAATCGTTGGACTGACGACTTTATTAGCTCTGCCCCTCACAGATCCGGTAGTTCCTTTTCCGGTGGGCATTTTATCGTGTCGCAAGACGTGAGTGGCGTAACCAGAGGAGCCGGTGAACTGAGCCCGGAGTTCTAGAAACCTACAGACGCAAAGGATCGACTCCTGTCGAGGGTCAAGGAGACCTTC
>NC_134879.1:42516157-42531157 GCF_041734735.1 Babylonia areolata | reverse complement strand
TAGATACTTAAAACCCGTGATTTCACACACACACACACACACACACACACACACACACACAGCAAGCTGTCCAATATCTGCGACAGAGCGATCAGTCAGAATGTCACACCAGTTACGGATGAAAACAAATCACGGACAGAACATACCAGAACATACCAGCACGTGCAACAAGACGATGAGAACAGATTCAGCAATGACACGGCGATTTATAGGTTATGAGAGTTGACGTGTTCCTTTTACTTGCCAGACGTGCGTGATGAGGGCCGTTGTATTGTGTGGGTGAGTCAGCCACACCCTCATGCCCTTTTCCCTCTCCCCCACCACTATCCCCTCACACACACACACACACACACACACACACACACACACACGTGTTTGTGACAGAGGAAGGTGATGTTGTGACAGGGCCAGGTAGAGGGTGCTGAGTGCTGTTTACATGACTATTTCATATCTCCGCCAGCTGCCTTATGAAGGGGGGGGAACCAGGTCTATGGATGTATGAGAGTTGTTTATACACGGGGAGGCTGCTGTGTATCGTCCCCAGCTGCCGTCCACAGCACAGCCTCACAGCCTCATACACTACAGCAAACAGCTGCTGTTTGTGGCCTACCTCCTCCTCCACCTCACCCGAAGTGTTTTGCCCTCAGGGAGGGGGAAGGGGGGGGGGGGTCGAGAGAGGAGGAGGAAACTCTTTGATTCCGCCAAGGAGTTTATCCCTCTTCTTCTCCTTCTCCTTCTTCTTCTTTCTCATTCCAGTTTGTTTATTTGTTTGTACATCTCTCAGCAGAATCACGAAGAAGAAGAAGAAGAAGGAAGAAAGAAAGAAAGAAAAAGATGCATGCGGATTTTCCTGCCAAGTTGTAGAAGCGTCGGTCCAAATAGGCCAGTTCAGTTTCAGTTTCAGTTTCAAGGAGACGTCAAGACGTGCGCACTGTCGATCCATATGCGCCACACCACATCTGCTTTTTAAATATGAAAAGAAAGGGGAAGTTGAGGTTAGGGCGTGGAGGGGGGGGGGTTGGGTGGGGGTGTGGGGGTGGGGAGAGCAGACGCCTGTCCTACGCACAGACCCAGTTAGTTACAGGTCTTGAGAACGTAGCATAATTATGTGTCTATACAAAACATTAGACTGAAGTAATATAAAGTAAATAAGCAAAATAAAGAAACAGATTTATAAATAGAATACACACACACACACACACACACACACACACACACACACACACACACACACACACACACACACACTATATATATATATATATATATATATATATATATATATATATATATATATATATATATACAGAGAGAGAAAGAGAGAGAGAGAGAGAGAGAGAAAGAAGATTGAAAGGAAGGCAATCAAATATAAAATCTGGAGCCAAGAATCATTCGATTAAAATGTTTGTGATGATCAAGGTTGGGATTTTATTCCCCCCCCCCTTTTTTTTTGTTTTTGTTCGTCATTATTGAGAGAAGCGGTGTGTTATCTCTAGAAAACCATCTGAATGGAAATCTGCCCGATTTTGTGAAGGATAGGCCACTGGATAAGGATGCATAAATAAGAAAAAGAAAAACGAAAAAAAAGTTTTGTGGCGAGGAAGATTTATTCTGGGCGCGGAAAATGAGCAATGTAGATAATTTGTTGGGCGTTTCGCAAAGTGAGGCACACTCCAGGGAGTTTAAATGGAGGTCTGTTCTGATAAAGCTGTTGTTTGTGCGTGTTTGAGGAGAGCTGGGTCGCTGTTTCTGTGTTTTGTGTGTCAGTATGTTTTGTCTCTTTGTCTCTTGTGTCTGTCTGTCTGTCTGTCTGTTTGTTTCCGTCTGTTTCTCAAGTTGATCGGCATTTCCGCCAGTATGTATGTGTTTCTCTCTCTCTCTTCTCTCTCTCTCTCTCTCTCTCTCTCTATATTTTTTTTTCGGGGGTGCAGAAAACCCAAAAAAAAACCCCCCAAAAAACCCCTCCTTTATTTAAATTTTTTATTTTAATAGTTGGGGTTTTGGGGGGGGTTGTGGGGTTGGGCTTTTGCTAAAGGCTTATTTTTTTCCCCTTGAATTACCCCTTTTGGTTTTTTGGTTTTTCCCCTCTCTCTCTCTCTCTCTTTTCGTTCTTTTTTTTCCTTTAAAATGCTTATTTCTTTTTTTTTTACTTTTTTTTTTTCCCCATTTAAATTTTTTTCCTTTTTTTTTTCTTTGTTTTAAGGGGGTTTTTTTTCGAGTTAAATTCTTTTTTTTTTATTTAAAAAACCCCCAAAAAAATTTTTTCTTTTTTTTCTTTCGTTTTTTGGGTTTTTTCCCCTCTTTTTTTCTCCTTTTTCTTCTTGTGTTTTTCTGTCTTTCCGTTGTAGTCTGTTTTGTTTTCTTTTTTTTTGAAATCTTTTTTCTTCTGTCTTTGTGGGCCTGACTGTTTTTATTTGGTTGGGGTTTTTTTTGGTTGTGTGTGTCTTTTTGTTTTCTTGTGTGTTGTTTGTGTTTGTTTTTTTGTTTTGGTTTTGTGGTGTGGTTTTTTGGGTTTTGTTGTTTTGTGTTTTGTCTTTGTTGTCGTCTTTTGGTGTGGGGGTTTTTTGTGTGTTGTTGTGTGTGTTTTTCTGTCTTTTGGTGTGTGGTTGTGTGTTTGCTTTTGTTCTTTTGGGGTTCCCCCTTTTATTGTCCGTTGTTGTTTTTGTTTTGGGTTGATTTCTTTTTTCCTTTTTCGTCTGTTGTCTGTCTTTTGTCTGTTTTCTTTTCTCTTTTTTTGCCTCTGTCTCTTCTGTCGTTCTTCTTCTCTTCTTTGTCTCTTTGTTTCCTCTTTCTCTTCCTTTTTTCTTCTTCCCTTTTTTCTCCTCTCTCTCTCTCTCTCTTTATCTCCCACCACCACCCTCCCTAAGCTTCTTCATCAAAACAAAACAACACATCCTAATGCATAAAAGATAGAAGTAACAAAACAGAGACCACCTTTCTTTCCCAGGGACTGGATTAATTGCACACCATCACATAAACGTTGCCCTCGCTTTGCATAAACACAACCCGAGTGCCTGGAACTCTTGAGAAGCGCTTAGCTGGCTGGCTATGGGTCCCCACTAACTCGGACAAATGACCAGTGACGTGTGTGTGTGTGTGTGTGGGGGGGGGGGGGGCGGAGGTGTGGGGTAGCGAGGGGGGGTGGATGGTGATGAGTGGTCGGCGGCAGACACCTGTAGCAAATTACAAACCCCTGGCATCCCAGGATGATGGACTTCTGATGCTACCGTCGGCGGCGTAGCGGTTTGCGGTGGCGGCGGCAGCGTCACCCGGCGTTAATGAGTGGCTTTAATTAGGGGCTGGGGAAATTAGTGTTACTGCACACACGTCTGGCCTTCTGCCCAATGTCCGTCGACGCTTTTTGCGCTGTGCCGCGGTTATAACATCCCCACTTCCTGGTCTGTCTCTGCGTCTGTGTCTGTGTCTGTGTCTGTTCGTCTTTGTCTGTGTCTGTGCCTGGTTCTCTCTGTCTGTCTGTTTATCTCTGTCTGTTTGGTTCTGTCTGTGTCTGTCTGTCTGTCTCTGTCTGTTTCTGTCGCGATCTGCGTGTCTCTGTCTGTTTCTTTCTCTCTGCCTGTATATTTCTCTCTGTCTGTCTGTCTTTCTCTCTGTCTGTCTGTTCTCTCTATCTGTCCGTTTCTCTCTGTCTCTATCTGTCTATTTATCTCTGTCTGTTCTTTCTGCCCGTTTCTCTCTGTCTGTATATCTGTGTTTCTCTCTGTCTCTATCCGTCTGTTTCTCTCTGTCTCTGTCTCTGTTTCTCTCTGTCTCTATCCGTCTGTTTCTCTCTGTCTCTGTTTCTCTCTGTCCCTATCCGTCTGTTTCTCTCTGTCTCTGTCTCTGTCGCTGTCTCTCTCTCTCTCTCTCTCTCTCTCTCTCTCTCTCTCTCTCTCTCTCTCTCTCTCTGTCTGTCTGTCTGTCTGTTTCTCTGTCTCTGTTTCTCTCTGTCTCTGTCTGTTTCTCTCTGTCTCTGTTTATCTCTGCCTGTCTCTGTGTCTGTCTGTCTGTTTCTCTCTGTGCCTGTCTGTCTCATTCTGTTTCTCTTTGCCTCTGTCTGTCTGTTTCTCTCTGTCTGTCTTTCCTTTTTTTTTTCTATCTCTGTCCATTTCTCTCTGTCTCTGTCTGTCTGTTTCTCTCTGTCTCTGTCTTTCCGTTTCTCTCAGTTCTTTCCGTTTCTCTCTGTCTGTGTCTGTCCGTTTCTCTCTGTCTCTGTCTGTCCGTTTCTCTCTGCCTCTGTCTGTCTGTTTCTCTCTGTCTGTGTCTGTCCATTTCTCTCTGTCTGTCTGTCCGTTTCTCTCTGTCTCTGTCTTTCCGATTCTGTCTGTCTGTCTGTCTTTCCGTTTCTCTTTGTCTCTGTCCGTTTCTCTCTGTTCTCTCTATCTCTGTCTTTCCGTTTCTCTCTGTCTCTGTCTGTCCGTTTCTCTCTGTCTTTGTCTTTCCGTTTCTCTCTGTCTCTGTCTTTCCGTTTCTCTCTGTCTCTGTCCGTTTCTCTCTGTCTTTCACTGCACATTTTTTTTCTTTCTATATACCTGTCTCTCTCTGTATCCCTCTCCCTCCCTCACACACACACACACACACACACACACACACACACATACGCACGCACACACACACACACACACACACACACACACACACACACACACACACACACGCAAGTACGCACGTACCCCCAGCCACTCGCTCTCCTACTCCCACCCCTACCACCCCCACACACATGTCTCTGTTTCTCTCTATGGCTGTATGATTCTACCTCTGTCCGTTTCTCTCTGTCTCTGTCTGTTTCTCAGTTGCTTAAGTAGTTCACGTTACCTATGTATAAGCGTATATATATATATATACGTGTATCATGACGGGTCGAGAAGTAAACAAGTAAACGGGTGAAAGGGACATGCATATGTAGGTATAAATAATAGACACCGGGGGTACTTTTCAATATCCATTTTGCCAGCTTCTTCATTGTTAAAGAAATGCCAACATACAAACCTGCTTACGTGGGATACTGTACTGTATATTTGCAGACGAGAGAGAGAGTGGAGAGAGAGAGTGTGTGTGTATGTGCGCGCGTATGTGTGTGAGTGCGTGCGTGTGTATGTGCGTGCGTGCGTGCGTGTGTGTATGAGTGTGTGTGTGTGTGTGTGTGTGTGTGTGTGTAGACTCGGAGACCACCTCATGTTTCATGTAATATGTAATAATCTATGTCCACGGCGCTGCCAGTTGCTGTTTCTATTCCAAGGTTTTCATTTTAGGGTGGCTATTGTGTGCGCATTCGTCCGGTATTTTTATATCCTTATATCCTCTGGTATCAGCTTTCAAAATGCCATATGCTTTTCGGGAATCAAACTTGATGAAATTTCAAAACGTTTTACAACCATCACAAACAGAGAGACAGAGACAGACAGAGACAGCGTGACAGACAGAGACAGAGACAGAGAGAGAGAGACACAATTGACACAATCAAACTTGGCAGTACATCCATCCCTCTTTCCACGTCAGTCAGGAACTTCGGTGTTGTCCTTGACAATACACTGTCCATGCAAAAATTTATCAGTCAGACATGTCAGTCCTGCTACTGTCAACTGCGACGCATCAGTGCCGTCCGGAAATATCTATCCACTGACGCAACATCTAGACTTGTCGTTTCTCTCATTCTCTCTCGCCTTGACTACTGTAACTCTTTATTGTCTGGTCTGCCTGCTTCATCCATTCAGCCCCTTCAGCGCATACAAAACTCTGCTGCCCGACTCGTCCTCAGAAAGAAAAGATCTGAGCACATCACTCCTCTTTTGCAACATCTCCACTGGCTCCCTGTCTCACACCGAATAAAGTACAAGATCAGCACTCTATGTTATAGATGCATTCACAAAACTGCCCCTTCCTATCTCTGCGGCTGCCTTCACCTCTACACTACATCTCGCTCACTACGATCGGCCTCGGATCCATTCTGTTTACGCATACCCAGATTCAAACACTCGACTATTGGCCGCCGTTCTTTCTCTGTTTCTAGACCTTGCGATTGGAATGAACTTCCTTTTTCGCTTCGTCAAGTCTCCACACTCAGCTCTTTCAAGTCCGGCCTTAAAACCCACCTCTTCCCAAAATAGCCTCCCTTGCCTGCCCTTCCTTGTCTTTAGTTTCTCCAGTATTAGAGTTATGCACAAGATCCAGCGCTATATAAATACCATTATTATTATTATTATTATTATTATTATTATTATTATTATTATTATTATTAGAGAGCGAACAACACTCTCACAGTCACTGGACATAATAATTTGAACAAAACAAGGAAACAAAAGAAATATTGCTAGTATTTTAGAATCCAGACAAAAAAAAACAAACAAACAAACAAACAAAAAAAACCTAACCAACCATACAAAGACAACACAAGCCGTAAGCTAATATCTCATCATAATCGTGTGAAATTTTGATTAACCAGCATTTGGAGCTACGGTTATCACTTTCCGTATATTCACTGGGGAGAGAATGATAAAAGTATTTTCGTTTTCTGATGTTAAAATTCCCTAACATAATCTTTTCTCTTCGCATTTTGCACAAATACTACTACTACTGCTACCATTTCTTCTTCTTCTTCTTCTAGAGAGAGAGAGACAGAGAGAGAGAGAGAGAGAGAGAGAGAGAGAGAGAGAGAGAGAGAGAGAGAGAGAGATTTTAAGAATCTGGCTTTATCGGTTTATATTTCTTCCCGTACTCAGTTTTTTTTTCTTCCTTTCTTTCTTTTTTTCTTTCTGTCTGTTTTCTTTCTTTCATTCTTCCTTCCTCCTTTCCCTCCTTCTTCCCTTCCTTCCTTCCTTTGTCTCTTCCTTCCTGTCTTTCTTCCTTCCTTCCTTTCTCTCTTCCTTCCTGTCTTTCTTTCTTTCTTTCTTTCTTTCTTTCTTTCTTTCTTCATTCTTCCTTCCTTTCTTTATTTTCCTTCCTTCCTTTCTTTCTTTCTTCCTTCCTTTCTTTATTTTCCTTCCTTCCTTTCTTCCTTCCTTACTGTCTTTTTCTTTCTTCCTTCCTTCCGTACTTTCTTCCTGTCTTCCCTTCTTCCTTCCTTATTTCCTTCCTTCCTGTCTTTCTTTATTCCTTCCTCCCTTTCTGTCTTTCTTCCTTCCTTCCTGTCTTTCTTCCTTCCTTCCTTCCTGTCTTCCTTCCTTCCTTCCTGTCTTTTTTCTTCCTTCCTTTCTTTCCTTCTTGCTGTCTTTTTCTTTCGTTCTTTCTTTTTTCCTTCCTTCCTCCCTTTCTTTATGTCTTTCCTTCTTGTTTTCAGGCACCGTGTTAATTAAAGGTAGGACTATGTATCAGAGCGGGAAATGCTTGTTATGAAGTTTCCAACACCGTAACCAGTGCCTGCTGTGAGGGGAAAAAAATAAAAAAGAAGAAGAAGAAGAAGAAGAAGAAGAAGAAGAAGAAGAAGAAGAAGAAGAAGAAGAAGAAGAAGAAGAAGAAGAAGAAGAAGAAGAAGAAGAAGAAGAAGAAGAAGAAGAAGAAGAAGGAGGAGGAGGAGGAGGAGAAGAAGAAGAAGAAGAAGAAGAAGAAGAAGAAGAAGAAGAAGAAGAAGAAGATGGGGAGCATGTTTAGCATGGTGGGTGCTGACCTGAACAAGCCATTAGTGTGAAAACATCAACAGCCTTTGAGGTACCGGCAGTGAAAACACGGGGCTTTCTGAAAAAGATGATGAACTTAGCTAAAGGTCGGAGACGGCAATTATAGGCTCCTCTTTTTTTTTTCTTTTCATTTTTTTTTTTAAATTCCCGCCTCCATTCACTGCTGCCCTAAATAACACACACACACACACACACACACACACACACACACGCACACACGCACACGCGCACGCGCGCACGCACACACACACACACACACACACACACACACACACACACGCACACGCACGCACGCACGCGCGCACGCACGCACAAATGCACGCAGAGATATGCGCATACTACATTCACATGCACACACGCACACACATACACACACAAACACGTACACATAATTATATACACACACACTTGCGCGCGTGTACACACCAGCATGTTGTCTTTTATGCAAATGTTTTTTTTTTTCTTTCTTTCATTTTCTCTGCTTTCAAAGTGTGTTTCGGATTTTTTTTTCTTTCTTTTGTTTGTTTTGTTTTTTCAGTATGCGAGAGGTACATGGGTATTCAACTCTCTCTTTCTCTGTCTCTGTCTGTCTGTCTGTGTGTGTGTTTCTGTCTCCCCCCCCTGCCCCCCCCCGATTTCTCTCTCTCTGTCTCCCTGTTTCTGTCCCTGTCTCCCTCTCTCTGTTAACCGCTCTGTCTCCCTCGCTGTCTATGTCTCCTCCCCCTCTCTCTCTCTCTGTCTCCCTCGCTGTCTATGTCTCCCCCCCCCCTCTCTCTCTCTGTCTCCCTCGCTGTCTATGTCTCCCCCCTCTCTCTCTCTCTCTGTCTCCCTCGCTGTCTATGTCTCCCCCTCCCCCCCTCTCTCTCTCTGTGTCTCCCTCGCTGTCTATGTCTCCTTCTCCTCCCCCCCTCTCTGTCTCTCTGTCTCCCTGTTTCTGTCCCTGTCTCCCTCTCTCTGTTAGCCGCTCTGTCTCCCTCGTTGTCTATGTCTCCTTCTCCCCCCCCTCTCTCTCTGTGTGTCTCCCTCGCTGTCTATGTCTCCTTCTCCCCCCCCCCCTACTCTCTCTCTCTGTCTCCCTGTCTCCCTGTTTCTGCCCCTGTCTCCCTCTCTCTGTTAGCCGCTCTGTCTCCCTCGCTGTCTATGTCTCCTCCCCTCTCTCTCTCTCTCTGTCTCCCTCGCTGTCTATGTCTCCCCCCTCCTCTCTCTCTGTGTCTCTCTGTCTCCCTGTTTCTGTCCCTGTCTCCCTCTCTCTGTTAGCCGCTCTGTCTCCCTCGTTGTCTATGTCTCCTTCTCCCCCCCCCTCTCTCTCTCTCTGTCTGTCTGTCTGTCTGTCTTTTTCTGTGCCTCTCTCTGGTTGCCTCTCTGTCTCCATCTCTCTGTCTGTGTCTGTCTGTCTGTCTGTCTCTCTCTCTGTGTCTGTCTGTCTGTCTCTCAGTGTCTGTCTGTCTCTGTCTGTCTGTCTGTCTGTCTCTCAGTGTCTGTCTGTCTGTCTGTCTGTCTGTCTCTCTGTGTCTGTCTGTCTGTCTGTTTGTCTCTCTCTCTGTCTCTGTCTGTCTGTCTGTCTCTCTCTCTGTCTCTGTCTGTCTGTCTGTCTCTCTGTGTCTGTCTGTCTGTCTGTCTCTCTCTCTCTGTCTCTGTCTGTCTGTCTGTCTCTCTGTGTCTGTCTGTCTGTCTCTCTCTCTCTGTCTGTCTGTCTGTTTGTCTCTCTCTCTGTCTGTCTGTCTGTTTCTCTCTGTGTCTGTCTGTCTGTCTGTCTGTCTGTCTATCTATCTTTATCTCTGTCTCTGTCTCTGTCTGTCTGTCATCTCTGTGTCTGTCTGTTCCTCTTTTTCTGTGCCTTTCCCTCTTTCTCTCTCACTTTGTCCCCCGGCACCATCTTTGTGTCTTTCTCTGCCTGTATTCCTCTCTCTCTTTCTCTGCACCTCTCTTTCTCTGTCTATGCCTCTCTCTCTCTCTCCCTCTCTCTCTCTTTCTCTCTCTCCTTCTCTCTCTCTCTGTAACCCGGTCTATGCACTCATCAAATAAGCTGTTGTATGGGGAGACAGGCAGGTATCCTCTCTTTATCAGAACTGCAGTGAATTGGGTTAAGCATTGGCTCAGATTAACAAAACTGCCTTTAACTAGAATTAGTAGACAAACATACGAAATGCTGCATGTACAAAATGAACCAGGAAAAAATAACTGGGTATCGAAAATACAGAAAATTTTGAATGACAATGGGTTTGGTATTGTATGGTTACGCCAAGGTGTTTGGGTATGAAAATAACTTCATAGCAATTTTCAAAGATAGATTGATTTCTTGGTATAAACAAAACTGGCATTCAGAAATAGAACACATTGAAAAGTACAGCTGGCACTAAACGTTTAAAGATATATTTGGCGCAGAAAAAAATATTTGTCATTTATTACCACCAAGAAATTCCGAGATACTCTTACACGATTCCGACTTAGAACGTGCGGACTGTGGAGTCATAAGGTATGGTGTCTAACTGAGGCTGAAGCAAACACCAACTGCCCAATGTGCGGCTTCGAAAAAGAAGACGAAATTCACGTTTTATTCCACTGTCCTGCATATACACATATCCGAAACAGATATCCATTCACCATAGAATTAAGTCCCGTTGATGACTTGACCCGCATGCAACACGTGCTAAAAAAAAAACCGAGAACGAAGTAATGGTAACAGCTATGTCAAAATTTCTTACTGTAGCGCTTTACTGTTGGCAGAAAGCACTGGAAATGGGCAGAAAGTAAAAAGAATCAAGCAAAATGTACGTAATTATATACAGACGACCCCCTAATGCTAATGAATAAACGGATTCACTAATTATCATATCAGCAAATGAATTATGACCGTGGATGGTCCACATGTTGTTTGCTCTTTTGTTGTTCTTTTTCCCTAGCCATTTCTTGCATATAGTTGTTGCGGTGTGTGTTTTGTTGTATTTGTTTATTTGCTTTTTGTAACCCCCCCCCCCACCCCTTTGTCAAAATGGCTGTAAATGTTTTTGACAATAAATCATCATATCATATCATATATCATATCATATCATATCTCTGTGTATCCCGCTAGGTCTCTCCCTCCCTCACAACACACACACACACACACACACACACACGTGCGCGCGCGTGCACACATTCACGCACACACACACACATATACAGAGAAGAGCAGAGACACACAAAACAGACAGGCAGATTGACGGACAGATAATCCACTGGGAAATAGCATCGACAGTCAGCGAGCTCATTGCACACACACACACACACACACACACACACACACACACAACGTACTCTCTCAACCCAAACCCTCCACCCCCGCCCCCTTTCCGACGACAACACTCAGGAGACATGTGTTCACACCTGAGTACAGCGAGTCACTTGATGCCGACTGACAGGGTCGTCCTGTGTGTGTGTGTAGGGGGGAGGGGGTCGCGGAAGAGGGAGGGGGGGGCACTGACAGTTGAGGGGTGGGGGGTGGGAGGGAAGAAGATGAAGACGTCAGTTCCCATCATGAGCAGATTTCCCCCAACAGTCCTCCCCCCTCCACCCACCCCCTCCTGGCGTTGAGAGGGACCTTTTCTCAGGGTCTTGTGGATGCTGATGCATAAATCATGAAAGGCATGCCTCACTACAACCAAGGACCGACCGCACCCTACTGCAACTGCACCTTTAGGGGCCGGAGAGGATGAAGACGGGACTCCCCCCACGCCCCCTTCCTCAGCCCCCACCTCCCCCCGCACCCTACTGCAACTGCACCTTTAGGGGCCGGAGAGGATGAAGACGGGACTCCCCCTCCCCCCTCCCTCACCCTCCCCCCCCCCCGCACCCTACTGCAACTGCACCTTTAGGGGCCGGAGAGGATGAAGACGGGACTCCCCCTACCCCCCCTCCCTCACCCCCCCGCACCCTACCCCCCCTCCCCCGACCCCCCCCTCTCCAAGGTTTCAGTGACACCATCTTGGACCGTGAGGCTTCTGTAACATGATTTACGGAGACAGAGGTTGGACTCCTTGCATATATATGATAGTCAAGTCGTGTCCGACTATGACCATCAGAACAGCAGAGGAGGCAACTGCTGTTTCGACTATTTGGGCTAGAATTTGATTATAGTGGAGAGTGTCTTTGCCCCAAGTTACATCCCCACTATCTCGACCAAGAGGGTTTTAGGGCAGTCGGCGTTGGGATGGTACCCAAAGGCCAACTAGCCCACAAGGCTGCAGCACTAAGAGCCAGCGCAATTTTGCCTCCTAGTTTGAGAGTCATAGTCCTTCACAAAAGACTAAGCTGTAAATGATTTCCCATTGAGCAGAGAAACCATTGATAATACAGCTCTCAATTTGCTGTTGGCTCAAATGTAAACTTATGTCAATCTGTGATATAAGCCGAGTTGTTGGACTCCTTGCAGTGAAGGTATAATTGACGGGTTTCATGTGGTGGTGGGGAAGAATAACTAACAGATTCTTCGCCACTCATTCAGCCTTTGCTAGCTTGTCATTTCACCATCACTACTTTTCCGCAGTTTCGTGTTGCAGTGTTTTTTGGTTGTTTTTTGGTTGGTTTATTTTTTTAGTATGTTTGTCATGTGCATGTTTGCAGTTCATGTGCTGTTTTGTGTGTGGGGGGTGGGGTGGGGTGGGGGGTGAGTGTGTGTGTGTGTGTGTGTGTGAGTGGGGGTGTGTGTTTGTGTGTGTGTGTGTGTGTGTGTGTGTGTGTGTGTGTGTGTGTGGCTGTCTGTGTGTCTGTGTGTGTGTTTCGTTTGGATTTCCCGCGTACTTTGCAAAGCATTACAGAGTAGGTGAGTCCCTTTACAACACACCACAACACAACACAGCACATCACATCACATCACATCACATCACAACACAACACAACACAGCACATCACATCACAACACATCACAACACATCACAACACAACACAACACAACACAGCACAGCACAGCACACTGCAACACAACACAGCACACCACACCACAACACAACACAGCACATCACATCACAACACAACACAACACAACACAGCACACCACAACACAACACAGCACATCACATCACATCACATCACATCACACCACACCACACCACAGCACACCACAACACAACGCAACACAGCGCAACACTACAACGCAACACAGCTCACCACAACACAGCACAGCACACCACAGCACACTGCAACACAACACAGCACAGCACACCACACCACACCACACCACAACACAACGCAACGCAACACAACACAACACAGCTCACCACAACACAGCACGGCACAACACACCACACCACACCACAACGCAACACAACACAAGACACTACAGCACAGCACAGCACAGCACACCACAACACAACACAGTACACCACAACACAACACAACACAGCATACCACAATACAACACAACACACCACAACACAACACAGTACACCACAACACAACACAACACAGCACAACACAACACACCACACCACAACACAACACAACACACCACACCACAACACAACACAGCACAGCACAACACACCACAACACACCACAACACAACACACCTCACCACACCACACCACACCACAGCACAGCACACCACAACACAATACAACACACCACAACACAACACAACACAACACAGCACACCACAACACAATACAACACACCACAACACAACACAACACAACACAGCACAGCGTACTACAACACAACACAACACAACACAACACAACACAGCACAGCACACCACAACACAACACAACACAACACAACACAACACAACACAACACAACACAACACAACACAACACAGCACACCACAACACAACACAACACAACACAACACATCACACCGCAACTCACCGCACCACAACACAACACAACACAACACAGCACACCACACCACAACACAACACAACACAACACAGCACAACACAACACAACACAACACACCACAACACAACACAGCACAGCGTACTACAACACAACACAACACAGCACACCACAACACAACACAACACAGCACACCACAACACAACACAACACAACACAGCACACCACAACACAACACAACACACCACAACACAACACAACACACCACAACACAACACAACACACCACAACACAACACAGCACAGCGTACTACAACACAACACAACACAGCACACCACAACACAACACAACACACCGCAACTCACCGCACCACAACGCAACGCAACACAACGCAACGCAACGCAACACAACACAACACACCACAACACAACACACCACACCACACCACAACACAACACAACACACCACAACACAACAGAGCACACCACAACACAACACAACACAACACAACACACCACCATCGTCCTCTCAAGTGGTGACGGGGTGTGTGGCCACGAAGACCAGGGTAGGCAAAATGAGTCGCGTGTCTCTTGTATTCATCTCTGGGCCAGCCAGCCAGCCCTGTCACGGGCCCGGCCTGAAGGAGACCTGGAGTAGACCTGGAGTAGACCCGGGCGTAGACCCTGAGATAGACATGGAGTAGACCTCTCTCTCTCTGCCCACAGCCTGTCCAGGAGTGTTTCCAGGCATTATTGGAAACGTCAGTCCCTGTGGGGGGGTACAGGAGGTAGGGGGGTGGGGTTGGGGGGTAAGGTTAGATGAGAGTGGGAGAGACAGAGACAGAGAGACGGAGAGAGAAGAGGGACACAGAGACACAGACAGAGAGACAAAGACAGAGAGAGACAGAGACAGAGAGAAAGAGAGAGAAGAGAAAGAGCGGAAGTGAGGGGGTGGGGGGTGACAGATGGAGAGAAAGAGAGAAAGGAACGACAGAGAGAGAGAGAGACAGACAGACAGAAGAAAGGAGAGACAGACAGACAGACAGAGAGATAGAGACAGGGACAAACAGAGAGATACAGAGACGGAGACAGACAGAGACACAGAGAGAGAGAGAGAAGAGGGAGAGAGGAAGTGAGAGGGGGGTGACAGATGGAGAGAAAGAGAGGAAAGAGCGATAGAGACACGGACAGACAGACAGAAGAAAGGAGAGACAGGTAGATAGATTAGAGAGAGAGAGAGAGAGAGAGAGAAGAAAGAAGTGAAAGGGTGAGAGAGACAGTGAGGGAGAGACAGAGGAGAAAGGGAGAGAGATGAAGGGACACACACACACACACACACACACACACACACACACACACACACACACACACACACACACACACACACACACACACACACACACACACACACACACACACACACACACACACACACACACACACACACACACACACGCACAGATTGAAAGAGGATGGGGGATGGGATGGGTGAAAAGGAGTCTGTATTTTGTTCTAGCTCAAATGAGCACAGTCCAACTAGTTGCTTCGCTCGCGTCAAATATCTATGCCCCTCTGC
>NC_134879.1:42483657-42508657 GCF_041734735.1 Babylonia areolata | reverse complement strand
GTGTGTGTGCACGTGTGTGTGCGTGTGTGTGTGTGTGTGTGTGTGTGTGTGTGTGTGTGCACGTGTGTGTGTGTGTAATACTCACAATGGATTTAAAAACAATTAGTCATCCCTGCTCCGCCCTCGTCTCTCCTTCCCGCTAAGCGTTCCCCAATGTGAAAGTATTGACGTCGTGGCGATGTGATGTGATGTGATGTGATGTGATGACAGACAGGTCTCCTCCTCTTCTCGCCCCCCTACCCCTCCCCCTGGCCCCTCCCCTCCGTCCACCCCTCCCCCTTCTCCCCTCCACACACACACAGACCCTTCTCCCCCTGTCTCCCTGACAAAGGTGTGTTCTCGTTCTCGTTCAAGGGCTGCGTTGTTCGGCAACTTAAATTCGCCCAACTTTAGTTGGTTTAGATTAAGCAGACATTTTGGTTTGTGTTGTTGTTTCTTTGTTTTGTGTATTGTTGATGTTGTTGTTTCTGTTCGAGTGGAGTTCTATGTCTTTTCATGTTTATATTTGTTATACTAATGTACCTACGTGATTTGGTTTATTAAGCATTGTTGTATTAATGGAGGGAGTAATATTGATAAAAAGAACTGTCAACATCATCATCATAATCATTATTATCATTGCTATTAGCAGCAGCAGCAGCAGCAGTAGTAGTAGTAGTAATAGTAGTATTCGGAACATTTCACGAAACACGAGCAGTTATATAGATAAACAGAACAACTGTTTTAGAAAGTCACAGTCTGTCGTGTCCCGTTCATTGTACATATGCAACGGATGTCTTCACAGGAAAAATAAAGTTGTCAAGAAAACGAAATCAAAAGGTGAATGGAGTAAAGTCAGTTAGTCAAAAATCAGCATTACAATAGTGATTATGTTAAACTGAGTGATTTAAGGCAAGCGAAATGAAAGTGAGACAGTCATTTGCAAACATACAATTCAAACATTCAAGTACAAAAAAAATATACAAGAGCTACAAAACAACATGTACGAAAGGTATCGCTTAAAACCCAGCATTACATATCAATATCATCACAGTTAAAACAAAAAGTGTCTTAAACTATGACAAAGTTCAAACCAACCAGCCCATTTTGAAAACAAAAGTCTGAAAGCACATTGTTTAGAAGAAGAAAAAAAAACCCACAAGAAACAAAAACTACAACAAGAAAAATCCCACTTAATACGATACTTTTATTATGATACACAAAAGGGGCCCAGCATTAACTCTCTCCATACGAACGGCGAAAGAGACGACGTTAACAGCGCTTCACCCCAATTACCATCATCAAAATATTGCAAGCGGAAAGCTCTTATACTGAAGACGTGAATGTTGACAAAGAATACCACAATTCTGACGACGGAAGCTAAAGGTTGGGTCATTCAGACACCCACTGGACATCCGAGGTGTCTGTGTAGAGGAGAAGAGAGGACTGGCCGTACTGAGTGAGTTAATGTGGAGTAACAAGCCATACCCAGCTCTTCCCAGGTAGCACAGCGGGTAGAAAGTGCCCCCAAATCCAAAGACCCCTCCTCACAACGTGAGAGTTTGGTGTCAAACCGAGAACAGCCTCAACTAAAATAACAACACGCCTCCAAAACCTCGCCACTGGAAAATAAATGATAAAACAGTCAGGAGCTCGCTTTTAATAACTGAACCGGATTGGCGCGGATTTGGGGTTAAAAGTGTTTTTTTTTTTATGAGTGTATGATCGTGACAAAAAAATATATATATGACATAAAAGAAGATTTGGGGTAAATTTAGTGTCCTTCGGAATCCATCGTTAAAAAAGAAATCACCAAGGGAGGTAATCAGAGATGCTGTAAACTTTATGTGTTTGTCCTTTAAAACCCTTCGACGGCCAGGGCCGTAGTACACACGGTCATAGTGACGTCACTGATGACGTCATCAAAAGAAAGGAAATAACTCTGGAAGGCTGAAAATTGACACATCTGATGCACAGTGGTATACCTCCAGACAGTTTTCTCGGGTTTTGGCTGATTGGTTTCGATATTGATTTATGACTTGAAACATCACTTTCTACTCTTTTTTTTTCTTTCAGTAAATGGGTTTTTAACCAATGTTTGTGTGTGTGTGTGTGTGTGTGTGTGTGTGTGTGTGTGTGTGTGTGGTGTGTGTGTGTGTGTGTGTGTGTGTGTGTGTGCTGGATCAAAGTGAATGTTTGAACAGATATACATCTGTTACTGCATGTGTGCATGTATTTATATGTAAATGGATGGACCACTATGTATACGATGTACAAACGTGAAAAAAATTAACTGTAGAATTCCTGCTAGTTCCGACTGATCTGTCAGGATTCATTAATTCTTTTGCCCTCTTACAAGTGATGCTGTGTTATTTGATAAACATCTCTGTGTGCTCCTTCCAGTGACGTGGAGAGGGGTGGTAGAGGTGAGGTGAGGGCGGTGGAAGTGTGGGAGGGGCGGAGGGGAGGGGAGATGAGAACATTCTGGGAAATATAAAACACCACAGAATAGTGTCATAGGTAATAAGCATCTCAGGGATACAGTTTATGTCACGAGGAGGGGGAAAAGATGAAGAGGAAGGATCGTTATATCGTAAAAAAACAAAAACAAAAACAGGTGACATAAAAAAATATGCAAATAATACATCCCTTTCGGAATACATCGTTAAATGCAAGTCAAAAGGTTAGCATGGGAATTGTGAGAAAGTTCGCTGGTATCAAACACGCGTTCCTTGATGCTCGTTGCAACCTTGTGTCTGCTTTTATCTCGTGCTTTGCCAGCACTATTCCAGCCCCCACCCACCTCTGTGGCCCATCTGTGGAGCGTATCGCTCTCCTCTCGTCTGTCCCACAAAGGGCTCCACTTGCTGACTGGATACGGCCTCTTTGAACTCCTCCGGCTATCAGGGAATAACGGATCACAGAAAGGGCGGGGTGTGGGGGATGGGGGGGGGGGGGGGTTATATTTGGAACATCCTTCCACATGCCCTGCCCTCCTCTTTTTCACTCCCCCTTCCCCCCTCCCCCCCTCCCCCGCCCCTCTCCCCACCCCTCCATGATGAAAACGAGCTGTGATGGTTTGTGGCCATGATGTCATCCTGTGACGTGTTACATTTCTACAAAGGGTAACAGTGGGGGAGGGGGGCCGGGGTGGGGGGGGGAGGGGGGAGGGTATATTAGGAACATCCTTCCACATGCCCTCTGTCCTTTTCTTTGTGACATGATCGAACTCTGTGATGCCTGTGTCCATGATTTTATGCTGTGGTGTATTTCTCTTGATGCTGAACACTTTAGATATCGTTCTTTGCTTGCTCTCCCTCCCAACCCCCCCCCCCCCTCTCTCTCTCTCTCTCTCTCTCCCCAAGTTATTTCTGGAATGCATGTCTTTGATGCTATTCTATGATGTTTTATATTACTCCATACGATGACGCTCTTAGATCACCCCACCCCCCACTTCCACCATCCTCTCCCCCACCCCTGGCCTTTTTCCAACATCACATGGAGTACAAAGAGACGTGTGTGAAATAAGCTGTCATTGCTTGTAACTGCAGTGTGATTGGACTCCCATGGATAGAAATCCTTATTGATCATCAACATGGTTATAAATCCTTATTGATCACCAAGTATATATTTTCTTTTTGCAGTTGTATGCATAGCTGTCTCATCAACTGATCTAAGTACACGAAGTAGAATCTGAATTTCTGGGATATAAGTTTGTAACTGATTTCGACGCTGTTGAGTTGAAACAAAAAATGGAGAGAACTTTCCGACTTACAGAAATCAGGTTACTTTTACCTCGGGCCAAGTTCGCGATGGTCACTAAACTGATCTACTGCACAGACTGCGATTCGCTGTAGATTTCTCAACACCAGTAGAAGCGAAACTTGCCCGAAACAACTCTCTTTGTATCTTCTGTATGCGCAAAATGCAGCCGAGCATGCGACTTCTGTTTTTCCATTGTTTTGAAGGACTAGCACACAGACATGAGAAATAGAAATCCCGGTCCATGTGGGAATCGAATCAGAGACCCTCGCTTCTGAGCCAGTGGCTCTGTCTGCTAGGTATCCACTCCACGTCAGCATGTCTACCTACATACCAAGAGGAATGTTACCATTATGGACGGCGCTATTCTGAGGTGACATACATTTCCCAGGGAGGGCAGCCAGACAATCTGAAGTGAAAGGGTTTGTGAGGGAAACGTGAAGGGAGTGACAATGACCATGCTGCGTGTTCCTCCTTTGTTAGGCCCTGTCTGTCTGCACTGGTGTGTACTTGTCTGAAGTGAATGTGTAGCATTCTCTACTGTTATAACATCTAGACCTGGGCATCAGTTTGGGGTGCGTGGGGATGGATTGTTTGGATACCATGTATGCTCGTGTGTGCATGGTTATGTATGGTCATGTGTGTGTGTGTGTGTGTGTGTGTGTGTGTGTGTGTGTGTGTGTGTGTGTGCGCGCGCATGGTCGTGCAATCCTGAGAAACAGCCACAGCCGTGGACAGCATGGAGAGTCGATCAGCTCAAGTGACAGGTGATTTCTAGAAAATCGTGTCACGTTTGAGACCAGTGTATCGAATGTAGTAACTGTCCAACTCGAGGAAATCAGGTTACTTTCACTTTGACCCAAGTTCCCTGCCACTATCATCCAATTTAACACACAGACAGTGAATTCTCCCACTTTTCTCTGACCAAAATATCTGCAGTATGAAAACATTGCCATGCAAAAATGATTTTTAAAAATTCCACATGCCCTCTGTCCTTTTCTTTGTGACATGATCGAACTCTGTGATGCCTGTGTCCATGATTTTATGCTGTGGTGTATTTCTCTTGATGCTGAACACTTTAGATATCGTTCTTTGCTCGCTCTCCCTTCCCCCCCCCCCCCCCCCCCTCTCTCTCTCTCTCTCTCTCTCTCTCTCTCTCTCTCTCTCTCCCCAAGTTATTTCTGGAATGCATGTCTTTGATGCTATTCTATGATGTTTTATATTACTCCATACGATGACGCTCTTAGATCACCCCACCCCCACTTCCACCATCCTCTCTCCCACCCCTGGCCCTTTTCCAACATCACATGGAGTACAAAGAGACGTGTGTGAAATAAGCTGTCATTGCTTGTAACTGCAGTGTGATTGGACTCCCATGGATAGAAATCCTTACTGATCATCAACATGGTTATAAATCCTTATTGATCACCAAGCATTTTTTTCTTTTTGCAGTTGTATGCATAGCTGTGTCATCAACTGATCTAAGTACACGAAGTAGAATCTGATTTTCTGGGATGTAAGTTTGTAACTGATTTCGACGCTGTTGAGTCGAAAGAAAAAATGGAGAGAACTTTCCGACTCACAGAAATCAGGTTACTTTCACCTCGGGCCAAGTTCGCGATGGTCACTAAACTGATCTACTGCACAGACTGCGATTCGCTGTAGATTTCTCAACACCAGTAGAAGCGAAACTTGCCCGAAACAACTCTCTTTGTATCTTCTGTATGCGCAAAATGCAGCCGAGCATGCGACTTCTGTTTTTCCATTGTTTTGAAGGACTAGCACACAGACATGAGAAATAGAAATCCCGGTTCATGTGGGAATCGAATCAGGGACCCTCGCTTCTGAGCCAGTGGCTCTGTCTGCTAGGTATCCACTCCACGTCAGCATGTCTACCTACATACCAAGAGGAATGTTACCATTATGGACGGCGCTATTCTGTGGTGACATACATTTCCCAGGGAGGGCAGCCAGACAATCTGAAGTGAAAGGGTTTGTGAGGGAAACGTGAAGGGAGTGACAATGACCATGCTGCGTGTTCCTCCTCTGTTAGGCCCTGTCTGTCTGCACTGGTGTGTACTTGTCTGAAGTAAATGTGTAGCATTCTCTACTGCTATAACATCTAGACCTGGGCATCAGTTTGGGGTGCGTGGGGATGGATTGTTTGGATACCATGTATGCTCGTGTGTGCATGGTTATGTATGGTCATGTGTGTGTGTGTGTGTGTGCGTGCGTGTGTGTGTGTGTGTGTGTGTGTGTGTGTGTGTGCGTGTGTGTGTGTGTGCGCGCGCACGCGCGCGCTCACGGTCGTGCATTCCTGAGAAACAGCCACAGCCGTGGACAGCATAGAGAGTCGATCAGCTCAAGTGACAGGTGATTTCTAGAAAATCGTGTCACGTTTGAGACCAGTGTATCAAATGTAGTAACTGTCCAACTCAAGGAAATCAGGTTACTTTCACTTTGACCGAAGTTCCCTGCCACTATAATCCAATTTAACACACAGACAGTGAATTCTCCCACTTTTCTCTGACCAAAATATCTGCAGTATGAAAACATTGCCATGCAAAAATGATTTTTAAAGATTCCTTCACTAAAACAGAACAGGCACAGACTTGCAATAAAACAGCATTTCATTTGATTGTAAGGTATAAAAGAGTGACATAAAAGACTAAATTTTAGCAAATATACATCCCACTGGTATCTGTGGTTGAATGCTTTTAACAGGTGGCAGGAGATTTGTGAGGAACTTGCTTTGACATCAGACACGTGTTCCTTTCCACGTTTGTTGGGTTGATCAAATCATTTTTTTTACAGCAGGTCCTGTGTCTGTGTAGTTTCATTGCATAATGTGTCTGCTTTTATCTCGTGCTTTGCCAGCACTATTCCAGCCCCCACCCACCTCTGTGGCCCATCTGTGGAGCGTATCGCTCTCCTCTCGTCTGTCCCACAAAGGGCTCCACTTGCTGACTGGATACGGCCTCTTTGAACTCCTCCGGCTATCAGGGAATAACGGATCACAGAAAGGGGGTGGGGGGTATATTTGGAACATCCTTCCACATGCCCTGCCCTCCTCTTTTTTCACCCCCCCCCCCCCACCCCCCTAATGATGTAAAAGAGTCTATGTGATGTTTGTGGCCATGATGTTATTCTGTGGTGTGTTACATTTCTCTCCACGTGGATCACTGTCGATATCCTCCCTTCCATTTCCCCATGATATTAAGTTATTTCTGGATTGCTTGTCTTTGTTGTTATTCTGTTGTGCTTTATATTACTCCATTATGTTCGTGCCCTTAGACCCATCCTCCCACCCCCACCCCACCCCACCCCACCCCGATGCCTCCCTCCACCGGATGTGTTTCCCATGGTTATAAATCCATAATTTACCACCAAGTAATTTTTTCTTGGAAAATTCCAGTTATATCATACATAACCATGTAACGAACTGATCTACCCAAGTAGACCAAGTAGGTTTTCTGTTAAAGTTTGCAGCTGATTTTGACACTCGGTTACTTTGACCTCAGGCCAAGTTCGCGGCGCCCACGAAACTGATTTACTGTACAGACAGCGATTTGCCACAGATTTAAGAAAGCCCACCCCCTCTCAACTACACCTTTCAGTTTTGGGTTGCGTCTGAGGACAGTAGATTGTGAATTGTACTGGTAGAAATGAAACTGATTCTGTACACTGAACTGCCTGTCGTACTATCTGGTAATAATTATTGGATATTCATGTTTTCTGTGGTACGTGCTAGTCTTTGTTGCTGTTCTGCCGGTGGTTTGTATTACTCCATAATTATGTTTGTGCCCTTTGAACACCCCCAACCCCCACCCCACTCGCGACACCTCCCTCCACCATGGTTATGAATCCATGATTGATCACCAAGTATTTCTTCATGGAAAATTCGAAGTGGTCAACCCAAATCACACCGAGTAGACGGTGATTTTTTTTTTTTTTTTTTTTTTTTTTTTTTAGGAAACTTTGTAATTACTTTCGACGCTGCTGAGTCCAAAACAAAACAAAAAAATACAAAAAAAGTGGACAGGAACTGTCCAACTCGCTGAAACCAGGTTACGTTTTTGTTCCCCTTGTGGCCAAGTTCGCTGTGGCCGCTAAACTGATTTACCAGACAGACAGCGATTTGCCGCAAGTTCCGGAACACCTCTACCCCTCCAACCCATCTCCACCCAGTTGTGGTGGGACTGTGGCAGAGGAGAGCAGCAGACAGCGCATTGTGCTGCAGCAACCAAAACCTGATTCTTTTAAGCTGAACTGTCTGTAATGCTAATAACTGGACGTTCATCATGTTTTCTGTGCTACAGAAGCCAGCAGGGACATCTCTCTTGGGGGGGAGGGGACGGAGGGTGGGGGTGGGGGGTGTTCTACGTGCTCTAAATGCAGCCGAGCACGCCATGTTTATCTCCTGGTCCCGAAAGACTAGCGTCCAGACTGAGGAGTGCAAATCCCCAATCCCTGTGGGATTCAAGTCAGCGACCCCTTGCTTCCTAGTCCGCGGATATTGTCTACTGTGTATTCTCTCAGCTTCGGTATATATACATATGTACTAAGATACACCCAGTAGATGTACATATGTACTAAGAGTAAAGTTAACGTAATGGGCGGCACTGTTATGTGGTGACATACACTTCCTGCGGAGAGGGGGGTAGACTATTCGGAGGGGAAAGAGTTTGTGAGGGAAACGTGAAGGGAGTAACAATGACCATGCTACGTGTTCCTCCTCTGTTAGGTCCTGTTTGTCTGCACTGGTGTGTACTGACTGTCTGTGTGTGTGTGTGTGTGTGCTCTTCTCTACTATTAAAACAGAAAAGTGTAGGCGTCGGTGTGTGTGTGTGTGTGTGTGTGTGTGTGTGTGTGTGTGTGTGTGTGATGTTTGCGCGCTGTGTATGGTGTGTGTGTGTGTGTGTGTGTGTGTGGTGTTTGCGTGCTGTAAATGGTGTGTGCGTGCGCGCGCGCGCGCGCGGGTGTGTGTGTGTGTGTGTGTGTGTGTCCGCGTATGTGTGTGCGTACGTGAATGCATGAAAAACAGCCACAGACATGAACAGTTTTCAGAATCGGTCCACACAAGCAGTGCGTCATTTCTAGAAAATCTTATTTGTTGCGATTGAGACCAATGTATTGAATGGAACTGTCCGACTCGCTGAAATCAGATTACTTTCACTTGGGGCCAAGTTCCCTTTTGCTAGAAACTAATTTCCCACGTAGTCAGAGTGGGTCAGAGGGGGTCTCCCCCCCCAAACCCCCCCCCCCAACCCCCTGCACACACACACACACACACACACACACACACACACACACACATTTCGTGAACAAAATTATCCACGGCATCAAAACATAGCCATCCGAATAATAAGAAACTTTCAGTTGTAAACCAGAATAGGCAACAAGTATTCGGTAAAACAGACTTTTTGTGTGTGTGAAATCATTGTATAAAAGAGTAACATAAAATCAATGCAGCCAATGTACATCCGTTTGGGATGTATCTTACACTGCTGTCAAAACGTGACATGACAAGTGGCAGAAACTTTTATGTTGATATCAAATCACGCGTTTTTCTTGTCGTGTTTGTTTTGCAGCAGATCTGTGTCCTGTGTGCTCTTCCTTTGCATCATGTACCTTGCTTTTCTCGCGTTTTTTGACTCACTTGTGTAATCAAAGTGAGTCTATGTTTTAACCCGGTGTTCGGTTGTCTGTGTGTGTGTGTGTGTGTGTGTGTGTGTCTGTGTGTGTCTGTGTGTCTGTGTGTCCGTGGTAAACTTTAACATTGACATTTTCTCTGCAACTACTTTGTCAGTTGACACCAAATTTGGCATAAAAATAGGAAAAATTCAGTTCTTTCCAGTCATCTTGTTTAAAACAATATTGCACCTTTGGGATAGGCACACAAAAAAAATAAAAAAGAAGCCTAATTATATGCAAACTGCATTTACTGTTATATTTATATTTTTTATATTCTCTAAACTTGGCACTTTGATCTGATATTCTGACCCAACAACAAGAGGAGTCATTATTATCATTTTTTGTTCAAACAGGAACTTCTTTTGCTGAGCATGGAAATTTTATTTATTTTGCAAACGTTTTGGTGCAGACAGTAAAAAAGGGAAATTACTCTGTAATTAATGCTAGGGGAGTTAATTTGCTTTAAACTGATCTTTCTCATCTTAAACATTACATTTTGAAATTATACTCAGTACATAAAAAGCTTGGATTTTTTTTTTAAAAAGTGTATCACAAGTGAGTCTTGAAGGCCTTGCCTCTCTTGTTGTCTACTATATTCCAGCCCTCTCTCAGTCATTTGTTTTTTTTCTCTGCATTTTGTTTTCCTCTCATCGCTGTCGACATCTTCCCCACAGCCTTCCCCTTGGTATGAAGTTATTTCTGGAATGATTGTCTTTGATGTTGTTCTGTGGTGTTTTATGTGACTCCTTGTGCTGGTGCCCTTAAAATATTCCTCCCCCCCCCCCCACATTTATGTGTGTGCGTGTGAACATGCGCGTGTGTTTACGTTTGATGTCTAAAGTACAATGTTAAAAACAAACGATTGTGTAGAAAAATAATTTGCCATTGCACGATGAACAAGCAGACGGTGATTTTCCTGGAACGTTTGTGACGAACTCATTTTTCGACGCTGTTGAAACCACACACACACACACACACACACACACACTGATAGATGGAACTGTCCGACTCACTGAAATCAGTTTACGCTCACCTGGGGCCAAGTTCGCGGGAGGCCCACTAAACTGATTTACCGCGCAGACAGCGATTTGCCGCAGATTTCGGAACAACCCCCCCCCCCCCCCCCCCCCACCCCCCCCCCCACCCCCACCCTACCACCCATCCCACCACACTATCCCACCAGTTTCAGTTGCGTCTGGATAGCGAATCGTGCTGACGCAACCGACGCTGATTGTGTAAGCTGACCTGTCTGTGGTACTAACTTGTAAGTGGACATCCATAGAAAAAAAAAGGAAAAAAAAAAGGAAGTTAAACTTTTTACAGCAGACTGACAGAGAGGAGAGAGAAATGTGTACGGGCAACAGCTAACGGATATATATATGGAAAGACAGTGCGCTTTTGAGGTAGGTAAGCCCTTTGATAATGAAGAAAATCACCTCGTTTCAAGGTAGAGACTGGGTAGGTAGAGACGGTAAGATGATTGCCATCAGTATAATAATAATAATAATAATAATAATAATAATAATGATAATAATGATAATAATAATTATCATCATCACCACCATAATAATCATAATAATAATAATAATGATAAAATGCAGGCTTTTATAGCGCAGTACCCCAATCTCAGATGGGACTCACTGCGCTTTACAATAAAATATATCGTGAGCATCTCTCTTGTTCTAAGCTTTCTGTATCTATTCTTCAGTATCGCGTCTACTTCACCAACTCAGATGTATTATTTTTTTCCCCTTAAAATACCCCTGGCCTTGTCACAAGTGACGACAATCTTGGGAAGAGTTTGTTTTTTGTGTGTGCATTTCCCCAAGTAATCTCCCCACTAGACTGTTAGACATCGTGTGTGTGTGTGTGTAGCTCCCGTTTTTCACGTGCAACCGTGGAGTCTTGTTTTCGCGTTTTCTGTGTCACTGCTGAGCAGAAGTTCGAGTCTCTCTGTCCTGTCAGTGACATTTTTCGAGGCTTTGCGCCCTCGCCATTATTGGAAGAAGGTTGTGCACGTTTTGGGGTTTGTGGGCTTTTTTATTTTTTGCCCAGCGGGGTGGTACCCTCGCGTGAGCATTGTTTTATTTTGTTAATCCTTTTTTTCTGCGGGCGGCCATTGATTCTATCAGTGTTTTCTGTTTTCCCATTTGCTATCGGTTTATACGTTCTGGTCTTTGGGCCAAGGGACGTTTCCTTTGTTCGGTTGTGTCATGCACCTTTCGGGGCTTTTCGCCCAGTTCTCGGCACCCTCAGATGGGGATTATTGTGGTGTATGATTGGGGAAGAGGAAGGACTCCCACTTTTTTTTTTCTTTTTTTTTTACTGACCATCTCTTTGTGTCTCAGCGCATAAATTATGTGTTGAGATAGAGAGATAACGAAGTGGAAACAGAGAGAAAAAAAGGCAGACAGACAGAGACAGGGAGAGACAGAGACACACAGAGAGAGAAGGATGAAAAAAATGTGAAAGAGAGAGAAGGTGGGAGGATGGGGGGGGGGGGGTGTGGGGGGGGGGGGGGGAGTATCAAATTTTACATCGTGTGTTACTCAAGACTTATACTCGTTTTTATTATTATTAATTTTATCGTAACACCTATCAAAGAACTTATGGACACCAAGACTAACCACAACGAATATAGACAATACAGCAAGCAAGCAAGCGTGTGTGTGTGTGTGTGTGTGTGCGCATGCGTGCGTATGTGTGCGCGCGCGCGTGTGTGTGTGTGATTGTGTCTGTCTGTGTTGCTGCGATGCGTTGGGTAACGCTATTGGACAGGCATCTGCATGCTTTGCAGATGAAGTGTACCGTACATGGATTTGTCCGAGTGCAAGTGACGCCTGCTTGACTGAGAAATTGAACTGAACAGTATCAGTATCAGTAACTCAAGAAGGCGTCACTGCGTTCGGTCAAATCCATTATACGCTACACCACATCTGCCAAGCAGATGCCTGACCAGCAGCGTAACCAAACGTGCTTAGTCACGCCTTGAGAAAAAAATAAGAAAAAAATAAAATAAAATAAAGTAAAAAAAAAAAAATAATAATAAAATAAACTTAACAGAACTGGACATCGGTCTGTCTGCCTGTGACTGCGGTCAGTGTGTAGGTGAGCGCGTGAGAGGCAGGCAGGCAGGCAGACAGACAGGTATGTGTGTGATGTGGAGTGCGGGACATCCTTTGCGTGTGCACTGAGAATCCCACCAGCTTTCACACAAACTAACGTCGCCAGCCCTTTAGAATTGGCATGTTTGTGTTCTCTCTCTCTCTCTCTCTGTGTCTCTGTCTTTGTCTCTGTTTGTCTCTATCTCTCCGTCTTTCTCTTGTGACTCACGGCTCACTCACACACACACACACACACACAACGCACACCACCTGCCAGCACCGACACATACACTGTGACATCTACTCACAAACACACACACACACACACACACACACGCACACAAACACACATACACACGCACACGCACACACAAACACACACACACACACACTGTCACATCTACACACTGTGACACACTCACACACACACCCTCTCTCTCTCTCACACACACGCGCACACACACACACACACACACACACACACACACACACACACACACACACAATTACAAACAGAGAGAGAGAGAGGGAAGGAAAGGTGGGGACGGCATTTTAACTATTGTACGATTATTCCCTTCTTTTGTTTTAATCTGTTTTTCACGGACCATTAAACCTAGCCACGCCCCAACCACCTCCCCCACACCAAACTACTCCAGCAACCCCCCCCCCCCCCCCTCTCTCATGCTTTCCATCTTATGCTCTTGCACAAAAGTTCATTCATTCATCATTCATTCTCTCTCTCTCGTGACTCACACAGACACACACAAACACACACAAAAAACCCAAAAATACAACAACAATAAAACAACTTACGCGTTCGTGCACGTCACACACGCAGGCACACACGTGTTCACACACACACACACACACACACACACACACACACACACACACACAAGCATTCACACACACAAGCAAACACCCCCTCACATCCACTCCCCACCCCCACGCCCGCCCGCCCCCACCCCCCAACACACACAAACAAACATACACACACACGCACGCACACATACGCACACACACACACACACACAAGCACTCACACACACAAGCAAACACACACCCACATCCACCCGCCCCACCCCCCACCCCCACACACATACAAACAAACACACACACACGCACGCACGCACGCACGCACACACACACACACACACACACACACACGCACACACACGCACACAAACAAACAACCACCACCACTATCCCCCCCACACACACACACACACACACGTGCACACAAACAAACAACCACCACCACTACCCCCCCCCCACCCCCCCACCCCCACACACACACGCACACACACACACACACAGAGTAGAAGAGAGAGCAGCGGAGTCAAGGAGGGAGGGGACGGGCCCCAGTGAACTGTTGTACGATTATTCTCTTCATTTTTAATTCCCCCCCCCCCCCCCTTTCATTTTTCTTGGATCAGTGAATCTGCTCACATCCCCAACTACCCCCACCTCACCACCCACCTCCCTTTCCCCCCACTCCATGACCTCTCCCTCTCTCTCTCTCTCTCTCTCTCTCTCTCTCTCTCTCTATCGCTCCCTCCCTCAGACACAAACACACACACACACGCTCACACACACTCACACACACACTCATACACACACACACACACACACACACACGCACGCACGCACACACACACACATACACACACACCCTCACTCACTCACTCTCTCTCTCTCTCTCACACACACACACACACACACACACACACACAGAAGGGAGAGGAGGGAGCCTGCAGTTAACTGCAGTTAACCATTGTTCTATCAATTTTTTTTTTTCAAGAATTTTTTAACTTCTCTTTTCTCGGTTCAGTGAATCTAACCACACACCCACGAGCCGCCTCCGCCTCCGCCCCTTCCCCCCCCCCCCCCCCAACTCCCCCTCCCCCCCCTCACTCCACCACTACACCCACCCCACCCTCCACCCTCACTCTTCCCCCCCCCCACCTCACCCACCCATCCCATGCTCTCATCTTGCTCATTGTAACCCTCCACCCCCCCCCCCCCCCCCATTCCCCACCCACCCCATCCACCCCTCCACTTCCTTCTTTAATCCACCTCTTCCCCTCCCTTCCGTCTTCCTTCTTCCTCCCTCTCTCTCTCTCTCCCTCCCTCTCTCCCTCCATCCCTCCTCACTCAGTCGCTTGGCTTCTTTCCCGTTTTATGGTTGACGGCCTCAGCACTGCCCCCGTAGCGAGTCGGGGTGTGGTGGTTGGGCGGATGGGGGAAGAAGGGGCGAGGGAGATGAGGGTGTGGCGGTGGGGGGGGGGGGGAGAGAGTGGTTGTGGTTGGGACGGGATTGGGGGGAAGGGGGCGTAGGGGAGGGGGTACGGGTGGGAAGGTGGTGTTGGGGGGGGGGGTCTAAGAGGGCGGGAGTTCATCCTCGTCTGTCAGTTTTAATGAATTCTGCGTTGAGGTCAGCTTGCTACTGGAGAGGAGGGGAAACACAGAGAGAGAGAGGAGGGGGCGAACTGGGAGTGAATGAAGAAAGAGAAGAAAGAGTGAGAGAAAAGGGGAGGGAGGGGGGGGGTGGTAAAGAGTGCAAAGATGGAGAGAGGGAGAGAGAAAGAGATCGAGAGACATAAAGAGAGAGAGAGAGAGGTAGAGATTCAAGATTCAAGACTTAAACAAAACTTTATTGCTCCAGGGTAAATGTTTTAGGCATTGGCCACTGAGTTTCCCAGTATGCCCCTGTGACAACAATAACAGTAACAAGACAAAACAATGATAATGATAGAGAGAGAGAGAGGCAGGGACAGAGACACAGATAGAGGGATAGAGTTCAAATAGAGGGAGAGAAAGAGGTAGAGAGAAAGAGAGACAGACAGGGACAGCTCAAAGAGAGGAGAGGGCGATAGAGAGAGAGAGAGAGAGAGAGAGAGAGAGAGAGAGACTCAAAGATTCAAGATTCAAAGATTTTATTACTCAAGGATAAAGATTTTAGGCATCGCCTAGTCTTCCAATCTGACCTTGTGACAACAAAAACAGTAACGATAAGACTCAACAATAAGAGAGAGAGAGAGAGAGAGAGAGAGAGAGAGACCTCAAAGAGAGAGGAGGAAATAGAAGGAGAGAGGGGGACTTCAAAGAGAGGAGAAAAAAGAGAGAGAGAGAAAGAGAGGGAGAGCGTGAGAGATTGGGAGCTCAAAGAACGAGAGAGACAGAGGCAGAGACAGCGAAGGAGACAGAGAGAGAGAGAGAGAGAGAGAGAGAGAGATACTTCAAAAGAGATGACAGACAGACAGAGAGAGGGAGGGCGAAGTGAGAGAGAGAGGCCCAAATCTCTGTGTCAACTTCCGTCTCGTCTTGCGCTGTTTTTGTGTCGCGCGCGCCGCTTGGGGGTCTTTGTCGTCTGCACTTTTTACCCCCTCCTCCCCCCCTCCCCCACCCCCCCAAAAAAAAAAATGCTTACCCCCACCCCCACCCCACTCCACCCCTCCTCTCCCTTCTCCCGATCCCTTCCTCTTAACCAGCACTACTCCATTTTTACTGTCCACCTCCGTTCATTAAGGGACGATGGATTTGTGTGTGCGTGTGTGTGTGTGTGTGTGTGTGAAAATAAATGCATACACGAATGGGTGAGTTTCTGGGTTTTTTGTTTTTTGTTTTTTTTTAAGGGGAAGGAGGGGGGGGGGTGATTACGAAACATTCCGACTCATCTTGCTTCTTCCTCTGAAGAAGAAAAAAAGATTCTGTTCTGAAACAGACAATAAGCGTTACTGGAAAAAAAATAAAATAAAATAAAGGTCTTTTACTACCCTCACAAAAAGGAAAAATATCCGTCTGGGAAACAAGGGGAGGGGGTGGTGAGGGGGAAGTAAATGTTTCTGTTTAAATCTCCAAGAAATCCAACTGATTTCATCTTTTGTTCTTTCGCGAATCGACTATTGTAATTTTTTTTTTTTTTCTCATATGCTGCCCTCATAATCTTTCTTCAGAGAATGTAATAACTTCAAAAACTATGCTGCCCGTCTGACTTTTCGAGTCCCACGTACTTACCACATTTCTCCTCACCTCTGTCTGCACTGGCTCCCCGTCGAGGCAAGATTAAATTACAAAGTTGTGTGTATCTGCTGCTCTGCTTTCCACTCTCCACTAAGCTTACCTATACGTACATATCTTTCCGGCATTACCAGTGTCTTACTGTGTCTCTCAAAAAAATGTTTCCGCTCTTCTTCAAACCGTTACCTTCTGAAAATTCCCTGCGTCAGTACAACTAGAACCTTTGTTGAATTCCTTCCTGCTTCACTGCTGGCCCTCATATCAGGAACAGGCTTCCCACATCTGATCCGTTCATCCGACTCCGTCTCTGCCTTATCATGCATATTTCAACACGTACCACACACACACACACACACACACACACACACACACACACACACACGCACGCACGCACGCACACACACACACACACATACACGCACGCACGCGCACGCGCGCGCACACACACACAAACACACACACACACACACACACACACACACACACACACACACACACACACACACAATTCAGAACTCAAAACGTTTTTTTATTCAAGGATTAAGATTTTTGGCATATGAGACAGAGAGAGAGAGAGAGAGAGAGAGAGAAGACAAGACCAAGTCAACGTTCGTAATTTCCGAAGAATGTGGTGCCCCTTGTTTGTTTTTTTTCTTTATTTTAATCCAGTCCCCACCGTAACTATCACACAATACTAATTGC
This sequence comes from Babylonia areolata, assembly GCF_041734735.1. Taxonomy (NCBI): domain Eukaryota; kingdom Metazoa; phylum Mollusca; class Gastropoda; order Neogastropoda; family Buccinidae; genus Babylonia; species Babylonia areolata. The sequence goes on along the minus strand of NC_134879.1, from coordinate 42,491,396 downwards.
AAAAAAAGCACAAACATGGTGGCTGTAGATGGATGGATAGATAGATAGATGGGTAGATAGGTAAATAGATATATAGGTAGATAGGTAGATTGATAGATATATAGATAGATAGATAGATAGAGAGAGATAGAGATAGATAGATTACAGACATATAGAAAGAAAAGAAACACACACGTCAGAACATAAGAATGATGTTGCTGGGTTGGAAAGGAAGAAGATGGGGTGAGTGTTATGGAGAGGAGAGAGAGAGAGAGAGAGAGAGAGAGAGAGAGACAGCAGACAGACAGACAGACAGACAGACAAACAGATTTGGATGGGAGGAAAGACGGCTGAGGGGAAGAGTCAATAAAGCCAAAACAAAACACAAACCCATCCAATTGCCGGGGTTTTTCCCCCCCACTTGAAGAAAGGTAAGCAATTTCACTCGACATTTTTACGACAGGTGTACATCTAGTGCAAAACGAACATTTCATTTGTTTTTTTTGTTTTTTTTTTCTTTCTTTCAAATCGCTTGACGTCTATTAGAGAGAGAGAGACAGAGACAGAGACACAGAGAGAGAGATTATCTTCCTTCCGCTTAGACAGTGATAGACACAAATAGAGAGAGTGTTAGTGTATGTATGTTGCACACACACACACACACACACACACACACACACACACACACACACATGGCGAGAGAGAGAGAGAGAGACAGACAGACAGACAGACAGACAGAGTGAATTAATGAATGAATCATGAATGAGGGAACGCTAATTTTCCCACAGTGAAGATATTAGCACGCTGACCGGCTTAGGACACCAGCTGTTGTTTTTAACACACAAGCATACAACAAATCAATACACGTATAAGTCAGAGAAAGAAAGAGGGGAGATAGATAGATAGATAGATAGACACAGAGAGAGAATTTGAATTTTGAATGGTTTATTCAAATAGGCCATAGCCCCTCATGAAGGGGTATTTGAACAATAAACACACATAAATAAACAATGAAAACAAGACTGTGAAACGACTGTATCCCTAACCCTGAAAGCCTTGTACAAGAACAGAGAGAGATTACGTATAACATCAGGTTTTGTGCATGACAGACTTAGTGAAGTGAAGGCAAGGCTGTGTACGGATTCCTCACTTATTATCCATATTTTGTATGAGCTTCAAGCGGAGTTGATCAACTGTTGGGCACGATGTACTGATATTCTTGGGGACCTTTTGGTTTGTTTTTTTTTCTACTGATGTACGCTGGTGACATTGCTATCGACTGTGTATCAGACCTTCAGAAAAGATCCAACGGTTTGGAAAGATCTTGCAAAGGATGGGAGTGGAGTGTTAACATGGAAAAGACCAAAGTGGTTAGTTTTTCTAGAATGGAGGTTTAATTAAGAGATGAGAAAAAAATGTTTCTTTAATGGTACCGAACTGAACGTCAAATATTGATAGAACTATCTTGGAGTCATCATCTTTTCAGTCCCAGTGAAATGGACCAAAATGTGTAGACGCCCTTAAGGGTAAAGCTTTAAGAGTCATCACAGGGTTATGATTATTTCAAACTGAAAATGTCTCCAGTTGATGTAGTTCCCAAAAAGTTTGAGACAAAAGTAAAGCCCATTCTGTTGTGTATGATCATCAGTCGTGTTCGACAATGACCATCAGAACAGCAGAGGAGGCAACTGCTATCCCGACTATCTCGGCCAGAATTTGATTATAGCGGAGAGTGTCTTGCCCACGTTACATCTCCACTCTCTCCACCAAGAGGGTTTTTGGACAGTCGCCGATGGGATGGTCCCCCAAAGGCCATCTAGCCCCCAAGGCTGCAGCACTGAGAGCCAGTGCAATTTTGCCTCCTAGTTTGAGAGTCATAGTCCTTCACAAAAGACTAAGCTGCAAATTATTGCCCATTGCAATGGAGAAACTATTGATAATATAGGTCTCACTTTGTTGTTCTGTTATATGGTACTGAAATCTGAGGATTTCAGAAGTACAATGGACCTGAAAGGGTGCAGGTTAAAATATATATAAATTGATACTGGGTGCTGGCAAGGATGTGCAAAATTGCGTCTCTTTCGGAGGATGTAGTAGACTGAGAACTGTTATTGACACTCACAGCCAACTCATGAAATACTGGTGCAGAATTGTCAACCTGTAAAACAACAGATACCCTAAACAACGCGATGGCAAGCTGTTCATGCACAATGCATCTGGTCGAACAAACTGGATGTCAGAAGTAAGACCTATTGTGTGAATACAGTTTTCGTTATGTTTGGGCAGTGCAAAACCCTGAAAGGACAATCACTATTGCAAATAGTGCGACGGAAATCACGTTGAAGGTTTTGCGCATTTCCTGTTTATCTGCCCACCATGATTGACTCACTTGTGTAAACAAAGTGAGTCTATGTTTTAACCTGGTGTTCGGTTGTCTGTGTGTGTGTGTGTGTGTGTGTGTGTGTGTCTGTGTGTCTGTGGTAAACTTTAACATTGACATTTTCTCTGCAACTACTTTGTCAGTTGACACCAAATTTGGCATAAAAATAGGAAAAATCCAGTTCTTTCCAGTCATCTTGTTTAAAACAATATTGCGCTTCTGGGATTGGCACAAAAAAAATAAAGAATGAAGCCTAATTATATGCAAACTGCATTTACTGTTATATTTATATTTTTTGTATTCTCTAAACTTGGCACTTTGATCCGATATTCTGACCCAACAGCTAGAGCAGTCATTGTTATCATTTTTTGTTCAAACAGGAACTTCTTTTGCTAAGCATGGAATTTTTATTTATTTTGCAAACGTTTTGGTTCAGATAGTAAAAAGGGGAAATTACTCTGTAATGCTAGTGGAGTTAATTTGCTTTAAACTGATCTTTCTCATCGTAAACATTACATTTTGAAACAAGAGAGGCAAGGCCTTCAAGACTCACTTGTGATGCACTTTTTAAAAAAAATCCAAGCTTTTTATGTATCGAGTATAATTTCAAAATGTAATGTTTAAGATGAGAAAGATCAGTTTAAAGCAAACTAAGTTCCCCAGCAGAGTAATTTCCCTTGTTCTGCTATCTTCACCAAAACGTTTGCAATAAATAAAACTTCCATGCTTAGCAAAAGAAGTTCCTGTTTGAACAAAAAATGATAATAATGACAGATCCTTTGTTGGGTCGAATATCAGATCAAAGTGCCAAGTTTAGAGAATACAAAAAATATAAATATAACAGTAAATGCATTATACTCAATACATAAAAACTTGGATTTTTTTAAAAGTGTATCACAAGTGAGTCTTGAAGGCCTTGCCTTTCTTGTTTTACTATTGCTTTCTTAACAGTACGGTGCGCTTTTGCCGAAATGTTAATCTGTGCATACATATCAATTCATGCATTTCTCCTTGACAGTGTGGCCGAAAAAAAACAAACAACATCATTGCAAAGATTGAATATAGTATTGTAACTGTTCTCGGGTATTTATGTTGTTGTTTTTGTGTTGTTTTTACAGAGAGACAGAAACATAAACAAACTGTTATTGTTATTGCTTTTTTACAGAGAGACAAAAACAGTGACAGATATGCATTATCTTATCTTATGTTGTTGCTTATTCCAAACCGAGTGGTAGTCTTTCCATGTAATATGCATACATGTGCTTTACTATTCGCTTGTGCTGACAAGTTGTGATTAATGACATTTGTTTGTGTCTCATCAGTGCACTGTTTTCGTCTTCTACTCATCCTTGTTTTCTTCTTCTTCTCAACTTCGAAATAACTATTGTAGAAATAAAACAATAGAAAAATCCTTTTGTGACTGGCCTCTACAAAAAATAGACACGATGAGACAAAACGTTTTCGGAATAAAGGTTAAACACCAGCCTTTGTGGCTGTTCTACATTCTGCCCTCGCCCACGAGGGGGCGAATAAAAAAGAAAGGGGAAGGGAAGAAAGGAAAAACAAAATAAAAAAGAAATACAAAGTTAAGATATAAATAGTGGAAAAATAAAGTTTGCTCTAATTCTACAAAAAGTTGAACAAGTAAATGTCAAAACGAATAGTTCAGTGTTAAAGAGGGGTATGGGGAATGAAAAAAACAATATAGATAGAGAGATACATAGATAGAGGGAGAGAAGGAGTATAGAGATAGATAGATAGAGGGACAGAAGGGGTATGGAGATAGATGGATAGATAGATAAATAGATAGATAGATAGATAAATAGAGAGAAGGGGTATGGAGATAGATAGATAGAAAGATAGATAGATAGACAGATAGATAGAGGGAGAGAAGGGATATGGAGATAGATAGAGGGAGAGAAGGGGTATGGAGATAGATAGATAGAGGGAGAGAAGGGGTATGGAGATAGATAGATAGATACATACATACATAGATGGATGAAGGGAGGGAGAGGGAAGAGAGAGAGATAAGGGGGTATGGAGATAGATATGTAGATAGATAAGACAGAGAGAGAGAGAGAGAGAGAGAGAGAGAGAGAGAGAGAGAGAAGGCAGTATGGAGAAAGAGACACTGAAGCACCGAAAGGCAAGACGTATAGAGAAAGAAAAAAAAAAAAGATACAGACAGAAACAAGAAAAAAGACAGAAGGAATCAGGGAGAAACAAACCGAAATAAAAACCAGACCCGTCCGAAGTCGATCCTTGGAATTGTTTCCCCCGGAAAGAAAGACAGAAGAAGGAACAACAACCCCTTTCCCTCCCTCCCTCACTCCCTCCCTCCCTCCATCCCTCCCTCCATCCATCCATTCATCCATCCATGCACGAACAACATAATTGATAATAATCATGAAACGGACCAAGCGCTATGCCATTCCACTGTGCTGCTGCTGCAGCGAACGACACGACTTCGTTCGACCAATGTCTCTTGTGACGACGACGGTGGGAGCATGGTGGATTTCTGGCACAGAGAGAGAGAGAGAGAGCTGCAGTCGAGGGTCTCTCTTTCATCGAGGGCCGCAATGCCGTGGAAGAGTAACGCCAGCCCTCCACCACCTTCCCCCCCACCCCCCAGCCCCCCGACCCCCCTCCCCTAAAAGCGCTCGCGTCTTTTTGGTCGTGGCGATCGTCCGGCAGGTCCCGTTGTTTCGTTGTTATTATTAGCGGTCCCGTGGAAAGAATAGAATTCGTGGAAAGCCAGGCAAGCACGTAGTAGTTTCTAGCAGTATCTAATAACGTCCTTGTGGTGTTTTTTGGGGGCGCTGCATGGGAGGGCGTGCGGCTTTTGGGATATGTTAACTTATTACTTCTCTGTGCATTCCAACGGGTCTCTCTCTCTCTCTCTCTCTCTCTCTCTCTCTCTCAATACAAGGGCTGATTGAGTCTTAGTCTGCTGGCTTGAGACAGCGAGATTTCGAGCGAGAGAGAGAGAGAGTGTGTGTGAAAAAGAAAGAAAGAGAGAGAGCGCGAGAGAGACTTTCAGCTTCAGCGTCTCTGTTGCGTCCGCCAAGACACAAAAAACGGTCTGTCTTTTGTTGACGTTTTTCTTCTTCTTCTTCTTTCCCCCTGTAGTGTCGAGGTGGTAGCGATGGGGGAGGAAAAGTTTGTTTTGGGGAGATTAGCGCACGTGACCAAGAGGGGAGAAAACGTGGTTGGGTGTGTGTGTGTGTGGGGGGGGTGGGGATGGGGAGATGTGGAGTAGTAGGTGGGGAAGGGGGCAGGGGGAGAGAGAGAGAGAGAGAGAGAGAGAGAGAGAGAGAGATAAGCATGTCAAGCTCTCTAACTATGCGGAGGTTTCTCATCGCTTGTTGATGAGAAAACTTGGTCCCCCCCCCCCCCCCCCCCCCCCCCCCCCCCTGGGCCCCCCTCCCTCCCCACACCTTCTTAAAAACACGTGTGTGTCGGGGTGTGAGTGTTTGTGTGTGTGTGTGTGTGTGTGTGTGTGTGTGTGTGTACGTGCGTGCATGCATATGTGTGTGTGTATGTGTGTGCATGTGTGTGTGTGAGTGTGTGTGTACGTGCGTGCATGCATATGTGCGTGTGTGTATGTGTTTATATGTGTGTGTGTCTGTGTGTGTGCGTGCGTGCGTTGACCTCTCATGCGTTTGTGGTGGGTGGGTCTCTCTTCTGCGTCCCACCAACGTGAAAAGCGATGCCTTCCCGTGTTTGTGTTTGATGCTGAGCGATTCGGTGTCACTAACTGCTTCGCCGGTGTTTGGGGCTGTAGCTTCTGTTGTCATTTTGTGCAGGCGTTGCTAAGAAAACGGGTGAATCAGACTGCGGCCCGAGGACTTGCTGTGTTTTCAGAAACCTTTTTTTTTCTGGACAGCTTAGTTCTGGAAAGGAGGGAAAAAAAATAAAATAAAAATTAATTTTTTTTAAAAGGTTTGCCGCAGCAACATCCACATTTTTTCGCCCCCTCAAGACAGAATGGGTACTGTTCACAATAAGGCGTGGACGGTCACTCTGCCAGTCATATATATGAGTGGAGGGAAAGACATGAGGATGTAGCCGAGTTTGTAATAGGAGTCTGGATTTTGTTGTTGTTTTTTTTTTGTTTGTTCATTTTATGCCTATTTCCGTGGTCAAAGAGACAGCGGAACGAAAACGTACTGTCATTTCCTGGAACTTCTGTTGTTGTTTTTGTTTGTTTGTTTGTGGGTTTTTTTGGGGGGTTCTTTTTTTAACGTTTTTAATGTGTCGTGCAGGTTTTCTGTGTTACCCTCCAGTGGCATTAGTATGGAGGACCCGGGTTGTTGTTTTTTTTCGTGGATTATGAATTGATGGACATTGCGGTGACTTCTGGATAGTGGTGTATATATGCTTTTTTTCTCCTTCACTACGGACTTTTTCTTCTTCTGCGTTCACTCGTATGCACACGAGTGGGCTTTTACGTGTATGACCGTTTTTACCCCGCCATGTAGGCAGCCATACTCTGTTTTCAGGGGTGTGCATGCTGGGTATGTTCTTGTTTCCATAACCCACCGAACGCTGACATAGATTACAGGATCTTTAACGTGCGTATTTGATCTTCTGCTTACATATACACACGAAGGGGGTTCAGGCACTAGCAGGTCTGCACATATGTTGACCTGGGAGATCGTAAAAATCTCCACCCTTTACCCACCAGGCGCCGTCACCGTGATTCGAACCCAGGGACCCTCAGATTGACAGTCCAACGCTTTAACCACTCGGCTATTGCGCCCGTCCTTCACTACGGAAGACTTGGGACGATATCTGTAAACGCAGGATCGTAGTGGTTTTGTATGCTCACAGTCTGTGAATGAATGAACATAGTGACACGTGATAGTGGCGATTATTTCTTTTTATTTATTTATTTATTTTAGAATATCACGCTGACTGGGAATGACTGTGTGACGACATCTGTGGACACAAGAAAGTGGTTTTGTGCGCTCATGGTCTATGGATAATGAATGAGTGAACACGGCAGTGACACAGAACAGGGCATGGTTCTTTTAGTATCATAGACCGACAAGTTAATCCACGGACATAGTACGTACCAGTCAGGGATGCAAAAAAAAAAGAGCACAGTGACCCTGTTGATGAATTGTGAGGTGGGGGTCGAAGGACGCGCAGTGACACGGGGACAGTAGTGGTTGCTTGCTTGCTTTTTTTTTTTTTTTTTTTTTTTTTAAGCCTGACTCGGTGCGCTGTGAATTCATTGACCACTCACAGCAGGGACACAGAGTATAGCTGTGGTGGTGGTGTTCAACGACTTGAACAAAGCCAGTGGCAAAGCCTGTGGTGTTTGTTCAAGGACATTGGATCAAGGAACTGAGCAAGCAGTCCTGTTGCACAGACG
>NC_134879.1:42458657-42476157 GCF_041734735.1 Babylonia areolata | reverse complement strand
ACGCATGCACGTGCGCGCGCACACACACACGCACACATACACACACACACACACACGTCTATCTCTCCACCATCATTTTCATCATTTTATCTAAGTGCTCTTCGCTTGATTTCAGTTCGTTTTTAACGATGTTTTCATCCCATCCAAAATCAACCATGAACGCTGTTTTCTCTATCAACAAACTTCTAGTCGGGAGAACACGTTTATTTTATTGTATTTTATTTTATTTTATTTCAAAAGCGGGTGTGTGTACGCGCTGGAACATGAACTCTTGATATGATGTGCATACAAGTGCTGACACAGACATATTATATATATATATATATATATATATATATATATATATATATATATATATATATATAACACGTGTAATATGCACGTTGACGAATATAATTAGACGTAGTTGTATGTGTTCATGTGCATATCCATTAGCATTCACACACACACACACACACACACACACACACACACACACACACACACACATATATATATATATATATATATACATATATATATATATATATATATATATATATATGTGTGTGTGTGTGTGTGTGTGTGTTTGCAGAGAGAGAGAGAGAGAGAGGGGGGGAGGGAAAAGAGAGGAAAAGAGGAAAAAAGGAAGAGAGAGAAATGGAAAGAGATAAAGTGAGAGAGAGAGAGGAAAAAGATAGAGGATGGAGAGAGAGAGAGAGAGAGAGAGAGAGAGCGAGAGAAGAGAGAGAGAGAGGGAAAAAGATTGGATGGAGGGAGAGAGAGAAAGAGAGAGAGAGAGACAGAGAGACACAGACAGACAGCAGTGAGACAGACAGACAGACAGACAGACAGACAGAGGGCAAGATCTGTTTGGGTGCATGAACACAAAATCACATCAATCACCTTAAAAACCCCATTGACGAACATGGCATCAGCAATGTTGAACGATCCGAGAGCAAACACTTCAAGGCTTATGTGTGCACTGGCCTCCCCACTTCAGTATGGTGGGGGGGTGGGGGGGAAGGCGGGGGAGTGGGGGAGGGCGGGGGCGGGGGCGGGGATGGGGGCAGGAGTGAATGGTGTATTTATTACTGTCACCAGTTTGTCTTGCACTCAACGACAAAAAAACAAACAAACAAAAAACCGCATCAAAACAGCCGGTATTACTACTTGAAAAATACGAACCTGCCCTTACTTTTTTGTTTGTTTGTTTGTTTGTTGTTGTTGTTTTTTTTGCCAAGAAGTATGTGTGAGAGAGTAATTTCGGACAGAGAGAGAGAGAGAGAGAGAGAGAGTGTGTGTTATGTGTGTGCCTGTAAAACTGGCTTTTTTGTGGTAGATTGGGGTGGAGTGTATGAATTGGGAGGGGATTGATTTTTTTTTTTTTTTTTTGTTTTTTTTTGTATTCTTATTATTATCTTAACTCTATCGTCTTTCATTTCATTATTTTCATTTTGTTTTATTTTGTCTGCTAGAGCGTTCGCTTTTTTTTTTGGTGAACCTGTACCACAGGTTTTTGTGTACATGTATATATCAGTCACCTAGTTGTCCGGATTTTGATTGTTTAGTTGTTTGTGTGTGGTTGTTTTTTGTTTTTTGTTTTGTTTGTTGTTGTTGTTTTTTTAACCAAGTTTTCATTCTCTTGGCACACATTAAAAAAGAGTGACTTAATGCCTTTGACCCCCGACAGAATAGGGGTCATGTATGCACAGCCAGGGGAAAGAACTCGCTATAAAATCAAACAAAACCAAACCAGTAACGACAACAACAACAACGACAACAACAACAACAACAAACCAACAACAATCTAAGTCAGAATCTGACCTTAAAAAAAAAAAATTCACATAAACATAACGTGTGGTACGCCGCGAAAGCTGCCGGCTTTGCTCGTCTTATGGGCCCGGTTCATGTGTGGTACATAAATTGTGAAGTTTATCTGGAGCCATCACACCTCCACCCCCACCACCCCACCCACCCCTTGGATGTCACACATGGTCTATCTTTATTGGGGGTTTTTTTTCCCCACGAAGGATTCTGACTTCAGGCCTGGACGTTTTAAAGGTAGGTAATCGAGTCCTTGTGGGCGTGTCTTAGTAATTCTCGTGATCTTGCCGTACATGTATGGTCGGCCTACATTATAGAGAAAGGGAGTCTCAGCTCTCTGATTATACAAAGCCTGTTTTGTTGGTTTTAAACATGATTTCATTCTCAAAAGCGAGTAAAGACACTGCAAATTCTCAGAGCAGCAACAAGCCCCGAAGCTTAATGGTGTGCTTGGAAAACAGCTCGTGCACACATTGAACACATTACACAGCGACAGTGCTAAAAAAAAACATCAAATGTGAATTAAACCTCAGAAGAACGTTCGATGGAAAATTCAAAGTACCCCAAGAAAAAAAAAATTAAAGCCTGTTTCTTGTTGTTTGAAGATGACGGTTGTCATTAACCACACCAAAGGTATTTGTTGATATTGTTGATTTGCTTCCATCCACCCCGCAGTCATACGAAGGACAATATCAGTTAATTACAAATCAAATCAAACCAGCATGCTTATAGCCCGCGAAATGGGGCTGACAACCCTTCAGTTGTTGAAAGCAGTGAAAAATAAGCCAAACTAACGTTTAAAGGCCGTTTAAAATAGCGTTGAAAATGACCAATTCACAATTGCCCATTGTGGACAAAGCACACAGAATACGGTGGTGCAACACGGACAGATTTTTGGTGTGTTTTGGGTTTTTGCGAAAGGATCTGAATCGAAAGTTCATTCTCGACCTTTTTGCCGCGCGCTGCACTTGTAAAGGAAAAACAACTCCCAGTCAAGCTATCAGATTCGTGAAAACCCTAACGACACCCACACAATGCAGTCTATTTAAGTAGGGAAGGCAGACATTTGAGTTCCACAACACAAAGATTCCATCACGATAGCTGAAGAAAGTAGTGGTAGTTTTCAACATGAGAGAACGTCATTGGGTTCTGCGATTGCGTCTGAAGCACGTATTTACCGAAGGAAATGATTTGTTTGTTATCCGACGAAAAAAACGTTTCACAGACCTCTTGCTACATTCATCCCTATAAACATCCCATTCCCCCTTCCATCTATTTCCATTTTTTTTTTTCTCTTCTTAGAAACAAGGATCAACGATTCTACCTGATGCAATCCTATTACCAGTGTCTTTTCACTTTGATCCGATTTGTGGAAATAATATTCCCAAAGGTGGAAGGATGTTGTGGGCTGTGGGCTGGTGTAGCATTGCTGATGTTTTCCAATCGATTTCAACATTTTGTTGTTGTTGTTGTTGCTTTTTGGTGGTGGTGGTGGTGGTTGTATTTTCAGCCGTCTGATGGCTTTTGGTGACAGGCCGGGTTATAAATAGGTTCCTTTGAAATGGGCACTCAGCAGTAAAGGCAGTCAGTGTGTGGTGGGTGGTGTGTGTGATGTGGTTTCCAGCACAGGGGGACATTAGGGAGGCAGCGTGGTGTGTCTGATAGCGCTGACCTCACGCCACTTGTTTGCCCATGGGTGGCTGGGCCATTGACGACGACAGGGACGTTTGCATTGTGTAAAGCGGGACAGATGCATTGTGTAAAGAGGGACAGGTGCATTGTGTGAAGAGGGACAGGTGCATTGTGTAAAGAGGGACAGGTGCATTGTGTAAAGAAGGACAGGTGCATTGTGTGAAGAGGGACAGGTGCATTGTGCAATGAGGGACAGGTGCATTGTGTAAAGAGGACAGGTGCATTGTGTAATGAGGGACAGGTGCATTGTGCAAAGAGGACAGGTGCATTGTGTAATGAGGGACAGGTGCATTGTGCAAAGAGGACAGGTGCATTGTGTAATGAGGGACAGGTGCATTGTGCAAAGAGGACAGGTGCATTGTGTAATGAGGGACAGGTGCATTGTGCAAAGAGGACAGGTGCATTGTGTAATGAGGGACAGGTGCATTGTGCAAAGAGGACAGGTGATTAGTGTAATGAGGGACAGGTGCATTGTGCAAAGAGGGACAGGTGATTTGTGTAATGAGGGACAGGTGCATTGTGCAAAGAGGACAGGTGCATTGTGTAATGAGGGACAGGTGCATTGTGCAAAGAGGACAGGTGCATTGTGTAAAGAGGGACAGGTGCATTGTGTAAAGAAGGACAGGTGCATTGTGTGAAGAGGGACAGGTGCATTGTGCAAAGAGGGACAGGTGATTTGTGTAAATAAGGACAGATGCATTGTGTAAAGAGGGACAGGTGCATTGTGTAAAGAGAGATGACCCTTTTGTGGCCAAGACTCCGTCCATTCACACACGCGCTCACACACACACAGACACACACACAGAGACAGACAGACAGACACACACACACACACACACACACACACACATATATATATATATATATATATATATATAGATAGATAGATAGATAGATAGATAGATAGATAGATAGATACGCACGCGCGCGCGTGCAAGCGGAGGCACATACACACACGCGCTAAAAGTTGTGTTAAGCATATAAGGGAGAGAGAGTGAGTGTTTTTTTAAATTCCATTGAAAGCGGGAAGGTGGCTTGTTGGTGGGTGACAGGGGAAAACGATGATGTATCATGAGACGATTCCCTGAGCTAATTAATTCACGCATTTCTTGTCCGAACACAGCTGTCATCGCCGATTTGTTTAATTCGAGAGCTTCGGTTTTAAAAGCTGTTCCCTCTGGAAAACTTTCCACCACGTTTGGCAGTACCACAACTTTTCCCCCCCTCAAGACGGAACAGGTAGTGTTGACAACGAGGCGTTCACCCCGCCAGTTACACAGACGAGTGGAGGGGAATATAGATAGCCCCAAGTTTCAAAGATGACAAATCAACAAGGAAGGGTGCACGGAAGGAGAGGCAGACAGAACACAAAAAGCAAAACAAAAAAAACAACAAAAAACAAACAGAGGACCAACTTCCCAGAATGCACAGGCCTGAGACTTTAGACTTCAGGTAAAAGGCTAATAAAGCCTAAAAGCTGTGACGCGTGATATTATATATGATATGATATTTGAGCGACATCCTGAGAGAGTCGAAATAACAGGGAGAGATGGAGAGAAATGGTTGCCACGTCGTCTGTGGTGAATGACCTCCACTGCAGGAGACCACAAGAGTTGACAAAAGACGAGAGATAATCATCGCGAAACCTGTTTTGTTTCCCTGGTCAAAAACCTTGCTCCGCTTTGGACTCTGGAGGAGACAGTCACCAACAAGCCTACGACAAGTGTGACCCCATGAGTATGGGAGCAGGGTGGACATGGAGTGAGCGAGGCAGTGAAAGATGACAGTTATGTGAAGGAATAAAATGTTTATGGGGCAAGGAGGGCAGGCGGGGAAGGCAGGCAGACAAACAGACCTAGGGACCCCGTCCTCAACTTGGCGTTTTTTTTAGGGGGACAAGCACAGAGCTCTCTCTCTCTCTCTCTCTCTCTCTCTCTCTCTCTCTCTCTCTCTCTGACAGAATGAGTGCCCACTTCTGTGTTTGGGTATTTCAAAAATGGCATGGTATAAAATAATGATGAAGAGCGTTTCAGTATCGTCACCATGTTTGAATCCAACTCAGAACACTCAGCAATATCCGAGCGCATCGCGTTTTGAGATCGCCACGCTAATATTCCAAGTTCAGTACGTTAAATTCTAGGACGTATTCTTATTGAAGTCAACTTTCGTGTATATATATATTATATATGATAGTCGTGTCTGACTATGACCATCAGAACAGCAGAGGAGGCAACTGCTGTTTCGGCTATTTGGGCTAGAATTTGATTATAGTCTTGCCCAAGTTACATCCCCACTCTCTCGGCCAAGAGGGTTTTAGGACAGTCGGCGTTGGGATGGTTCCCAAAGGCCAACTATCCCACAAGGCTGCAGCACTAAGAGCCAGTGCAATTTTGCCTCCTAGATTGAGAGCCATAGTCCTTCACAAAAGGCTAAGCTGTAAATGGTTTCCCATTGACTAGAGAAACCATTGATAATACAGCTCTCACTTTGCTGTTGGCCGTTTCGTGCATATTTAAAGCTATATTACCATTGGAGCATGTCGTGGCCCATTTTCTGTGGATCTCGACTCTGATTGTGAAGGTTCTTGTCCAGTATGTGTGTGTGTGTGAAGCGCCTTGAGCGTTCGGAAGGCGCTATAAAAATTTCAGTTGATTATCAGTAGTAGTAGCAGTGGTAATAGTGGCAGTATTTGTACAACAGAAGTAGTGATGGCAGTGGTAGAAGGGGTAGTAGTAGTAGTAGTAGTAGTAGCAGTAGCAGTAGCAATAATAGTAGTAGAAGGGGAGATTACACGTGACATTTAATTACTCACATGTATGCATTTCAAAACGCACGGAAACTTTCTTTTAAACCGGTCGCGTAATTTTACCCACCACCATCCGAAGGTCTGCTGTGGTTGGTTGAGCAACCGGCACTGGTCCAGAAACAACGGACCTGTGTGGACCTCAGCCAGTCGGTGGAAGAACTTCTTTTTTTTTCTTTTTTTTTTGTCTCAACTCGACGGGCACAATAGCCCAGTGGTTAAAGCGTTGCACTTTCAGTCTGAGGGTCCCGGGTTCAAATCTCGGTAACGGCGCCGGGTGGGTAAAGGGTGGAGATTTTTTTCCTATCTCCCAGGATCAACATATATGCAAATCTACTTGTGCCAGAACCCCCTTCGTGTGTATACGCAAGCAGAAGATCAAATACGCACGTTGAAGATCCGTGTAGTTCATGTCAGCGTTCGATGGGGTATGGAAACAAGAACATACCCAGCACTCGAAAACGGAGTATGGCTGCCAACATGGCGGGGTTAAAACGGTCATGCACGTAAAAGCCCACTCGTGTACAAACGAAGGAACGTGGGAGTTGCAGCCCACGAACGAAGAAGAAGAAGAAGGTCTCAACTCCAGTCCCCGGTAACCATTCAATTTATAACGCATGGAAGTCACCAACTATATCAAGGCTTCTCGAGGAAGCCGGCTTTTTTTAATAATTTTTTTTTTTTTTTTTTTTTTTTTTTTTACTCCCGTCGACAATCTGTCGACATATCGCTGACGTTACTTCATGGTTGGCCAACTTGTTCATTCATGCGAAGTCCGCAGAAAAGAGAAAAAGAGAAGACCCCCCCCCCCCCCCCCCCCCCCCCCCCCAACCCAAACCCCAAAGATCACGACTGTTTCAGTCTTATCTTCAGTCGGGGGCACGGTATAGTATTGTATGGTATTATATGATGTGGCTTAGTATGGTTTTGTATTGTACGGTGGGGGGGGGGGGGGGGGGGGATGGTGGTAGTAGTAGTAGTAGTAGTAGTAGTGGTGGTAGTTGTTGTTGTTGTAGTAATGTGTGTGTGTGTGTGTGTGTGTGTGTGTGTGTGTGTGTGCATTAGCATGCATGCGTATAAACATGTATGCGCACATGTATGTATAATCGTGTGTGTGTGTGTGTATGTGTGTGTGTGTGTGTGTGTGTGTGTGTGCGTGCGTGCGTACGTACGTGCGTGCATATGAACAATATCCACAATTCCCCCCCTCTGAAGACGGAATGAGCAGTTTTCCCAAGGAGTCGTGGACGTCCACTCCGTCATCACACCAAGAGAAGTGCACAGGGGAAGAAGAAACGTGGATGCAGCCATAATACGTGTGCAGAGCAAAGCCCGCGTCCGACCTGTCCTCTGATCCTGGACACATAACACTGCAGACTGACCGAGCGAAAAGGAAATCAAAGGAAGGAACTTTCTTCTTCTTCTTCTTCTTCTTCTTCTTCTTCTTCTTCTTCTTCTTCGTCTTCGTCATCTCCTTCGTCATCATCATCATCATCATCATCTTCTTCTTCTTCTTCTTCTTCTTCTTCTTCTTCTTCTTCTTCTTCTTCTTCTTCGTCTTCGTCATCTCCTTCGTCATCATCATCATCATCATCATCATCATCATCATCATCATCATCTTCTTCTTCTTCTTTTTTCTGCATCTTCTTCGTCTTCGTCATCTCCTTCGTCATCATCATCATCATCATCATCATCATCATCATCATCATCATCATCATCATCTTCTTCTTCTTCTTCTTCTTCTTTTTCTTCTTCTTCTTTCTGCATCTTCTTCGTCATCCCTTCTTCTTCTTCATCTTCTTATTCTTCTTCTACTACTACTACAACTACTACTTCTTCTTCTTTTTCTTCTTCTTCTTTTGTTTCCTCCTCCTCCTCCTTTTCCTCCTCCTTTTCCTCCTCCTCCTCCTTCTGATACCACTGCTACTTCTTCTTCTTCTTTTGTTTCCTCCTCCTCCTCCTCCCCCTATTCCTCCTCCTCCTTCTCTTCCTCCTCCTCCTCCTCCTCCTAATACCACTGCTACTTCTTCTTCTTTTGTTTCCTCCTCCTCCTCCTCCTCCTATTCCTCCTCCTCCTTCTCTTCTTCCTCCTCCTTCTTCTAGTACCACTGCTACTTCTTCTTTTCCTGCTTCCCGCAGTCCTCGGCAATGGCTGTGAGCTGACCCTGAGTCTGGCCAGCTGTGACCCGCCAGTTAATAGTAATTAAAGCTGAGAAGAGGATGGGGCCCATACCAGTCCTATGATGATGAATCGCTCGTTTGTTGTTTTGGGGGGTGTGGGGGTGCTGGGGGGCGGATGGAGGGGGGTGTGGGGGGGAACGGATGTCCAGGTCGGTGGGTCTTTGATGTGACAGGCGCCGTCAGATGAGGATGGTGATTAACGTTCCAAAACCTCCCCCCTCCCCTCCCCTCCCCCCCCCCCCCCCCCGCCCCAACCACCACCACACACCCTTTGCTTCTGCTCTGATTGTCCGGTCCGGTCCTGTCCTGTCCTGTCCTGTCCTGTTCTGCACGTGCGCTTCGGACATACTGTCATCATCACCTATCGACCCTAATCCTCGCACACCCACCCCCCTCCACTCCACTGACCCCCTACACCCCCGACCTCCCACACCCACCCATCAATCCATCACCCACACCCCGAACCTAACCACCCTCCGCCTCACCCCCCCCCCCCTGCCCCCCCCCCCCCCCCCCCCCCCCGCCCCCCTCTTCACCCCCGCCCCCCTATCCATGATCACTTTTTGAACACAGAGAGAGAGAGAGAGAGAGAGAGAGAGAGACAGAGAATCCCTCAGTGATTGATCAAGTACGTCTCCTCCCGTCCAGTGCGTTTTAGTGTCGCCTCGGGCAATGACGCGAGTGTTGGGTTGGTTTGTGGTTTTTGTGTGTGTGTTTTAATAAAAAAAAAAAATAAAAAAATAAAAAAAAGAAGAAGAAAAAAAAAGTCTGCTGTGTGGAAAGATGTCGATGGTTGTCGATCTGTTTTTGATGATGATGAGGAGGAGGAGGAGGAGGAGGAGGAGGAGAAAGAGGATTAGGGAAGAGGGGTGGGTGTTAGGGTGGGATGGGGTGGGGGGGGGGGGGGGGGAGGGGGTGTTTTTGATGTACTTTGATGATAGGAGATCGTTCGTTGGTGCTCTTGGGGTTTTGGGTGTGTTTGTTTATTTTTGATAATGATTTTTCTTTTATTGTTTGAGGAAGGTGCGGGTGAGGAAGGGGCGGGTTATAGCTGTTTTGAAGAGAACTATGTAAAAAAAAAAAAAAAGAAAAAAAAAAAAGGAAATTGCTGTGGTGAAAAATCTACTCTTCAACCTCGTCCTAACCTCCCTCCAACCTCTCTCTCTCTCTCTTTCTCTCCCTAGTCTCTCTCTCCCTTCCTCCCCCCTCTCTCTCCCTCTTGTCTCTTTCTCTCTCTCCCACCCCTCTTTTTTTTTCTCTCTCTCCCTCCTCTCTCTCCCTCCCCTCTCTCCCTTTCTCTCCTCCTCCTCTCTCTCTACCTCCTCTCTCTCCCTCCCCCCCTCTCTCTCTCACTCTCTCCTCCTCTCTCTTTCCCTCCCCTCTCTCTCTCCCTCCCCCTCCCTCTCTCCCTCCTCTCTCCCTCCTCTCTCTTTCTGCCACCTCTCTCCCTCCCTCCTCTCTTTCTCTCCCACCTCTCTCTCTCCCTCCCTCCTCTCTCTTTCTCTCCCACCTCTCTCTCTCTACCTCCTCTCTCTCCCTCCCCCCTCTCTCTCTCCCTCCCCCTCCCTCTCTCCCTCCTCTCTCCCTCCCTCCTCTCTCTTTCTCCCACCTCTCTTTCTCTCCCACCTCTCTCCCTTCCCCTCTCTCTCCCCCACTCCTTCTCTCCACCATTACCCAAGTTTTTTTTTCCCCTCACAAAGTGCGCTGTCCATGTGGTGATGTTTGTGGCATGGCATGGCATTAGCAAACGTATCCACGACAGTGGACCACCGTCGAAAGACATATGTTGGGCGAGGGGGGGGGGATGAGTGGGGGTTGGGGGAGGGGTGGGGGAGGTGAAGTGCCGAAATCAGACCAAACGTCCATGTCAGAGTTGGAGTGGGTTGTTTAAAAAAAAAAAAAAAAATTAAAGAATATACCCAAATATACCCGACATTTTTCTAATCTTCCAAATCAACATATTATGTGCAGACCTCCTTAGTGCCGGAACCCCCCTTAGTGTGTATACGCATGCAGAAAATCAAATACGCACGTTAATCAATGTCAGCGTTCGGTGGGTTATGGAAACAATAACAAACCCAGCAATCACCCCCCCGAAAACGGAGTGTGGTCGCCTACATGGCGGAGAAAGTATACCAAAACGGCTGTACACGTAAAATGTTACATGTCTGTATGAGTGTGTATGTGTGCGTGACAGAAACGTGAATGAATGATACAGGAAACAAATGGATGATGAGCGCCCAATGGCAGCCGTCAATCGGCTCCATCCAGGTAAGAAACATGTTGCGCAACTGCTTCAGTGTTTGTAAAGCGCTTGGAGCTTGGTCTCCGACCGAGGACAGGCGCTATATAGGTATCCGTGTCATCATCACCACCCCCTCCCCCACTCTTCCCACCCCGCCCCTGTTCCTTTCTCCCTCACAGAACATGACGAAGTTGGAGAAAGGGAAGGGATAAAAACCCCTCTAAAGCTGGATGATTTTTCACAATGTGCATGGCGGATGCTATATACACGAGATGGGTAAAGTTTAAGGACCTATCGACTGGAATCCTTAATCCAGATCTATGGGGTGTCTCGTGCAATTCCCCAACCCCCCCAATAGCTACTTAACACTTTTTTTTTCGTCAAGTACGATGAATACAGAGTTGAATAAACAAACAAATAACTACTGAGAAACAGAAACTTGCACGGGTTGATACCGGAATTTGAACACGGTCAGTCGTGGATCTGTGGCCCCGCTATACAATGTATAAAATATTATACAGATACATCACTGTGCGCTCATCATCCATTTATTTCATGTATCATTCAATCACAGACAGCAGGATCCCGAAGATGCTATTGTATGGCCAGCAGTAGGAAGGCCACCGCGAACTTGGAAGCCCCTGCAAGCGCTTCAAGGACACCTTGAAGACAAACCTCAAAGCCTGTGACATAGACATCGCTTCCTGGGAAACTGATGCCCTTGACCGCTGTCGCTGGAGGATGCTGTGCTCTAGTGGCATAAAGACGTTTGAAAACAAGAGAACGCTGGCCATTAAGGAGAAGCGTGAGCGAAGGAAGCAGGGCTCAACTTCTGGAGACGTTTTCCCTTGCAACACCTGTGGGAAGTGCTGCGCATCCAGAATCGGTCTCTTCTCCCATATGAGGACACACACCGACAGATAAGCCTGCCTGCCTACTCATCCGTCGGTCCGACGGGAGACTCCATCACCATCATCATCATCATTGTGGACAAATGAAAAAGCGTTGTCTGCCCCTTTACGCAGGCGACTGACGCCATGGTTTGTGGTTACATGGTGAGCAAACTGTCTTCATGATGCGAATCTTTCGCTTGCCCTCCGTCCCCCCACTCCCTCCCACCCCCCTCCCTCCCCCCGCCCCACACACCCCTTCCCCGCAGAATGTAATTATCACATGTGGCCGTTTACCTCCTCATCTGTTTTACGGGGTAAGGCAGTGGGGGGGGGGGGGAGGCTGGGTAGAGAGTGGAGTGTTGGCCTTTAGGTTACGCGTCCGCCTAGGAAGCGAGAGAATCTGTGCGCACTGGTTCGAATCCCATAATCTTCAGTATTTCTTCCCCCGTTCCACTAGACTTTGAGTGGTGGTCTGTACGCTGTAGTCATTCGGATGAGACGATAAACCGAGGTCCCGTGTGAAGCATGCACTTAGCGCACGTAAGAGAACCCAAGGCGACAAAAGGTTGTCCTTAGCAAAATGTTGTGGAAAAAATCCACTTCGATAGGAAAACAAATAAAATTACAGGCAGAAACAAAATTATCAAAAAAAGAAAAAAAAAAAAAAAAAAGTGGGTGGCGTTCACTGTGTAGCGACGCGCTCTACCTGGGGAACAGCCCGAATTTCACACAGAGAAATCTGTTGTGACAAGAAAGAGTAACACAATACAATACAATACAATTACAGTACATTTACAATACAATACAATGCAATGCAATTGCAATGCAATTACAATACAATACAATGCAATTACAATACAATTACAATACAATGCAATTACAACACAATACAATTACAATACAATACAATACAACACAGCACAATACAATACAATACAGTGCTATACAATACAATACAACGCAGCACAATACAATACAACACAGCACAAAACAACACAGTACAGTACAATACAATTTTAATACAACACAGCACAATACAATTACAATACAATACAACACAGCACAGCACAATACAATACAATACAATACAATACAATACAATTCAATACGAGAGGAGTAGGGAAAGTGATAGGACGGAGGATAGTGGAGGGAGACAAGATGGGGTGTGGATTACAATGTGCGTAGTGTGGAGTGGTGTGAGTGGGGTGTGTTAGGGGGAGATGAGGTGTGGATTACAATGTGCGTAGTGTGGAGTGGTGTGAGTGGGGTGTGTTAGGGGGAGATGAGGTGTGGATTACAATGTGCGTAGTGTGGAGTGGTGTGAGTGGGGTGTGTTAGGGGGAGATGAGGTGTGGATTACAATGTGCGTAGTGTGGAGTGGTGTGAGTGGGGGGGTGTTAGGGGGAGATGAGGTGTGGATTACAATGTGCGTAGTGTGGAGTGGTGTGAGTGGGGGTGTGTTAGGGGGAGATGAGGTGTGGATTACAATGTGCGTAGTGTGGAGTGGTGTGAGTGGGGAGGGGGTGTTAGGGGAGATGAGGTGTGGATTACAATGTGCGTAGTGTGGAGTGGTGTGAGTGGGGGGGTGTTAGGGGGAGATGAGGTGTGGATTACAATGTGCGTAGTGTGGAGTGGTGTGAGTGGGGGTGTGTTAGGGGGAGATGAGGTGTGGATTACAATGTGCGTAGTGTGGAGTGGTGTGAGTGGGGTGTGTTAGGCGGAGATCAGGTGTGGATTACAATGTGCGTAGTGTGGAGTGGTGTGAGTGGGGGTGTGTTAGGGGGAGATGAGGTGTGGATTACAATGTGCGTAGTGTGGAGTGGTGTGAGTGGGGTGTGTTAGGGGGAGATGAGGTGTGGATTACAATGTGCGTAGTGTGGAGTGGTGTGAGTGGGGGTGTGTTAGGGGGAGATGAGGTGTGGATTACAATGTGCGTAGTGTGGAGTGGTGTGAGTGGGGTGTGTTAGGGGGAGATAAGGTGTGGATTACAATGTGCGTAGTGTGGAGTGGTGTGAGTGGGGGTGTGTTAGGGGGAGATGAGGTGTGGATTACAATGTGCGTAGTGTGGAGTGGTGTGAGTGGGGGGTGTTTGGGGGAGATGAGGTGTGGATTACAATGTGCGTAGTGTGGAGTGGTGTGAGTGGGTGTGTGTTAGGGGGAGATGAGGTGTGGATTACAATGCGCGTAGTGTGGAGTGGTGTGAGTGGGGTGTGTTAGGGGGAGATGAGGTGTGGATTACAATGTGCGTAGTGTGGAGTGGTGTGAGTGGGGGGGTGTTTGGGGGAGATGAGGTGTGGATTACAATGTGCGTAGTGTGGAGTGGTGTGAGTGGGGTGTGTTTGGGGGAGATGAGGTGTGGATTACAATGTGCGTAGTGTGGAGTGGTGTGAGTGGGGGGTGTTAGGGGGAGATGAGGTGTGGATAACAATGTGCGTAGTGTGGAGTGGTGTGAGTGGGGGGTGTTAGGGGGAGATGAGGTGTGGATTACAATGTGCGTAGTGTGGAGTGGTGTGAGTGGGGGGGGTGTTTGGGGGAGATGAGGTGTGGATTACAATGTGCGTAGTGTGGAGTGGTGTGAGTGGGGGGGTGTTAGGGGGAGATGAGGTGTGGATTACAATGTGCGTAGTGTGGAGTGGTGTGAGTGGGTGTGTGTTAGGGGGAGATGAGGTGTGGATTACAATGTGCGTAGTGTGGTGTGAGTGGGGTGTGTTAGGGGGAGATGAGGTGTGGATTACAATGTGCGTAGTGTGGAGTGGTGTGAGTGGGGGGGTGTTAGGGGGAGATGAGGTGTGGATTACAATGTGCGTAGTGTGGAGTGGTGTGAGTGGGGTGTGTTTGGGGGAGATGAGGTGTGGATTACAATGTGCGTAGTCTGGAGTGGTGTGAGTGGGGTGTGTTAGGGGGAGATGAGGTGTGGATTACAATGTGCGTAGTGTGGAGTGGTGTGAGTGGGGTGTGTTTGGGGGAGATGAGGTGTGGATTATGATGTGCGTCGTGTGGAGTGGTGTGAGTGGGGTGTGTTAGGGGGAGATGAGGTGTGGATTACAATGTGCGTAGTGTGGAGTGGTGTGAGTGGGGGTGTGTTAGGGGGAGATGAGGTGTGGATTACAATGTGCGTAGTGTGGAGTGGTGTGAGTGGGGGGTGTTAGGGGGAGATGAGGTGTGGATTACAATGTGCGTAGTGTGGAGTGGTGTGAGTGGGGGGGGTGTTAGGGGGAGATGAGGTGTGGATTACAATGTGCGTAGTGTGGAGTGGTGTGAGTGGGGAGGGGGTGTTAGGGGGAGATGAGGTGTGGATTACAATGTGCGTAGTGTGGAGTGGTGTGAGTGGGTGTGTGTTAGGGGGAGATGAGGTGTGGATTACAATGTGCGTAGTGTGGAGTGGTGTGAGTGGGGGTGTGTTAGGGGGAGATGAGGTGTGGATTACAATGTGCGTAGTGTGGAGTGGTGTGAGTGGGGTGTGTTAGGCGGAGATCAGGTGTGGATTACAATGTGCGTAGTGTGGAGTGGTGTGAGTGGGGGTGTGTTAGGGGGAGATGAGGTGTGGATTACAATGTGCGTAGTGTGGAGTGGTGTGAGTGGGGTGTGTTAGGGGGAGATGAGGTGTGGATTACAATGTGCGTAGTGTGGAGTGGTGTGAGTGGGGGTGTGTTAGGGGGAGATGAGGTGTGGATTACAATGTGCATAGTGTGGAGTGGTGTGAGTGGGGTGTGTTAGGCGGAGATCAGGTGTGGATTACAATGTGCGTAGTGTGGAGTGGTGTGAGTGGGGGTGTGTTAGGGGGAGATGAGGTGTGGATTACAATGTGCGTAGTGTGGAGTGGTGTGAGTGGGGGGTGTTTGGGGGAGATGAGGTGTGGATTACAATGTGCGTAGTGTGGAGTGGTGTGAGTGGGTGTGTGTTAGGGGGAGATGAGGTGTGGATTACAATGCGCGTAGTGTGGAGTGGTGTGAGTGGGGTGTGTTAGGGGGAGATGAGGTGTGGATTACAATGTGCGTAGTGTGGAGTGGTGTGAGTGGGGGGGTGTTTGGGGGAGATGAGGTGTGGATTACAATGTGCGTAGTGTGGAGTGGTGTGAGTGGGGTGTGTTTGGGGGAGATGAGGTGTGGATTACAATGTGCGTAGTGTGGAGTGGTGTGAGTGGGGGGTGTTAGGGGGAGATGAGGTGTGGATAACAATGTGCGTAGTGTGGAGTGGTGTGAGTGGGGGGTGTGAGGGGGAGATGAGGTGTGGATTACAATGTGCGTAGTGTGGAGTGGTGTGAGTGGGGGGGTGTTTGGGGGAGATGAGGTGTGGATTACAATGTGCGTAGTGTGGAGTGGTGTGAGTGGGGGGGTGTTAGGGGGAGATGAGGTGTGGATTACAATGTGCGTAGTGTGGAGTGGTGTGAGTGGGTGTGTGTTAGGGGGAGATGAGGTGTGGATTACAATGTGCGTAGTGTGGTGCGAGTGGGGTGTGTTAGGGGGAGATGAGGTGTGGATTACAATGTGCGTAGTGTGGAGTGGTGTGAGTGGGGGGGTGTTAGGGGGAGATGAGGTGTGGATTACAATGTGCGTAGTGTGGAGTGGTGTGAGTGGGGTGTGTTTGGGGGAGATGAGTTGTGGATTACAATGTGCGTAGTCTGGAGTGGTGTGAGTGGGGTGTGTTAGGGGGAGATGAGGTGTGGATTACAATGTGCGTAGTGTGGAGTGGTGTGAGTGGGGTGTGTTTGGGGGAGATGAGGTGTGGATTACAATGTGCGTAGTGTGGAGTGGTGTGAGTGGGGTGTGTTAGGGGGAGATGAGGTGTGGATTACAATGTGCGTAGTGTGGAGTGGTGTGAGTGGGGGTGTGTTAGGGGGAGATGAGGTGTGGATTACAATGTGCGTAGTGTGGAGTGGTGTGAGTGGGGTGTGTTAGGGGGATTGCACGCGCACGCGCGTCACAGAGTGAAGGATAGTGGAGGGAGACAAGATGAGGTGTGGATTAACTCTCTCCATACGAACGGCGAAAGAGACGACGTTAACAGCGTTTCTCCCCAATTACCACCATCAAAATATTACAAACGGAAGGCTCTTATACTGAAGAGGTGAATGTTGACAAAGAATACCACAGTTCTGACGACGGAAGCTAAAGGTTGGGTCATTCATACACCCACTGGACATCCGAGGGGTCTGTGTAGAGGAGAAGAGAGGACTGGCCGTACTGAGTGAGTTAAAATGTGCGCAGTGTGGAGTGGTGTGAGTGGGGTGTGTTAGGGGGATTGCACGCGCACGCGCGTCACAGAGTGAAGCGAGAAAAGACTGGAAAGATCAGAGCCAATCCAGTGTGTGTGTTTGTGTGTGTGTGTGTGTGTGTTTGTGTGTGCGTGCGTGTGTGTGTGTGCGTGTGTGTGTGTGCGTGTGTGTGTGTGTGTGTGTGTGTGTGTGTGTGTGTGTGTGTGTGTGTGTGTGTGCAATCTGCAACCCGTGTTGGCCCTGAAAACAAGAATCTCTCTCTCTCTCTCTAAAAAAAAAAAAGAAAGAAAAAAAAAAAAGACTAAATAGAAATGAAAATAAAAGGTCGACGCGGATTTAGGCAGGTGTTTTATAATAATGTGAGGGTGGTTTGGGAAAAATCTCTCTCTCTCCCTGTCTCTCTGTCTCCGTCCCTCGCTCCCACCCTCTCTCTCTCTCTCTCTGAACCTCTCTCGGTCTCTCTCTGTCTCCGCCCCTCGCTCCCTCTCTCACCCACACGTTGTCCCTATCTCTTTCTCTCTCTCTTTCACACGCACACACACACACGAAAAAAACCTCTCTCTCTCTTTTTCTCTCTCTCTCTCTTTCACACACACACACACACACTCTCTCTCTCTCTCTCTCTCTGAGCCTCTGTCTCTCTACCTCTGTCTCCCTCCATCCCT
>NC_134879.1:42448657-42451157 GCF_041734735.1 Babylonia areolata | reverse complement strand
TGTGTGTGTGTGTGTGTGAATAGCTAGCTCTCTCTTTAATCTCCATCTCTCTCTGTGTGGTCATCTTCTCTCTCTCTCTCTCTGTCTTTTTTGTTCTGTCTCTCTCTGTGTCTGTCTGTCTGTCTCTCTCCCTCTCTCTCCTTCTCTCTCTCCCCCTCCCACTCTCTCTTCCCTCTCTCCTTCTCTTTCTCCCTCAGTCCCCCTGTCTCTTCCATATCTCTCCCTCTCTCTCCCTCTCCCTCCCTCCCTCCCTCTCTCTCCGCCTCTCTCTCGCGCGCTCACTTTTCCCTCTCCCTCCTCCTCTCTCTCCCTCTCCTTCCCCTCTCTCCCTTTCACCCTCTCTCTCTCACCTGGCTTCCTCTCTCTCTCTCTCTCTCTCTGTCGATTTATGTCAGTCTGTCTGTCTGTCTGTCTGTCTCTCATTTCATCTTTTCTTCTTTACTCTCGCCCCTCTCGCCCCCCCCCCCCCCCCCACACACACACCTCCCACCCCCACCATCTCTTTTCCTCTCTTGTAATATGAATTTTCTCTATTTATGCTTGTGCGTTGTTTTTGTGTTTGTTTTTTTTTCTTTCTTTATTTCTTTATTTCTTTAATTTTGTACCTCAGGGCTGAGTGGAAAAAAAAGCATCCTTGTCATTATGCGACGGGCGCAATAGCCGAGTGGTTAAAGCGTTGGACTGTCAATCTGAGGGTCCCGGGTTCGAATCACGGTGACGGCGCCTGGTGGGTAAAGGGTGGAGATTTTTACAATCTCCCAGGTCAACATATGTGCAGACCTGCTAGTGCCTGAACCCCCTTCGTGTGTATATGCAAGCAGAAGATCAAATACGCACGTTAAAGATCCTGTAATCCATGTCAGCGTTCGGTGGGTTATGGAAACAAGAACATACCCAGCATGCACACCCCCGAAAACGGAGTATGGCTGCCTACATGGCGGGGTAAAAACGGTCATACACGTAAAAGCCCACTCGTGTGCATACGAGTGAACGCAGAAGAAGAAGAGTCATTATGCTTATCTCAATACCCTGGAAAAAATAAAATTTCGTTCGTTCGTTCGTTCGTTTCCCGTCAACACCCCCTCCCTGTCTCTCTCCACCCCTACCCTTTGTCATTCTGTCTGTCTGCCTCTCTCTCTCCCCCTCTCCATCTCTCTCTTTCCCCTCTCTCTCTTTCTCCGTCGCCCCTCTCCTTCTCCAGTCTTTCTCTCCCTTCTTCCCCTACCTTCCGCTCTAGAGAGGCCAGTCGTCGTTCTTTCTGTCTCTCTGTTCTCTCTCTCCACCCCCCTCTCTCTCTCTCTCTCCCCTCTCCATCTCTCTCTTTCCCCTCTCTCTCTTTCTCCGTCGCCCCCTCTCTTTCTCCAATCTTTCTCTCCCTTCTTCCCCTACCTTCCGCTCTAGAGAGGCCTGTCGTCGTTCTTTCTGTCTCTCTGTTCTCACCCTCCCCCCCTCTCTCTCTCCCCCAACACCCCACACTCTCTCTCTGTAGTACATTACCGAATTAGGAGATTGAGAAAACGCTGAGTCTGACTGTACGGTGGGGGGTTTAGGGCAGTAGGGGCGATTTCCTGAAGTTTGAGGCCTTTCCTCTGTTCCGCGCCGCAGACTCTATCGATCACCCCCCCCCCCCCCCTTCCCTCCCCCCATCCCCCCCCGCCCCTCGCGTTTCCCCCATTCTCCCCTCCTCTCCCCCCCACCCCATCCCAACCCCCCCACCACCACCCTTAGTAACGTATAACGTGTGGAACACGGCAAGTTCTGTTTGTAACACCCCCCCCCCCACTTCCTCCCCCCGAAGCCCCCTCCCTCCCACCCGCCAGCCTTCTCCTGTCCCAGTCCTGTGCCCACTTACTCCCTGTTTCTGTAGTACTGCCTGATGGCTCAACACCTCGATGGCTGTTTTTTGTCCCTGGACCCCTTCAGCCTATGTATGCTGCTACAACTGCTGCTGCTGCTGCTGCTGCTGCTGGTGTTGGTGCTGGTGCTGTTTGTATTGTTGCTGTTCTGGCATTTTGGAAATAAGTGATTATTTGTAACTTGTGTGTGTTTGTGGTGGTGGGTGGGGGTGAGGCGGGGGTGAGGGGGGGGGGGCCTGGGGGGTATCTGTGGGGAGGTGTGTTTGTGTGTGTGTGTGTGTGTTTGTGTGGGGTGTGGGTGGAGGGAGTGTGCGTGTGTGTGTGGGGGGGAGGGGGAGGGGCGAGGGCGGGGGGGGGGGGGGGGGGCGGTGTGGGGCCGTGTGTGTGTGTGTGTGGGGGGATCTGGGGAGGGTGTTTGTGTGTGTGTGTTTGTGTGTGTGTGGTTGTTTGTTTGTTTGCATTTGTGTGGGGTGGGGAGTGTGCGTGTGTGTGTGTGTGTGTGTCTGTGTCTATGTCTGTGTCTGTGTCTGTGTGTCTGTGTGTGAAGGGGTGGTGGTGTCTGGGTGAGCGTGTGTGTTTTTTTTTGTTTTTTTTTAGTGTTAGAATTTGGAACATCAGTGTTTATTTATAAATATTTCGGTTTT
>NC_134879.1:42441157-42443657 GCF_041734735.1 Babylonia areolata | reverse complement strand
GGGTCTTCTTCACTTTGCTGTAGCTGAAGAAGATGAGCACTTTTGGGGGGAAGGCTCAGGGGGGCTTGTAGCTGTAGGGGCAGGGGCAGGCAATGTGAATGCCCACCCCCCCCCCCACCCCCACCCATACCATGCACCTTCTTCCCCGGGACAAGAGTCGAGGCGCCAGGGGGTGTGGGGTGTGTGTGTGAGGTGGTGGGGGGTGGGGGTGCAATGGGAAGATGCTATCACCCAATATCGCCACACCCACACTTTTTTTGGGGGGGGGGGGGGTGGGGGGGGGGGGCGGGGAGAGGTGCCAGTGTTGGTGGTTGAAATTGGCGCCCTCTTTTGTGGGCAGGTTCGATAACTGTGATCGCACCCCTTACCTCCATCCCTCCCTCTCCACCCCTCTCTCCCCCCCGTCTTGCATGTAGGCTCGACCGCTGCTGTGTTAGCGTTGCGCGTCTTATCTCCCTTTGTTGATCACGGCTCTTTGCTTGCGTCCCTGCTGATGATTTCTATCTGGTGGTGGTGGTGGTGGTGGTGGTGTTGTGTGTGTGTGTGTGTGTGTGTGTGTGTGTGTGTGTGTGTGTAATCATCCCGTTTTTAGTCTTCCTTTTCAATCTACCGAAAATGGACACGATTCTGATTCTTGATGGAGTCTGTTTGTTTGTCTGTCTGTTTGTTTGTTTGTTTGTTTGTTGCTGGCTTGGTTTGCTGGCTGGCATGTTGGCTGGCTTGTTTGTTTGCTTTTGCTGGGGTTTGTTTGTTTGTTTGTTTTGTGTCTTTGTTTCTTTGTTTGCTTCTTTTAAATTTGGACTCAGAGGTGTTTCTGTTTGATTCTATCTCTGCTTGTGTCTTCTATTTAAACTTCGTGCGCACACACGCACGCACGCGCGTGTTTGTGTGTGTGTGTGTGTGTGTGTATGTGTGTGTGAAGGGAGTCATGATTTCAAAGACAAAAAAGAGAGAATAGACATAGAAAACAACAACAACAACAACAACAAAATCTGAAGAACAAGCTTGCAAAGGAAAAAAAAAAAAAGATCAACTCTAAAAGAAAGACATATACAGAGAAGTAGTGGAAGAACGAACAGATAGGAAGAGAGGACAGAAAATGTATAGAATTACACAACGATCTCTATTCGGATGGAGACCAAAACCCTTTACTGATGGGGGTCACACTGTAATAGGGAAGAAGATAGAAAGAATTAAGAAAAAGAGGGAAAGAAGGACGGAAGGAATGAAGGAATGGATGAAAGAATAGAAAAAAAAAAAAAAAAATTCAAGAAATGTAGAGAATATGTGCAGTTAATAGATGATTTACCTTTCCTTTTGGTGGATAGTGTCATATCACACTAAGGATGTGTTGACGGTTTTTTTGTTTGTTTGGTTGGGGGTTTTTTTGTTTTGTTTTTTTTGGGGGGGTGGGGGGCGAGGGGGGGTGCGGGAGGGGTGGGGGGGGGGAGGTTCACGAACACGCGCCACAGAGGTGTCAGTTCCAATCACAGACATCCAAGCATAAAAACCTGAGTTTTTTTTTTTGTTTTTTTTTTTTTTTACTCTACCCACATTTACATGTTGTCGTCCTGGTGGTGCCAAACAAATTAAATATGGTGCTAGACAGGTTCCCTCCGAATCCCGCTCTCGCCACTTTCTCCCCAAGTCTCGTCACAGTTCGCATGAGACGATAAACCGAGAAGTCCCTTGTGCAGCATGCACTTGACTTGGCGCACTGAAAAAGAACCCATGGCAACGAGAGTGTTGTCCTCTGGCCAGTTGTTTTTTAGAAGAAACCCACTCTGTTAGGTACACAAGCATGTAAGTGTGCACTCAATCAGTGCCTGGCTAAGCGCGTTGGGTTATGCTGCTGGTCAGGCATCTGCTTAGCTGATGTAGTGTAGCGTATATGACTTTGTCCCAACGATACAACGGGCGCAATAGCCGAGTGGTTAAAGCGTTGGACTTTCAATCTGAGGGTCCGGGGTTCGAAGCTGGGTGTCGCCTGGTGGGTAAAGGGTGGAGATTTTTCCGATCTCCCAGGTCAACATATGTGCAGACCTGCCAGTGCCTGAACCCCCTTCGTGTGTACACCCCCGAAAACGGAGTATGGCTGCCTACATGGTGGGGTAAATAAACAAAAACGGTCATACACGTAAACTGTTACATGTTTGTCTGAGTGTATTTGTGTGCGTGCCTGAAATATGATTGAACGACACAGGAAACGAATGATGAGCGCCCAACGGCAGCCATCAGTCGGCTCTACCCAGGTAGGCAGCCTGTTGAGCAAATGACCCCGTGTTTGTAAAGTGCTTAGAGCTAGGTCTCCGACCGAGGATAGGCGCTATATAAGTATCCATATCAATCAATCAATCAACGCAGTGACGCCTCGTTAAGACACTGAAACTGAAACTGTGGCTGGAAGCTTCCTTCATTCCACAGAGTGACCACAGTCAAAGCTGCCCCTGTGGGTGTTTCCCTGCCTGAAGTGGTGTCCCGGGGTTGTCCGGCAAGACGC
>NC_134879.1:42423657-42431157 GCF_041734735.1 Babylonia areolata | reverse complement strand
GTAGGCCCTGGCTGTATTCAACGGGCGTCTGTCAGGGAAAGTGTCTGGGCTCCTGGCTCCACCAACACTAACAGCCTCTTGCACTGACAGCCCGCTTCTCTCTGCTTTGTCCCACCAGCTGGGCGGCAAAAAGCCTTGATTAAAGCCTTGGTCTGAAAGCTGACATTTATTTCACGCAGCAGTCTCTCTCAGACCTCGCTCAGCACGCGTTGCCCCCTACCCTTCCTCCCCTCCCTCTCTTTACTTACAGACCTCTGTATCATTCCCCCCCACCACCCTTCACCCCTCATCTTTCAATTGAAAGGACAGGGTGGAAAATAGGTCAGCAGGGTGAACACAATAGCCACCTTTGACATGGCTGATGTGGCCATCTCCCAGAGCTGTGCTGATCGCCCAACAAGATGCTGGTGGCGCCTGTTATCTGGAGGTTTTTTTTGTGTGGGGACCAGTAGGATAGTGACGTGTTGGTTGGCAGGGAAAGGATTGCTTACTCAACTCCCCGGCCTGTCACCTCGCCCAGACCAGGGGACAGGAAATTGAGGGCTGGATAGGACGGAGAAATGAGATCTTCACATTGTGTCTGGATAGCGGCAGAGAGGTTTATTGGTTCTGAAGAGGTGGAAAGGCGAGTGGAGAATTAAGAAAAAAATACGGGTCTGTATTTTGATAATATTTCCGTAGCGTTGATCGGGTGAACTTATGTACACGAATAAGGTGGGGAGACTGATGATGGCTGAATGATTGGCCATGTCTGAAGGACCGATATCTGATACACTGAGTGTTTAGCTGCTGGGGAAAACCTATGTGTCTGTTAAGATGTCTGTCTCTGCTCTCTCTCTCTCTCTTTCTTCGTGGAATGGGGTATCTCTTAAAATGCTGGGTTGGTTACTGCATGACTAGTGTAATTGTTTCAAGGGACTGGGATTATTCAGTAATATAATTAATAAAGTGACTAACAGAAGAACCATACCAGGTGTATGTCAGTTTTGTCCATCTCAAATATACATTAATAGATTTCATTATTTGTTTAATTCTTGCATTCTAATCAAGTAATAACAAACGGCGATGGTGCATTGAATCATTGCTGTATCTTTTACATCAGCACATTCACCCAGTGTGTGTGTGTGTGTGTGTGTGTGTGTGTGTGTGTGTGTGTGTGTGTGTCTGTGTCTGTGTGTGTCTGTGTCTGTGTGTGTGTCTGTGTGTGTGTGTGTGTGTGTGTGTGCCGCTTTCTATTCAGAGCTGTTCAGTGGTAATATAAGTAAAGCTCAGTCAAGTTTGGGGAAAGGTTCAGAAACTGAAGTCCCCAAACTAACGGAGGAGGCAGCAGTGCAGGGTGTGGGCCCTGGATGTGTTCAACAGGAAAGTGTCTGGCTCCTGGCTCCACCAACACTAACAGCCTCTTGCACTGACAGCCCGCTTCTCTCTGCTTTGTCCCACCAGCTGGGCGGCAAAAAGCCTTAATGGAAGCCTTGGTCTGAAAGCTGACATTTATTTCACTCAGCAGTCTCTCTCAGACCTCGCTCAGCACGCGTCGCCCCCTACCCCTTCCTCCCCTCCCTCTCTTTACTTACAGACCTCTGTATCATTCCCCCACACCACCCTTCACCCCTCATCTTTCCCTTGAAAGGAGGGGGTGGAAAATAGGTCAGCAGGGTGAACACAATAGCCACCTTTGACATGGCTGATGTGGCCATCTCCCAGAGCAATGCTGATCGCCCAACAAGATGCTGGTGGCGCCTGTTATCTGGAGGTTTTTTTGTGTGGGGACCAGTAGGATAGTGACGTGTTGGTTGGCAGGGAAAGGATTGCTTACTCAACTCCCCGGCCTGTCACCTCGCCCAGACCAGGGGACAGGAAATTGAGGGCTGGATAGGACGGAGAAATGAGATCTTCACATTGTGTCTGGATTGTGGCGGAGAGGTTTATTGGTTCTGAAGAGGTGGAAAGGCGAGTGGAGAATTGAGAAAAAAATACGGGTCTGTATTTTGATAATCTTACTGCGGCGTTCGTAGGGGTGTACGTATGTAGAAAGATAGTGTGAGCAGATTGATGATGACTGAATGGCTGGCAGTGTCTGAGGGACAGTTATCTGATACCCTGGGTGTTTAGCTGCTGGGGAAAACCTATATGTCTGTTAAGATGTCTGTCTCTGCTCTCTCTCTGTGTTTTTTTTTTTTTTTTTCCTGGAATGGGGTATCTCTTAAAATGCTGGGCTGGTTGTTGCATGACTAGTGTAAACGATTCAGGAGGCTGGGATTATATAGTAATATAATTAATAAAGTTACTAACAGAAGAACTATGCCACATGTATGTCAGTTTGTCCATCGAAAATATACATTTATAGACTTCATTATTTGTTTAATTCTTGCGTTCTAATCAAGTAATAACAAACGGCAATGGTACATTGAATCATTGCTGTATCTTTTACATCAGCACATTCACCCAGTGTGTGTGTGTGTGTGTGTGTGTGTGTGTGTGTGTGTGTCTGTGTGTGTCTGTGTCTGTGTGTGTCTGTGTCTGTGTGTGTGTCTGTGTGTGTGTGTGTGTGTGTGTGCCGCTTTCTATTCAGAGCTGTTCAGTGGTAATATAAGTAAAGCTCAGTCAAGTTTGGGGAAAGGTTCAGAAACTGAAGTCCCCAAACTAACGGAGGAGGCAGCAGTGCAGGGTGTGGGCCCTGGATGTGTTCAACAGGAAAGTGTCTGGCTCCTGGCTCCACCAACACTAACAGCCTCTTGCACTGACAGCCCGCTTCTCTCTGCTTTGTCCCACCAGCTGGGCGGCAAAAAGCCTTGATGGAAGCCTTGGTCTGAAAGCTGACATTTATTTCACTCAGCAGTCTCTCTCAGACCTCGCTCAGCACGCGTCGCCCCCTACCCCTTCCTCCCCTCCCTCTCTTTACTTACAGACCTCTGTATCATTCCCCCACACCACCCTTCACCCCTCATCTTTCCCTTGAAAGGAGGGGGTGGAAAATAGGTCAGCAGGGTGAACACAATAGCCACCTTTGACATGGCTGATGTGGCCATCTCCCAGAGCAATGCTGATCGCCCAACAAGATGCTGGTGGCGCCTGTTATCTGGAGGTTTTTTTGTGTGGGGACCAGTAGGATAGTGACGTGTTGGTTGGCAGGGAAAGGATTGCTTACTCAACTCCCCGGCCTGTCACCTCGCCCAGACCAGGGGACAGGAAATTGAGGGCTGGATAGGATGGAGAAATGAGATCTTCACATTGTGTCTGGATTGTGGCGGAGAGGTTTATTGGTTCTGAAGGTGGAAAGGCGAGTGGAGAATTGAGAAAAAAATACGGGTCTGTATTTTGATAATCTTACTGCGGTGTTCGTAGGGGTGTACGTATGTAGAAAGATAGTGTGAGCAGACTGATGATGACTGAATGGCTGGCAGTGTCTGAGGGACAGTTATCTGATACCCTGGGTGTTTAGCTGCTGGGGAAAACCTATATGTCTGTTAAGATGTCTGTCTCTGCTCTCTCTCTCTGTTTTTTTTTTTCCTGGAATGGGGTATCTCTTAAAATGCTGGGCTGGTTGTTGCATGACTAGTGTAAACGATTCAGGAGGCTGGGATTATATAGTAATATAATTAATAAAGTTACTAACAGAAGAACTATGCCACATGTATGTCAGTTTGTCCATCGAAAATATACATTTATAGACTTCATTATTTGTTTAATTCTTGCGTTCTAATCAAGTAATAACAAACGGCAATGGTACATTGAATCATTGCTGTATCTTTTACATCAGCACATTCACCTAGTGTGTGTGTGTGTGTGTATGTGTGTGTGTGTGTGTGTGTGTGTGTGTGTGTGTGTGTGTGTGTGTGTGTGTGTGTGTGTGTGTGTGCCTCTTTTTATTCAAAGCTGTTCAGTGGTAAGTTAAGCTCAATCAAGTTTTGGGAAATATCCAGAAACTGAAGTCCCCAAACTAACCCTTGACAGAGGAGGCAGCAGTGCAGGGTGTGGGCCCTGGCTGTATTCAGTGGGCGTCTGTCAGGGAAAGTGTCTGGGCTCCTGGCTCCACCAACACTAACAGCCTCTTGCATTGACAGCCCACTTCTCTCTGCTTTGTCCCACCAGCTGGGCGGCAAAAAGCCTTGATTGAAGCCTTGGTCTGAAAGCTGACATTTATTTCACGCAGCAGTCTCTCTCAGACCTCGCTCAGCACACGTTGCCCCCTACCCTTCCTCCCCTCCCTCTCTTTACTTACAGACCTCTGTATCATCCCCCCACCATCCTTCACACCTCATCTTTCAATTGAAAGGACAGGGTGGAAAATAGGTCAGCAGGGTGAACACAATAGCCGCCTTTGACATGGCTGATGTGGCCATCTCCCAGAGCTGTGCTGATCGCTCAACAAGATGCTGGTGGCGCCTGTTATCTTGAGGGTTTTTTTGTGGGCGGGTGTGGGGGGACCAGGAGGATAGTGACGTGTTGGTTGGCAGGGAAAGGATTGCTTACACAACACCCCGGCCTGTCACCTCGCCCGGACCAGGGGACAGGAAATTGAGGGCTGGATAGGACGGAGAAATGAGATCTTCACATTGTGTCTGGATAGCGGCAGAGAGGTTTATTGGTTCTGAAGAGGTGGAAAGGCGAGTGGAGAATTAAGAAAAAAATACGGGTCTGTATTTTGATAATATTTCCGTAGCGTTGATCGGGTGAACTTATGTACACAAATAAGGTGGGGAGACTGATGATGGCTGAATGATTGGCCATGTCTGAAGGACCGATATCTGATACACTGAGTGTTTAGCTGCTGGGGAAAACCTGTGTGTCTGTTAAGATGTCTGTCTCTGCTCTCTCTCTCTCTCTTTCTTCGTGGAATGGGGTATCTCTTAAAATGCTGGGTTGGTTACTGCATGACTAGTGTAATTGTTTCAAGGGACTGGGATTATTCAGTAATATAATTAATAAAGTGACTAACAGAAGAACCATACCAGGTGTATGTCAGTTTTGTCCATCTCAAATATACATTAATAGATTTCATTATTTGTTTAATTCTTGCATTCTAATCAAGTAATAACAAACGGCGATGGTGCATTGAATCATTGCTGTATCTTTTACATCAGCACATTCACCCAGTGTGTGTGTGTGTGTGTGTGTGTGTGTGTGTGTGTGTGTGTGTGTGTGTCTGTGTCTGTGTGTGTCTGTGTCTGTGTGTGTGTCTGTGTGTGTGTGTGTGTGTGTGTGTGCCGCTTTCTATTCAGAGCTGTTCAGTGGTAATATAAGTAAAGCTCAGTCAAGTTTGGGGAAAGGTTCAGAAACTGAAGTCCCCAAACTAACGGAGGAGGCAGCAGTGCAGGGTGTGGGCCCTGGATGTGTTCAACAGGAAAGTGTCTGGCTCCTGGCTCCACCAACACTAACAGCCTCTTGCACTGACAGCCCGCTTCTCTCTGCTTTGTCCCACCAGCTGGGCGGCAAAAAGCCTTGATGGAAGCCTTGGTCTGAAAGCTGACATTTATTTCACTCAGCAGTCTCTCTCAGACCTCGCTCAGCACGCGTCGCCCCCTACCCCTTCCTCCCCTCCCTCTCTTTACTTACAGACCTCTGTATCATTCCCCCACACCACCCTTCACCCCTCATCTTTCCCTTGAAAGGAGGGGGTGGAAAATAGGTCAGCAGGGTGAACACAATAGCCACCTTTGACATGGCTGATGTGGCCATCTCCCAGAGCAATGCTGATCGCCCAACAAGATGCTGGTGGCGCCTGTTATCTGGAGGTTTTTTTGTGTGGGGACCAGTAGGATAGTGACGTGTTGGTTGGCAGGGAAAGGATTGCTTACTCAACTCCCCGGCCTGTCACCTCGCCCAGACCAGGGGACAGGAAATTGAGGGCTGGATAGGACGGAGAAATGAGATCTTCACATTGTGTCTGGATAGCGGCAGAGAGGTTTATTGGTTCTGAAGAGGTGGAAAGGCGAGTGGAGAATTGAGAAAAAAAATACGGGTCTGTATTTTGATAATCTTACTGCGGCGTTGGTAGGGGTGTACGTATGTAGAAAGATAGTGTGAGCAGACTGATGATGACCGAATGGCTGGCGGTGTCTGAGGGACAGTTATCTGATACCCTGGGTGTTTAGCTGGGGAAGACCTATACGTCTGTTAAGATGTCTGTCTCTGCTCTCTCTCTCTGTTTTTTTTTTTCCTGGAATGGGGTATCTCTTAAAATGCTGGGCTGGTTGTTGCATGACTAGTGTAAACGATTCAGGAGGCTGGGATTATATAGTAATATAATTAATAAAGTTACTAACAGAAGAACTATGCCACATATATGACCTATACGTCTGTCCTGATGTCTATCTTCGCTGCCTGTCCATGGACATATGGCTGAGGTGGCTACCACGAGGATAAGTATGGTCAATGATACAGGGAACAGGGATAGTGAAATAGACGTCAGATTGTTACTGGTGCCAACATTCGGTTTGATTGATAAGCTTACAAACAGAAGAAGCATACGGGATGCATGTCAGTTTTGACCTTATGAAACATATCCATTGACAGTCTTTATTAATTCTGTGTGCGTGTGTGTGTGTTTTCAGTGACTGAAATTGGCAATCATGCATTGGATCAATGCCATACCTTAAAAATAACCACTCTGACCCATTATATATATATATATATATATATATATATATATATATATATATATGTGTGTGTGTGTGTGTGTGTGTGTGTGTGTGTGTGTGTGTGTGTGGTATCTGCGTGACTGTGAGAGACAGAGACTGAGAGAGAGAGAGAGAGAGAGAGAGCATAACATTTTTCTTCCACTTCTTCTTCTTCTTCCACCATTGTCCGATCGCACACGTTATCAATCGCGGAACAAGCGACAAAGGCACGATCGATGCCAATCAATTTCCATTTGGGGATTTCTGCTTTCGACCTGGGGCCCAATGTACGCCTCGCGCGTCATTTACCGCGGGCCTGTTCCCTTCAGTGCAGCATTGCTTTTTGCCCGGCCCACCTTTCAATCATGGCGCCATTGAGGGGACCTGGGGGGGTTCGCAGCGTGTGAATTATTATCAAATCTAGTTCTACCTGAGGAAATTGATCCGGTACGTGGGGAGGATCGATACCAAGTGTGATGTCTTCCCGGGGGAGAAAAAAAAAAAAGAAGAAAAAGAAGACGAAGAATATGTAGACAAAAAGTTCGTTATATATGGATTGATTAATGAATAAAGTTGGAGAGGAGGTGGGGAAGGGGCTGGGGATTGTGGGTAGGGGTAGGGGCGGTGGGGGGGAATGGGGAGGGTAAGACATGTTCCGTGAATGCCTGTGCGTGGACGCAATGGTGATGTTTGGCTGCATGTTCGCAGGTATAATGTTGTGTTGCACTGTGGTGTTGTGTGGCGTGGTTGTATTGTGTAGTGGTTTTGGCTGCATTGCTTGCATTCTCTCTGTGTCTGTCTGCCTGTCTGTCTGTCTGTCTGTCTGTCTGTCTGTCTCTCTCTCTCTCTCTCTCTCTCTCTCTCTCTCTCTCTCTCTCCT
>NC_134879.1:42393657-42413657 GCF_041734735.1 Babylonia areolata | reverse complement strand
AAGCTTATGAAATGTTATTGCAGCAGGACGAGAATGGGAAGCATAACTGGGTATCCAATATAAAGAAACTGCACTGAAAACTGGTTTGGTATTGTTTGGTTAAGTCAGGAAGTAGGGGATTACAATGCATTTATTTCGGAATTCAAGGATCGACTGATATGTGATAGGTGCCAGTTGCATTGCTTGGTTCTAACTTCTTGACAGTTACACATGACTAAATGCCTACGTTGACCGAACTACGCCATTGGTCAGTTCCATACTACACACAGTTAGTAGCGGGTTACGACCATACTAGGCTCTTCCGTCCGAGCACTGCAGCTGGCTCCAGGACTCTGGGTTTGAATGCAGAAAAAAACATGGTTCATGTCAGGCACAGCAGAAAACAATATGTGTCCAGTATGTAAAACAAATTCTGCCGAAGACGAATACCACTTTTTAGTTTTAATGTGAAACGTACGAACCCATTAGACAGAGGTGTAACCTGTTTCATACGCTTGTCATCAGAAGGCAAAACTTAGTTGATGTACTGACAGCTGAAAATGATGAAGTAATTAGATCCTTGGCTAAATATATCGCCTAAGCTAGTAAAGTAAGAAAACTTTCGAATTCAGTTTGAAAACATTACACTTATAGTTCACACAGATTAATTCTTTCTTTTAAAGGTGCCTAGTGGTTTACAACTGAACAGTGACGACTGCAATACTTAGGATAAGATCGGCAAACTTTGGTCTATTTTGTACATGTATGAATGAAAATTGGCATGTATGCTGAGAGATTGCTGTGTACATGTGTAGAATAGTCTGTGGGATATTTCTTTGTTTTTTTGTTTTTTCTTAATGTTTGTTTCTCTTTGACAATACCCATGACATTGTGAACCCCCATGTCAATATGACATTTCTGCTGATGACATTAAACAGTTTCAGTTTCTCTCTCTCTCTCTCTCTCTCTCTCTCTCCCTTTGTCTTTCTGTATAAGTCTCTGTCTTTGTCTTTATCTCTGTCTCTGTCTGTCTGGCTGTCTCTCTCTGTCACCCAGTCTCTTCCTGTCTTTCTTTGTGACTCCATGCCTATGCTTTCACATTGTATAGCACCAAAGACAAACACACACAAAACTCAAGACGAAACCGAATCTGTAATACCTTTGAATACTATACGACCGAGAGAGTAAATAGACAACGAAAGGTTAGATGATACGTGCAATCAAGACAAAAATTGAAGAAATAAAAAAGAAGAACAAAAAAAAAGCAGCATATTTTCCACGTCTCTTATTTGTTTGTTTATTTATTTATTTATTTATTTATCAATTGATTAATAATTTATTTATTTATCTATCTATCTATTTATCTATCTATGTATTCATTTTTTTTTAAATCGGTTCACTCGTTCATGTGTCTAACCGTCCATCGATATAATCATTTGAAGGAAGGGCGCTGTGTGAGAATGAAATGTAATGTCTGTGATGTCATGTCCATGAAAATGGCAGCAGGGTGTAGTCTTGATGGAATTATTGTTGGGAATAAAACACCATCACCCCCATAACAGTGGCTATATTATTATCACATTCAAGCCCCCTTGAATATATTTTGTTCGACAGTTTTTTTTTCTAACATTTCTGTTTGCATTGGTATAATTATATTCATAAGTTGGACATGTTTGTTTGAAAAATGACGTTGAAATCCTCCATACCCCAGTGGGTTTTTTCTTTGGTTTTTTGTGGGCCTTCCATATATATAGCACTTCGTTTCAGACCCCTCTGACTTGATTCCCCGTCATTTGGGATATCATTGATTGGTTTGATGTCCGTCACTTGGATCTCTTGATCTTGATTTCTTTGATTTGTTTTGCCTTCTGTGTGTTGAGAGTTTCTGAGTTGGTCTTCCTTGATTTAGACTCTTGATTCAGACTGCTTTTGATTTCGATGTGAGCTTCCTTGATTTTGATTTTTTTTTTTTCTTTTTTTTTTGGTTAAAGTCCGTTTGACCAGTTTTGTGAGGGTTTTTTTTTCTCTCTTTTTTTTTTCTTGTGTCTGTACTGAAGAGGGAGACGAAGGACACATACAGAATGCAAGAATACGAATGATTTCTTCAGCAAAGGCCTTTGCCCCATCTAAAGAATTCTTCTTTAAAAAAAAAAAAAAAAATCATGTCAGTGCGATTTCAGAGAGACAGACAGATAGACAGACAGACAAACAGACAGAGACTGAGGCAGAGACAGGGACAGGCAGGGACAGCCAGACAGACAGACAGACACAGAGACGCCACGGGGTCGTTCTGAATCGTACCCCTTTTGCTGAGTCCTGCAAATCTGAGGGGGAAAAAAAAAAGCAGCGAAGGGCATAGGGCTGGGAGGGAGGGAGGGAGACAGGAGGGTGGTGGTGAGGGGGGATAGGAGGGGGGGGGACAGGGAGAGTGGGGTGGTGGTGGTGTGGTGGTGGTGGTGGTGGTGGTGGTCCCGGGCCTTATTAAGAGGAGAGAAAGATGAAGTGGTGCTGGTGGATGGGGATGGAGGGGGGGTGTGGGTGGGTACTGGTGGCGGGAGTACGGGTGGGGGTGAAACAAAGTGGCCAAAGGCTGCCAGCCTTGGGGGATGCCCCTTGATAACTGACTGAGTGGTGTGTGTGTGTGTGTGTGTGTGTGTGTGTGTGTGTGTGTGTGTGTGTGTGTGAGAGAGACTCTGTATGTTTATGTGTGTGTCCCTGCCTGTGTGTCTGTGTGTGTGTGTGTGTGTGTGTGTGTGTGTGTGTGTGTGTAAGGGGGCAGGGGGGTGCGGGGGGCGTGTGTTTTATTGTGTGTTTGTGTATTTTAGTGTGTGTGTGTGTGTGTGTTTATATTTTATTATGGTGGGCGTGTGTTTTATTGTGTGTTTGTGTATTTGTGTGTGTGTGTGGGGGGGGACGTCTTTTTTTTCTTGTATTTGTGTATTTTAGTGTGTGTGTGTGTGTGTGTTTATTGTATATGTGTTTGTGTGTGTGTTTATTGTATATGTGTTTGTGTGTGTGTGTTTGTGTGTGTGTGTGTGTGTGTGTGTGTGTGTGTGTGACTGTGTGTGCGTGCGCGTGCGTGCGCGCGCGCGCGCGCGTGCGTACATGAAAGAGATAGAGAGAAGAGGAGAGAAGATAGGAGGAATAGGGTGAGACAAATGATTTATGTGCTTGGCCTTTCGGCCAAAAAGGTTGAACGACGAAGAATAACAATGGAATACTTCAAAAGAGAAGCACGATGATAATAGGCCATCAAAATAGATGAAAGAACCCTTCCAAAGGCCACAAGGCCTATGTCACATCCTCAATTACTACTGCTGCTGCTGCTGCTGCTGCTGCTGTTATTACACGTAAAAGACTCAACGGCAAGAAAAGGGTTGTCCCTGGGAAAATTTTGTTAAAAAGTCCGCTGAGAAAGAACCCCCCCCCCCCCCCCCAACCCCCTCAAAAAAAAAAAACAAAAAAAACAAAAAAAAAAACAAGAAAGAAAAAGAAAACACAAAAAAACCTAACAACACACACACTAAAATCAACAATAAACAAATGTAGTTTTAGACCAAAAAAAAAAAAAAAGAAGAAGAAAAAGTGGCGCTTGACTGTCGCCACACGCTCTTTATGGGTAGTGCAGCCCTGACTTCAGACAGAGAAATCTTGTTGTGACAGAAAAAGTAACAACATACAACAAGAACGAGAACAACGACTACTGCTACCACTACTACTACTGCTGCTGCTGCTGTTGTTATTACTTCTTCTGCTGCTGCTGCTACTACCACTGTTGCTGCTGCTGCGGCTACTGCTGCTACTGTTGTTGCTGCTGCTGCTGCAACTACTACTACTGCTACTACTATTACTACCACCGCAATCACCATTATCACAACCATTGTTACTATGTAACTATCGTTGCTACTGCTGCTTCTGCTACTACTGCTACTACTGATGATGTAGCTGCTGCTGCTGCTACTGCTACTTCTACTGCTACTAATACTATTACAGCTCTTGCTGCAGATACTAGTTGTACTACCACTGCTGTTCCTCCCACTATGACTACTACATACTACTTCATGTCTTGATATATTATTTATATACATTCAACATCAGTTTTCTTTGACTGTGTGCGATTTACAAGTGAAAGAACAAAGCAAAACCAGGCTGTAAAAAAAAACAAAAAAACACTCAAAATAAAAATGTAATGTTTAAGATGAGAAAGATCAGTTTAAAGCGAATTAAGTCCCCTAGCATTAATTACAGAGTAATTTCCCTTTTTTACTATCTGCACCAAAACGTTTGCAAAATAAATAAAACTTCCATGCTTAGCAAAAGAAGTTCCTGTCCGAACAAAAAATGAAAATAATGACTGCTCTTCTTGTTGGGTCAGAATATCAGATCAAAGTGCCAAGTTTAGAGAATACAAAAAATATAAATATAACAGTAAATACAGTTTGCATATAATTAGGCTTCGTTTTTTTGTTGTTGTTTTTGGTGCCCATCCCAGAGGTGCAATATTGTTTTAAACAAGATGACTGGAAAGAACTGAATTTTTCCTATTTTTATCCCTAATTTGGTGTCAACTGACAAAGTATTTGCAGAGAAAATATCAATGTTAAAGTTTACCACGGACACACACACACACACACACACACACACACACACACACAGACAACCGAACACCGGGTTTAAACATAGACTCACTTTGTTTACACAAGTGAGTCAAAAACTGAAAAAGTATGGAGGAACGTCATCTGTGGGACTTCCCGAAAACGGAGTATAGTATAGCTGCCTACATGGCGGGGTAAAAACGGTCATGCACGTAAAAGCCCACTCGTGTACATACGAGTGAACGTGGGAGTTGCAGCCCACGAACACAGAAGAAGAAGAAAAAGAAGAAGTCATCTGTCGGACAAAAACTGTGTTACTTTATGTTTCAGCATTTCCACTGCACCACCTGTTCTTATTCCGCGAGAAGAAGCTTGATTATGACATTTCTTTCTATTTCTTCTTCTTCTTCTTCTTCGTCTTCTTCCTTTCTTGATTAATCAGCTGGGAAACATAATGTTGTTGTTGTGTACATGGCATATGGGGGAAAATTGGCTCTGGGAAATGTCACCATCACCTGGAGAAGGCAGAATCAAAGAAGAGAACCAAAATTCGGGGACTTGACATTACAAAACAACGAAGAAACGCTTTGTAACTTCAAACGTGTGCGCGCTCGTGCGCTCACACACACACACACACACACACACACACACACACACACACACACACACACACACAGAGTATACAGAGAGAGACAGAGAGAGAGAGTACGAACGAACTTGTAATTTTCCAGGGTATTGAGATAAGCATACACACACACACGCGCGCGCGCGCTCGCACACGCACACACACACACACACACACACACACACACACACACACACAGAGAGAGAGAGAGAGAACGAACGAACGTGTATTTTTCTAGGATACTGAGATAAGCAGAATATTAAGAGTGCTTTTTCCACTCAGCTCTGGGGTACACAATTAAGAAAGAAAAGCACAAGAATAGATAAAGAGAGAACATTGAAATAGGGTGAAG
Source organism: Babylonia areolata (assembly GCF_041734735.1). Classification (NCBI taxonomy): domain Eukaryota; kingdom Metazoa; phylum Mollusca; class Gastropoda; order Neogastropoda; family Buccinidae; genus Babylonia; species Babylonia areolata. The sequence goes on along the minus strand of NC_134879.1, from coordinate 42,408,106 downwards.
AGCGAAAGAGAGAGAGAGATGGGGGCGAGAGTGAAGAAAGAAGAGGAGAAGAGAAAAGATGAAATGAGAGAGAGAGACAGATAAGAGACACAGAGAGAGTCAAAAGTTACAACAAAAGTTAAATTACAACACACATCAAAGAAAATGTCAAGCACACTAATACGATGCATGTTCAAACAAATATGCGATACACAGAAGAATATGTCGGTAATATGGGAGAGAGAGAGAGAGGGGGGCACATCTTATCTCTAAGAACGAAATACAATATTTTGAAATTGAGAGAGGGAGTGAGGGGATTGGGGAGGGGGGGGGGGGGGGTAATTCTCCATTTGCAGGGTACACAACTTCAAGACAATGCTGTTTATGGTACCGATTCAGCTGGCACACAGGTAAATAAAGGGTAGATTGGAACGAACCCAGACATTCCCTCTTAAAGGAATCTCCGGGCCTGTTCTTTTCTGATCATTTGGCATATGCACACAGCAGTAATGACAGAAGAAATGTGCAAACACAAATTAGCGTTTATCAGTCAAGATTGGCACAGCCTTATAATCTTCAATACGCTGCACAGAACATACGAACATTACAGAACAAACGCATAATCGGTTGCCGCGAAGGCAATATTTATCCATCCATCCATCTATCCATCAATCTATCTGTCATTCTATCTACACACACACACACACACACACACACACACACACACACACACACACACACACAAAGTGCACGGGTTGTTTAAATGCAATTCATGTGACTTCAAAGAAACGCTGTCACACTCGGAAATCTCCCCTGGACTCTTCAGTCTTCCAAGCTTATCGCACGCTGTTTGCGAACACAGGGCTTTGAACAGCGAACAGCATTCCGGTTTTTGCACGTGCGGTGTCAAATGATGTCGTCTGATCGTCATTTATCACCCACCGACACACGCACGAACACACTCACATACACATGCCCACGGTGCGAGCGCACACACAAACACACGCACGCACGCACACACACACACACACACACACACGCGCGCGCGAGAGAGAGAGAGAGAGAGAGAGAGAGAGACAGGGGGGGGAGAGAGAAAGTGTGAGAGGGAAAGAAAAAGAGATAGGAGGGAGGTTCGTGAGAGATGGAAAGGATTAGAAAGAGAGTGTGAATTAGAGAGTGTAAGAGAGAGAGACAGGCAGACAGAGAGACAGAGAGAGAAAGAGGGGGGGGGGGGTAGAAAGGAAGAAAAACAGAGAGAAGGAGGAAATGGAAAGAATGGAGAGAGAGAGAGAGAGAGAGAGAGAGAGAGAGAGAGAAGCGGGGAAGGGAGACAGGGAGAGGGAGACACAAGGGAGAGAGAGACAGAGAGACAGACAGATATCAATTTATATGAAGAAGACAAGACGATTGGGCGAAAAAACAAACAAACAAACAAACAAACAAAAAAACCCCAACCAAATCCAGTTCAGCTTGTAATGACCAGGATAAAATTCGGGTTAGACAAGCTGACACCAGCAGTATCGAGTTGGTCTCCTCTGTTGTCTCTGTCTGTCTGTCTGCCTGTCCTGTCTGTGTGGCTGTGTGTCTATCTGTCTGTCTCTTTCTCTCTCTCTCTCTCTCTGTTTCTCTCTGTAACTATATATGTCTTTCTCTGTCTGTCTGCCTGCCCTCTCTCTCTCTCTCTGTCTCTCTATCTATCTACCTGTCTGTCTATCTATATCTGCCTCTCCCACTCGCTCTTTACCTCTTTCCCTGTCTCTTTTGTCTCTGTCTGTCTTTCTATCTATGTTTCTATGTCTTTCTTTCTGTGTGTCTGTCTGCCTCCCTCTCTCTCTATATCTCCTTCTTTCTCCCCACCTATCATCTCCCTCTCCACCCCTTTCTCTTTCTTCTCCCTCTCTTCCTCTACTTCTCTCTCCTCCTCTCCCTCTCATCCCGCCCCCTCCCACTGTCTCTCTCTTATTTTGTCTCTTTCTCTCCTCCTCCCCCCCCCCATACTCCCACTCGCTCTGTCTGTCTGTCTGTCTCTCTCTGTCTGTGTTTCTATCTCTCTGTCTCTGTCTCTGGCCTGTCTCTGTGTGTTTCTTCTCTCTCTCTCTCTCTCTCTCTCTCTCTCTCTCTCTCTCTCTCTATCTCTATCTCCATTGACATGGACCAATGGCCTGTTCATTAAAATATTTCAGTGTTTCAGTGTTCTCTCTCTCTCTCTCTCTCTCTCTCTCTCTCTCTCTGTGTGTCTGTCTCTGTCTCCCCTCTCAACCCTCTCCCTCCCTCCCTCCCTCCCCTTTCTCTTTCTTTCTCTGTTCCCCTCCCCCCCCTCTCTCTCTCCCTGGATATGGGCCAATGGCCTTTTCATTAAAATATTTCAGTTTTCAGTATTTCAGTGTTCTCTCTCTCTCTCTCTCTCTCTCTCTCTCTCTCTCTCTCTCTCCTCTCAACCCTCTCCCCCTCCCTCACCCCTACCCTCCCCTTTCTCTCTCTCTCTCTCTCCTTTCTCCCCACCTCCTATCCCCCTCTCCATCCCTTTCTCTTTCTTCTTCTTCTCTCTCTCTCTCTCAACCCTCTCCCCCTCCCTCTCTCCTTCCCTCCCCTTTCTCTCTCTCCCTCTCCTTTCTCCCCACCTCCTACCCCCCTCTCCACCCCCCCACCCCCAGCCTTCGTTCTTGTCACACATAAACGGCATACAGTAATTCTCTGTGATCTTCCCGGCGTCCAACGTCGGCTCTCTGATTTCCTTGGCTTGTGTTCTTGTCAAAAGTACGTTGCTTTCGGGTGGAACACAAAATAATCAATATCTTGGGGCTTGGCGGGTGAGTGTGTGTGTGGAGGGAGAGGGCGAAGGGGAGGGGGAGAGAGGGGTAGGTGGGGGCGCGGGGTGGTTGGGGGGATAAGTGGTGGTGGTGGCGGTGTAGCGGTAAAGGGGGGTTAGCATAATTGAGGGTTTTTGTGGAAGACTTTTCGCTTTGGATAAAACGGGGTGAAAAGGTTGGGGGTGGGGGTGGGTGGGAGGGAGGGGTTGGGGATCTAATCAGGCAGAAAATGATAATGAGACAACCTATTGGGTAAATATCCAGGAATTTCTCTCTCTATCTGTCTGTCTGTCACGTCGTTCTGTCTGTCTGTCTGCCTGCCTGTCTTGCTGTCTTTCTGTCTGTCTGTCTGTGTGTTTGTTTCTGCTGGAATCAGCAGAGTGTGTTGTATTGCACTTGTGTTGATAGACAAACTAACCCTTGTCGCCCCCTTTGTCAACAGACCCCTGCATGTGATGGGCTACAAAATATCAAAGCCTCAAAGCGTCAAGCGTCTCTCTCTTTCTCATACACACACATGTAGGCTCGCGCGCACACACACGCACACACACACATGCACACGCGCGCGCACACACACGCGTCCGCACGCACACACGCACACACTGATACTTGCACCTGCTACATGCACGCACAAACACACACAAATGGAAATGGGAATGTACGCACGCAAGATTAGCAAACGCACGCACATTCTCTCTCACACAAATGCGTATACGCTACCTGAAAAAAAAAAACAACCAACAAAAAACAAAAACAAAAACAAAACCAGCAGAAATGTATAGACCACACGCACAGAAAAAAGAAAAAACAATAGAGAGACAGACAGAAACAAATGATGCACAATAAACAAAAACAAGAAAATCCCACAAAATATATTATTGAGACAGAGAGGCAAATGTCAGAGATGGAGAAAGATGTCCAGGGTCTTCTCCTTCTTCTTCTTCTTCTTCTTCTTCTTCTTCTTCTTCTTCTTCTTCTTCTCCTCCTCCTCCTATTCTGCTTCTTCTTCTTCTTCTTCTTCTTCTTCTTCTTCTTCTTCTTCTTCTTCTTCTTCTTCTTCTCCTCCTCCTCCTCCTCCTCCTCCTATTCTGCTTGTTCTTCTTCTTCGTCTTCTCCTCCTTCTCTCAGTATTCTTCTTCTTCTTCGTCGTCGTCGTCGTCGTCGTCTTCTCCTCCTCCTCCTCCTCTTCTTCTTCCTTCTTCTTCTTCTTTGTTAGTTGCCTGCGACTCCCACATTCACTCGTATGTACACGAGGGTACTTTTACGTGTATGACAGTTTTTACCCCCCCCCCCCTACCCCCACCCTCCCGCCATGTAGGCAGCCTTACTCCGTTTTCGGGAGGAAAAGATCAAAGTACTGACAAGACAGAGACAATCTGGGAACTAACCCCCCAGGTCCCCTCCACCCCCCCTCCCCCTTCCCACACCTACACACACACACACACACACACACACACACACACACACACACACACACACACACACACACACACACACACACTGTTCGTCAGCTGGATGACCAGAGCCAGTTGCGTTGCTCGGACGGAAGAGCCTAGTATGGTCGTAACCCGCTACTAACTGTGTGTAGTATGGAACTGACCAATGGCGTAGTTCGGTCAACGTAGGCATTTAGTCATGTGTAACTGTCAAAAAGTTAGAACCAAGCAATGCAAATGGCACCTACAGGACACATGGTTGGAACCAGAACAAGGCCAAGCTATCCTCTCTTATATATCTGTCTGTCTGTCTGTCTGTCTGTCTGTCTGTCTGTCTCTCTGTCTCTCTCTGTCTTTATCTACCTATCTGTCTATTTATCTATCTATCCATCTATCTTCGATTTTTTGGTTTTGTTTTTTCTTCTTCTCGGTCTTTCTAGAAGATCTGTTTCTATCTTTTGTCTTTATTTCTGTGTCTCAGACTCTCCAGGTGGCCGAGAGGAAAGGGTTGGGGGGCGATGGGAATAGTGGGAAAAGGAAGCAGGAAAGCGAGAGAGAAGGAACTGATGGAAAAGAAAGAAGGAACAAAAACTGAACAGAAAGAAAGAAAAAGAAAGCATGAATGAATGTATGAATGAAGGAAAAGAGAGAAGAAAGAATGAGTTTCAGTTTCAGTTTCAGTAGCTCAAGGAGGCGTCACTGCGTTCGGACAAAACCATATACGCTACACCACATCTGCCAAGCAGATGCCTGACCGACCAGCAGCTAACCCAAAGCGCTTAGAAAGAAAGAATGAATGACAGAGAAGAATTAAAAACCGTGCTGAAAAAAGAAACGAAGCGAAAAAAAAAACCACCAACAACAACTAAAAACAAAGAGCTGATGGGAAGATAAAGAGACAAAAACGAAATAAAATTTTAAAAAAAGGAAAAAAGGAAAAAAAAAAGCGTTAATGAGAGAAAAGGACTCTTGCGTCATCTTGTTCACCGCCAGAAACACTTGGCCTGCAGTGATGAGGGTCTGCTCCAGCCCCCTCCCCCCGTCCCAACCCCCTCCCCACACCACCCCCACCCCCACCCCCACACTCTCTATTCTCTCCTACCCCTTTCCTCCTCTCTACTCTCTACCCCCCTCCTGCTCTCCCCCGCCTCCCCTCTTGTCTCCCCCCCACGCCCCCCTGGGAACCTCCTTGGTTGGGACAGCAGATACTCCTCAGGGCCCTCCACTTGATCGATTAGGGAATACCCCCCAACCTCACGTGACCTCCCCACCCCTACCCAAACCCACTTCCTCCTCCTCCCCCTCCTTCTCCTTCTCCTCCTCCTCTGCCTTCTCCTTTTGCTCTCGTAACGTCCCTCCTTCCTTCCTTCGTAGAGTCCTTCAATCAGCTGACAGAGCCCGTCAGCTCTTCCTTCCCCAGGATCTCGAGAAAGGGGTGGTAGCAGCTTTCAGTCTGATGCGGAGTTGTGAATTTTTAGTGCAATATTGAGGGAGTTATCAGGGGTGTACATCGGAAGGAATATCTCTTCCATCTTTCTGAAAGGGGAGTATACATTTCGTTGCCGTCAACACTTTCCCCAAGCAGTTCTGACTTGAAGTTGTGTACCTTGTGAAGGGAGAGAGTTACTACTCTTTACTATTTGTTAATCATTAATTTTCATCTCCTGGCCTCATTTATTAATTTCCAGTTGAAAACCCACCGAGGCAACCATGTGTTTGTTCTTTATTGTCCATGTGTTCTGTGTGGCTTGTTCAGGATTAAAGAGGCTATGCCAGTCTTGAATAAAAGCTAATTTGTGTTTGCACATTTCTTCTGTCTTTGCTGCTGTGTGCACATGTCAAATGATCGGTATAAGGACAGGCCCGGCGCTTCCTTTTTTTGAGGAAGTGTCTGGGTTTGTTCCAATGTACCTGTTTAGTTACCTGTGTGCTAGCTGAATCGGTAGCGTAAGCAGTACTGACTTGAAGTTGTGTACCTTGTGAAGGGGGAGAGTTACCACTCTTTACTATTTGTTAATCATTTCATCTCCTGGCCTCATTGTTTGTTAATTTCTTCCCCAGGATGTTGAGAAAGCGGTGGTGGCAACTTTCTTTCTGATGCGGAGAGTGGACTTTTAGTATAAGATTGATGGTGGGATGGGGATGGGGGTGGGGGTTGCTTATTTCAAGAATGCATTACTGACATCAAGCATTGGATGACCGTAAATAAACTAAAACAAAATGATGACAAGACTGAAGTCCTCCTGATTCACTCACAGAACAAACCATTACCTGACTCCGCTCCCTCCTCTATGTCTGTTGGTAACACAAACATTCAGTTCTCATCTGCTACAAGAAATCTAGGGGTAACTTTTTCTGACACTCTGTCCATGGAAAAACACGTGTCCAACATCTGTCGCTCTGCTTACCATGAACTCAGGAAAATTAGTAGCATTCGCCATCTTCTCACTTCTGATGCAACCAAAACTCTCGTCTGTTCTCTCGTTCTGTCTAAATTTGATTACTGTAACTCCTTACTCTCTGCCATTCCCCAGTACCTCCTAGACAAACTTCAAAAGGTTCAAAATTCAGCAGCACGACTGATCTTCAGAGTCAGAAAACACGAACACGTACAGCCACTCCTCCAACAGCTTCACTGGCTCCCAATCTCTGCAAGAATACAACATAAAACATCCACTCTTTGCTTCAACTCTCTCACTGATCCCTACTTTCCTGTCTATCTTTCTGATCTCCTTCATGTCTATACCCCTGCCAGACAACTCCGCTCTTCTTCAGACAATAGAACCTTTACTGTCCCTCGAATCAAAACAAAGACTTATGGCAAGCGATCTTTTTCTCACTTTGCGACAACTGTTTGGAACCAGCTTCCACTCACAACTCGTTACTCTGAAACCCCCTCACAGTTTAAAACTGCCCTGAAGACACATCTGTTCAGACAGTCATACAATGTTGTATGAAATTGAAATGAAATAGAGGTGTGTGGTTGTGTTGTGTTGTGTGTGGGGGGGGAGGGTTGGGGGGGAGGGGGGGGGGCGGAGGGGGAGCGGGGGGGGGGGGGGCGAGGGGGGAGAGGTGGTGGCGGGTGTTTGCACGTCCACACGCGCGAGCTTGTGTCTGTGTGTTGCGGGTGTGCGGGTGGGTGAGTTGGTACATGTGTGTGTGTGTGTGTGTGTGTGTGTGTGTGTGTGTGTGTGTGTGTGCGCGCGCGCGCGTGCGCACGCGTGTGTGTGTTGTTGTGTTGTTGTTTTTTTAATGTATAAATATGTATGTGAGAGATTTTAACACGAACTGTTTTATGAAGTAATGTTGTAGTTTGTTTACTCAGTTGTCCATCTGTTGTGCTTTTGTTGTTGTTGATGAGTTGTGTGTGTGTGTGTGTGTGTGTGTGTGTGTGTGTGTGTGTATGTGTGTGTGTGTGTGTGTGTGTGTGTTTGTGCTAGTGTATGTGGACGTGGTGGAGGTGTGAGTTTTTTTTTTTTTTTTTTTTTTTTTTTTTTTTTTTTTTTAACAATACGTACATTTTTTACATTTTCAGGTTTAATTTCTTAAATGTAATGATGTACATACGTTTTTACTTGAAATGTTCGATGAATATTGCTTTATCATGTGATGATGTAGCCTGTGTGTTTCAATTGTTTGTCATTCGTGTGTGTGTGTGTGTGTGTGTGTGTGTGAACATTTGTTTCATCTTTCTAGTTTTGATATGTGTGTGTAATGCGGGGTGGTTTTTTTTTTTTTTTTTTTTTTTTTTTTTTTTTTTTAAATACCTGTTGCATTTCTTGATTTAATCAACTGACATGACCTATTTTAATTTTTCTCTCTCGCCTATATTTCAAATTATATGCATATGTGTGGGGATGTTTGAGTGAATGTTTTTTTTTTTTTTTTAGTGCTATTGTAAAGCGCATAGAGCTTCAAGAATATGCGCTATAGCAAGAAGTCTGAATAAATAAATAAAATAAAAAATAAAGGGTGTGTCTGTACTATCTTTCTGAAAGGGGAGTGTACATTTCGTTGCCGTCAACTTTTCCCCCAAGATGTTGAGAAAGCGGTGGTGGCAGCTTTCTTTCTGATGCGGAGAGTGGACTTTTAGTATAAGATTGGTGGTGGTGGTGGGGTGTGTAGGGGGGGAGGGGAGGGGGGGTTTGGGGTGTGTATGTTTCGGAAAGGGTGTCTGTCCATCTTTCTCAAAAAGAAGGGGTGTACATTTCGTAGATTGGATCGCTGTTCTTTGGAGAAACTGTATGCAGGTGCTTCTTTCTGAGAGGGATTCAGCTTTCCTACACATCAAAGGGAGTGAACGTTTCTGTATATTTAAAAAAAAGAAAAAGAAAAAAGGAAGAGTACCATTCTCTTCTCGCAGTGGTGCAGTTTCAGTTTCAATGAGGCGTCAAACTGTGCGGACTGATTCAAATAAACTACACCACTTGTGTCTAAAAACAGGGGGAAAAAAGCACAAACAAACAGGAAGCAGAATCCAGACCTACGCGTAGTCCAAACTTCTTGTTGTTCTTCTTCTTGTTCTTGTTCTTGTTGTTGTTGTTGTTCTTCTTCTTCTTCTTCTTCGTTCGTGTGCTGCAACTCCCACATTCACTCGTACGTACAAGTCGGTTTTTACGTGTTTGACCGTTTTACCCCGTCATTTAGGCAGCCATACTCCGTTTTCGGGCGGAAGGGTGTGCTTGCTGGATACGTTATTGTTTCCATAACCCATCGAACACTGACATGGATTACACGAAAGGAGGTTCAGGCACAAGCAGGTCTGTACATAGTTGAGCTGGGATATCGGGGAAATAAAAAAAATCTCCACCCTTAACCCACCAGGCGCAGTTACTGGGGTTCGAACCCTTGACCTTCAGATTGAAAGCACAACGCTTTTATACTGTGTTTCAGAAAGATGATCTGTGGAGTCAGGTCTGTTCTCTTTCCTCTGTATTCGAGAGAGTAAAGGGCAGTGATAAACTATGTGGACAAACAGATCTGTAGAAAAAAAAAAGAGGAAAAAGAAAAACTCCGTGAACTGTTGTATACTTTCCCACAACTTCTTGCACTGCACACCGCTGTACTCAAGAACCTCTTTTTCTGTGAGAAGACAAAATAAAACAAAGGGGATCGGGAGAAGATTGGTTCATGTAAAACAAGTGCTATGGAAGCACCACCTGGTCTGAGAGGGATCCACGGACAATGTGGTGTGAACTGCAACGCATTTTGAAACTCCCTTAGTTTGCGAAGGAACTGATCAAGAAACATTGTATCATAAACTATAATAACACAAGTCTAATAATAACTATAATAAATCAAGTGTTAAGGGCCGAAACACTTGACTTGATGGGGGCTTCTTCTCTGAAGACCTTGTACTGTCCAGCTCTCCCTAGAGTTTCTTATCACTATTGTGGAAGCTCGTTTATTTGGTGATGAGATGGATTCTGAAACCTGAAGCCACCACTCTTTCTAAAGTATTATAAATCATACAATAAAGAAGGCATGTGAAGCACTAGAAGAAAAAAAGCTGATGGTTTTCGTTGACCTGATTGCAACTGAGGACCACTTCAAGAAAAAAAAAAGTTGTTTTTTTTGTGTGTGTTTGTTTTTTTTTGTTTTTTTTTTTGTCGGAATTGACGTCAGTGATAACATTTTCATAATAACCCAATCAAGAACAGAGGATAAACATAGGATGAATTTTTTTTAAGATCACATTTTGATTTTGTCCCTGCCCGCAGTCATATGAAAATCGCCGTCTTTTATTTATTTATTTATTTATTTCGTTGTTATTATTGTTGTTGCTCTTTTCTTCATTTTCCCTCATAATATTTTACATGAACCTGCAGAAGAGTTTGCATTTGCCAGTGATTATCGGGTCTGGCCTAAGAGCAAATCAGATAATAGGGGGGGGGGGGGGGGGGTACAGAGAAAGAGGGTAAGGAAGGAAAGAGGAAAGACAAAAGAAAGAAAAAAACCCGTTGTAATGAAGAAAGAATGAATGAGATTGAGAAGGAAAGGAAGAAAGGAAGGAAAAACACGGTGTAATAAAGAAAGAGCGAGTGAATGAGATTGGGAAAGAAAGGAAGAAGGAGATGAAAGAAAGATAGTAAAAAAAAAATGGAAAGGAAGATAGAAAGAGAGAGAGAGAGAGGGGGGGGGGGAAGAAAAGAAAGAAAGAATACTAAGGAAAATGATTCGCTTCGCAATTCTTATCAGCAGACAGGAAGCTTTATTATTAATTTGTTGCCAACAGGTCGGACTCATGCCCTCTGTTCTCGTCTCCATCACCACCACCACCACCACTCTCTCTCTCTCCTCTCTCTCTCTCTCTCTCTCTCTCTCTCTCTCTCTCTCTCTCTCTCTCCTCACCTCCCTCCCTCCTTCCCCCCCCCCATTCCCGCTTTTCGTAATTCCCTTTCCTTTCTATTTGTCATTCAAAGCGGAAAATGGAAAATGATGGTGGTGTGGTTTTTATCAGTCTCGCTCTTTTTTTTTTTTTTTCTTTTTTTTTTTTCTCTCCGGCCCATCGCCTTCAATTCTTGTTGCTTACCATATTACTGACCAAGTGGGCTGCTTCATTGCAGCTTGATACTATCCGTACTATTTTCTCCATTTCTTTTTTCAGTCCGAGTGGAAATGGTGTTTTCTTCCTCCTTCTCCTCCTCCTCCTTCTCCTTCTTCTTCTTCTTCTTCTTCTTCTTCTTCTTCTTCTTCTTCTTCTTCTTCATCTTCTTCTTTATGTTTATGTATCCTTTTTTTTTTCCCTGAAGACTGACCAAACTCGTTGAATTACGCTGCTGGTCAGGCATCTGCTTAGCAGATGTGGTGTAGCGTATATGGATTTGTCCGACCGCTGTGGCGGCTCCTTTTAATAACTGAACTGAACTGAACTGAAGTTCTTCTTCTTCTTCTTCTTCTTCTTCTTCTTCTTCTTCTTCTTCTTCTTCCAGTCCTACTCCATTCCCTACGGCTCACTTCTCATTTTCTGTTCAGTGCAGTCTGATAGTATAACCCGCACCGCTTTCTCTCTCTCTCTCTTGTTTTCCCCCCTGCTGCTCACTACTACATAACGGACCATGCAGGGGTTGTTTCTTGCGCAAGATAGTCCAGACAGTTGAGGGTACCCACCCATCCATCCATCCATCTATCCATCCATTCTTCCAGTAGAGACAAGTATGCAGAACGCAGCGCGGTACTGAACACTGGCAGGACTTGAAGAACTGGAGAGATTGCCACGGGCGATGCGGACCTCCTCCGCTGAAGAAGAAAAAGGATGGTACCATCATGCACGCAGCAAGTGGCTCTGTTCCTTGCCTGGAAAGGTAGGGGGGGAGGGGGGGGAGGAGGGGCGGGGGGGGGGGGGGTGACCGTGTGAAGGGTGGGAGGGTGGGTTGGTTGTTCGTCATCACTGAGTGAGCGAATCTTACCAACAAAGAACGTGCCCGTGTGTATGTGTGGTATGAAATTGGAATGGAAATGTTCTGGTCTGACCCTAACAGATTGGAATGGGGGTTGGGGGTGGGGGGAGAGGGGTTGGGGGAGGGGGGTGTCGTTTTATAGGAATCGAGATCTACCCCCCCCCCTCCCAGGCTGCCAACTTCAACTGGTGTGAGCATGGCACTGGTATACCTACAGTCGCAAATTTCTGTTTTCGTTTTGTTGTTTGTTGTTTTTGTTTGTTTGTTTGTTTGTTTGTTTGCTGTTGTTTTTTTTCTCTCGGATGTTTGTGGCTGGATCCTTTCACGTGTTCAGTGTGCTGTGGGCTCCAGAAAGAAGACTGGGATCTCGCTGTCGAGTATCATCTCATTTCTTGACTGCGTCTTTGGAAGTGTTGCTCAACTTTCCTGACCAACACGGCAGGTGAGGTGTCTGTGTCTCTCGGGCCTGGTTGACGCCGGAAACTGGTTCTTTCTTTACCTACGATCGTTCTGCTTTCGTTCGGCTGTTACCTTCATGTGGTTGTGTGTGTGTGTGTGTGTGTGTGTGTGTGTGTGTGTGTGTGTGTGTGTGTGTGCGCGTGCGCGCGAGGTGCGCGTGCGCGTCATGCAGTATGAAATAAATATGGTTATTAAATCTGATACCGAGACGACGTCCTATTCCAAGATATCCCAAACCTTCGGCTGTTAATTAAACACACCCTCTCCCCCCCCCCAATCCCCCCCAAGGCCCCCCCACTCCCCCCCTCCCCCCCCGCCCCCCCAAAAAAAAAAAAAAACAGCAACAAAAATCCTCCCCCCGACCTTCGGCAAACTTTCTGCCTGACTCGTTTTGATGGTGTGTCTGAGGGTCAGGCTGGAGGGAGGGTGGCCTGTCCAAAAAGATGGCAGGCGGTTTGGACAGGGACAGCGGTACACCATAGGGGGGACCGGGGGGGGGGGGGGTGTAACTAGGAGTGTTTGCTGTGCCAGAGTGATCTATCTGTCTGGCGCTCACGTCGAGATGTCATTAAATACAGTGTCGGCCATCAGTCTAATCAGGCGGCTTTCCTAGACTGCTTCCTACGGTGGGCGAGACCTTCCACAACTTTTTTTTTTTTTTTTCCCCTTTGCAGACTTTGGCCTCCACGGAATCTCATCCCTGAGGAACTGACAATATATGTATTTGATTTACGCCCCTTGTCTGTTGTATTTAGAGGGTGAATAGAAATTCCTTTTCTGGGAAATTTTCTTCGTTAGGTATCGTGTACCGTCGATTCAAACTTTTCTCTCACTCTCAGCTATACTTCCTCGGTCAGTATTTAGAACCGGACAACCCCCCCCCCTCCCCCCCAAGTGTGATTGCATTTTGAATCCCCGAGTTTTATCAAAACAGTTCAGTTCAGTTCAGTTACTGAAGGAGGTGTCACTGCGTTTGAACAAATCCATATACGCTGCACCACATCTGCTAAGCGTAACCCAACGCGCTCAGTTCAGGCCTTGAGGAAAAAAAAACTGCATAAAAAGTAAATGGATAAATTAATGAATGAATGAATAAATAGATAGCTAAATAAATAAATGAATGAATAAATAAATAAATAGATAAATAATTGAATAAATAAATAAATCAGTAAACGATTAACATAAAAATGTTAGCAGTTAGATAATGAAATAACATAAATTGCAGGAAAAAACGATTCATTTAAACAGACAAATGTGATCAAAGTCCATGCAGTTATCGCCTCTAGCAAGTCTGCACGATGAATGTTCAACTGTGAGATCGGGAGAATCTCCCCCCACCCGCCTTGGCGCTTGATAGCGGGATCGAACCCAGGACCCCAGATTGAAAGTCCAATGCATAAACCACTTGGCCTGTTACGCCTATCGCAGTTTTAACTGAATTTTAAACAATGCTTTTTGGTTGGTATTTGACTGGTTTTAATTTCTGACTTTTATTTCTCGTTTTTTTTTTTTTTTTTTTTGTTTGTTGTTTTTTATAGTTTTGGTTGTTTTTGTATTTCTTTGGGGTTTTTTTTTAGCCCAGAAGTGGTACATTGCGGCTGACTGGGTGATTAGCAGCATGATTTTAATTTGATTTGATTTGTTGGGTGGCGCTAAGCAACTTATAATTAAGTTCAATGCCTTTGTCTAGTTCAAGGGTAAAAAAAAATGCCTGTAGTTGTTTATCGCACATTTGCGCATTGAGTTGTGTTATGCAAGGTTATGCGTTATATAAAACAGTCAGTCTTGTTCTTGTTCTTCTTGTTCTTGTTCTTCTTCTTCTAATTTCTCTCAGTATTCTTCTTCTTCTTCTTCTTCTTCTTCTTCTTCTTCTTCTTCTTCTCCTCCTCGTCATCACCATCATGGTCATTCTTCTTCTTCTTCTGCTTCAAAGCGCGTTGGGTTAGGCTGCTGGTTAGACATCTGCTTAGCAGATGCGATGTAGCGTATATGGATTTGTCCGAACGCAGTGACGCCTCCTTGAGTTACTGATACTGATACTACTACTACTACTACTACTACTACTACTACTACTATGAGAACGCTGTGTAACGAAGTTTCTTTCCCAACTACGAAACAAAACAAAACAAAACTGAAAGACGTTTCTTCAGTTTCAGCGACACAGTTTTGATCAAAAGGACGAAGTCATTCAGGTGCGCTGTGGCGATGTATGGTGAACAGTCCGCGCCAACAGAACAAAAGTCATTCAATTATAATCGTGTGGAAATGTATTCAAATAGCATTCATTCAACGTTCATATTATTCAGTCATGCGGGCCCCCCCCCCCCACCCATTTTGGCTGTCAGAACTATGTCAATAAATTACT
>NC_134879.1:42383657-42386157 GCF_041734735.1 Babylonia areolata | reverse complement strand
TCGGGGGTGTGAATGCTGGGTATGTTCTTGTTTCCATAACCCACCGAACGCTGACATGGATTACAGGATCTTTAACGTGCGTATTTCAGCTTCTGCGTGCGTATACACACGAAGGGGTTCAGGCACTGGCAGGTCTGCACATATGTTGACTTGGGAGATCGGAAAAATCTCCACCCTTTACCCACCAGGCGCCGTCACCGTGATTCGAATCCGGGACCCTCAGATTGAAAGTCCAACGCTTTAACCATTCGGCTATCGCGCTCTCTTTGTGTCGCTGTTCCTGTTTTTTTTTTTGTTTTTTTTTATTTTTTTTTTTACTTGTCCTGTTTCTCATTGTCTGTCTTTCGTTGAAGGTCTTTGTCTTTCTGTTTCTGAATTTTTTTTTCTTCCTGTGTTTCTCGTTATGTCTTTCATTAATAATAATAATAATAATAATAATGGATACTTATATAGCACACTATCCAGAAATCTGCTCTAGGTGCTTTACAGAAACGCTTTTGATAACATAAAACATTATATCTATGTTACATACACACACCAAAATGTGACCACACACACACACACACACACACACACACACACACACACACACACACACACACACACACACACACACAAACACGCGCGCGCGCGTGGGGTCTTTGTTTTTTTGTTTTTTTTTCTGTTTCTGTTTGTTGTTATTTCGCCCCCTTTCTGTTTCTCGTCTTTTGTCTTTTCCTGTGTCTGTACTGACTGTGTCTGGCTCTGTTTCCGTTTCTGTCCTGGTTTGTATGTATGTTTGTCTGCCTTTGGCCACTTGGTTCTGCCTTACCTCTTCCTTCTGAAACTGACCTCTCTCTCTCTCTCTCTCTGTCTCTGTCTCTGTCTCTGTCTCTGTCTCTCTCTCTGTCTCTCTCTCTCTCTCTCTCTCTCTCTCTCTCTGTCTCTCTGTCTGTCTGTCTGTCTGTCTCGGCTCTCTGAGGACACGATTACTTTATTGAGTTTAGTTAAATAGGCGTGTGTTATTTATCTGCTGTGTACTACTTAGCTAAGTGTATTCCTTGTGACCCCGATACACTTGGTAATAAAGACATATTCTATTCTATTCTATTCTATATTGCATGACAAAGTATGATATTTGTATCGTCTATTTTATTCTGTTTTTTCTTCTCAGATGTGTTTTTTTTTTCTGACACCCTTTCATGAAGGGCAATGGCCTGTATGAATAAACCATTCATTCATTCATTCATTCTCTCTGTCTCTCTCTCTCTCTATCTCTCTCTCTCTCTCTCTGTCTGTCTTTCTCTCTCATTCTCTCTATCCCCCTCCCTCTGAGGAATGTAAAGACACAAACAGTGACAAAAACCGTGAAAGAGACTGAGAGGGGGGCCAGAGAGAGAGAGAGAGAGAGAGAGAGAGAGAGGGGTGGATGGGTGGAGGATAGGGGGTGGGGTAGGGGTGAGGCAGATACAATGTGAGAGTGATACAAAACAATGCAAGACAAATTCTTTATTAAAAGTTAGTGTGGGGTCAAAACTACGCAAACGTCATTCTTTCTTTTGCATCAAGACCTGGAAGATTGAGAGACAGAGAAGAGTGAAGAAGAAGACAAGAGACAGGCCAGATTCAGACGAAAACAGAGACCTCATCTTGTCACCATTGTGCTCTCATTTCTGTGGTGCCATGCCCGAGATTTATGTGTCAGCAGTGACGTTGATATGTGCCCGAGGCTTTCCCGGTGTAGCAGCATATTTTGACCCCCACCCCCACCCCCCAACCTCCACCCCGGTCTGTTTTTTTTTTTAACCCCAGGATCAAATCCCGGGGTCTTTGCATGCTAGCCTGGGGTGGTATGGATACTTATATAGCGTCTGTCCCCGGTCACAGACCAAGCTCAAAGCGTTTTACACACACGGAGTCATCTGCACAACAGGCTGCCTGCCTGCCTGTCTGGGTAGAGCCGACTGACGGCTGCCACTCGGCGCTCATCATTCGTTTCCTGTGTCACTCAGTCACGTTTCAGTCATGCACATACAGACGTGTTACATTTTACGTGTATGAACACTGTGTGTATTTTGCCCCGCCACGTAAGCAGGCACAACTCTGTCTTCGTGAGTGTGCATGCTGGGTATGTTCTTGTTTCCTTAACCCACCCAACGCTGACATGGATTACAAGATCTTTAACGTGCGGCGTTTGATCTTCTGCTTGGGTATACACACGAAAGGCGTTGTTCAGGCACTAGCAATGTCTGCATATGATTATGTTGATCTGGGAGATCGGAAAAAAATCTCCACCCTTTTAACCCATCAAGTACGACTGGCGGGGATCGAACTCAGGAAAATCGGGCGAGAATCTAGCGCTGTAAGCAGTTTAACCACCGCACCCCCAGGGTTAAACTTCGACTAATCAGAAATGACCCCCACACCTTCCAAGTTGAGTTTACTGCGCCGCCCGCTCCCCTTTCTCCTCGTTTCGGATATGTGGGTCATTCTCTGCCAGTTTGAAATGACAACCAGGGGC
>NC_134879.1:42376157-42378657 GCF_041734735.1 Babylonia areolata | reverse complement strand
CAACTCTTTCTTCTTCTTCTTCTTCTTCTTCTTCTTCTTCTTCTTCTTCTTCTTCTTCTTCTTCGTGGACTGCAACTCTTTCTTCTTCTTCTTCTTCTTCTTCTTCTTCTTCTTCTTCTTCTTCTTCGTGGGCTGCAACTCTTACTTCTTCTTCTTCTTCTTCTTCTTCTTCTTCTTCTTCTTCTTCTTCGTGGGCTGCAACTCTTACTTCTTCTTCTTCTTCTTCTTCTTCTTCTTCGTGGACTGCAACTCTTACTTCTTCTTCTTCTTCTTCTTCTTCTTCTTCGTGGACTGCAACTCTTTCTTCTTCTTCTTCTTCTTCTTCTTCTTCGTGGGCTGCAACTCTTACTTCTTCTTCTTCTTCTTCTTCTTCTTCTTCTTCTTCTTCTTCGTGGGCTGCAACTCTTACTTCTTCTTCTTCTTCTTCGTGGGCTGCAACTCTTACTTCTTCTTCTTCTTCGTGGACTGCAACTCTTACTTCTTCTTCTTCTTCGTGGACTGCAACTCTTACTTCTTCTTCTTCTTCGTGGACTGCAACTCTTACTTCTTCTTCTTCTTCGTGGACTGCAACTCTTACTTCTTCTTCTTCTTCGTGGACTGCAACTCTTACTTCTTCTTCTTCTTCGTGGGCTGCAACTCTTACTTCTTCTTCTTCTTCGTGGGCTGCAACTCCCACTTCTACTTCTTCTTCTTCTTCGTGGGCTGCAACTCCCACGTTCACACGTATGTGGACTTTTACGTGTATTACCATGTTTGCCCAGCGATGTAGGCAGCCATGCTGACGTTTCCGGGGGCGGATGATGGAATCAAAGACGAACAGTTGAATAAATGAAAATTCATTGCACGAAAATTATCAGAATTATTTGATAGAATTCGGAATAAATCAACAAGAGAGAAACCACTGATTATAGACGTTAGAAAGATGTATCAAAAGCAGTTCACGTTCCAAGCGATTGCAGATAACACACTTTCGTGTACGAAAGACTTCATCATCACTCTGGCCTTGGAGTCTCCTTGAAACTGAATCTGATACTCAAAGTGCTTCCCATCATTACGTGACACTAGTTCTTTCTTTGTGATACAGCCACCAAGAAGAGCTCCCCCACATCAAGTTTCAGTTTCGGTTTCAGAAGGAGGCGTCACTGCGTTAGGACAAATCCATAATGATACGCTACACGGCCGCATCTGCTAGGCAGATGCCTGACAGCAGCATAACCCCACGCGCTTGTCAGGCCTTGAGTGCATGCTTATATATTTGTGTACCTATCAGAGTGGATTTCTTTTTGACATAATTTTGCCAGAGAACAACACTCTCGTTGCCAATGGGTTCTTTTTTTTTTCAATGCGCCAAGTGCATGCTGCACTCGGGACCTCGGTTTATCGTCTCATCCGAAAGACTAGATGCTCAGTTTAATTTTCCAGTCAAACTTGGGAGAAAGAGCGAGAGCGGGATTCGAACCCACACCCTCATGGACTCTCTGTATTGGCAGCTGAGTGTCTTAACCATTCTGCCACTTTCCCCACATCAAACAAGGAGTAAGTGTTCAGCTGAGTGTCTTAACCATTCTGCCACTTTCCCCACATCAAACAAGGAGTAAGTGTTCAGCTGAGTGTCTTAACCATTCTGCCACTTTCCCCACATCAAACAAGGAGTAAGTGTTCAGCTGAGTGTCTTAACCATTCTGCCACTTTCCCCACATCAAACAAAGAGTAAGTGTTCAGCTGAGTGTCTTAACCATTCTGCCACTTTCCCCACATCAAACAAGGAGGAAGTGTTTTCTGTACCTGATCGATAAAGAAACCTTGCTTTCTGTATAATACATGTATGACAGTGAAGGAGCGCATTTCATCTTAGAGTATGAAAAGCGCTTTCCAGTGAAGACGCCTTTTTCACGCCTGACGGTGAATATATATATATTTTTTTCGTATATATATATATATAATGTAAAACGATGATTAACTGTTTCCCCATATCCAATAACGGTGCTTTCCGTGTTTTAAGGGTTAAAGTTAAAAAAAAATTCCATAGCCTTTCACGGCAGTATGGACAGTGAATTCATATCCACTGTTTCAAAGGCTCGGTCTAAGGAAGAAGGCGGGGCACAAGTCTCTCCTTCCGTCGCTTTAAATTACCCTTCGCCGGCCCAAGTCAGGTGCTTATACACACCTGGGAGAAGTGAGGAAAATCGTTGAAAAACACCTTTTTTTTTCAAGGACACAACACGATGCCGAAACAGAGCCTCCAACTCCGATCACTGGTGAACACACTGGTTCAGGAGTCCAACGCCTAACCGATACTGCCTCGGCGCTTTCCGATCTACAACAACTGAAAGGCACTTTGCAAATGAAGGACTCTTTTCCACGTCTGACACTACAAAACAAGAGAGGCAAGGCCTTCAAGACTCATTTGTGATACACTGAAAAAAAAGAAAAAAAAATCTAATCGTTAAAATGTGTTCTGTATTTGTTATTATAAAGCTTCGCGTTTAAAAAAAAAAAA